>NC_064626.1:1117874775-1118180985 GCF_023864275.1 Schistocerca cancellata | reverse complement strand
TGAAAGCTTTTTTTACAAACATTCGGTATGCGAACCACGAGTCACCCAGCAGATGTCATCACCCGGCAGATGTCAATACGGTAATCAAATTCTTGCCATACCCATCCCAGTATGGCATCATCGACTGTGGCAGTAGCTTCCCGTATTCTCTCCCGGAACTCTGCTACATCATATGGTAGAGGTGGTACGTACACCAGATCTTTAATGTGTCCCCACAGAAAAAAGTCACACGGAGCGAGATCTGGTGATCGGAGAGACCATTTCATGAAACAGCTGTCCCCTTCTGTAGCATGGCCGATCCATCAATGTGGCCCTGACTATCAGCAAATTACCAAACTATGCTGTGGCAGTATTAAAAAAAAACTTTCAGAGTTTCTCTTCAAAATGACATATGTATGATTCTGCACAATGTTTGGTGTGCAATAAATAATTGAAAGTGTTCCCGGACTTTACGTACACCCTGTATAGCACTTTCTGGTGAAAAGCCTTTCTATAAACTAAACTGACATTTTGTTAGTACATCATTTTCACAAATGAAGCTTATTCTGATTACATTACTTTTTCAAGAATTTTGGATTAAGCTGTCAGAAGATAGATTGGGCAGTAATTGTTAGCATCAGACCTACCCCCTTTATTATGCAATGGTTGAACAATGGCGTATGTCAGTCTATCTGGGAAAACGTCCTGTTTCAGTGAGCTGCTAATGTTTTCTCATTTTTTTAGCGGTCCACAAAACAGGTAATGCATCATGAACTACCCTAGCAGTTGTTGCGACATTGCCAATAAATGTCCCACACGAGTTGATTGTTTCATTTACAGATAAAAACAAGTTCAAGTAGCTGATATCATCTCTTATTTCTTGTATTACATGAAAAGAATTATTTTTTTGAAAATTGGTAAGGAACAGGGCTGTAATTTGGGGTCTCACTTTTGCGGCAAACAAGTATAAAAAATTTATAAAAATATGTTTCTTCATAATAAACTGAACTAAATCGAAATCTGAGGAACTACAGATCTACATAATTTTGTGTTTTATCTTGAAAATTGCTCTGATTTTTAAAATGTTCTGAAAATAGAGCAATACAACTTATGTAAATCAAATAAGTTTTACTGCTCTTTTCCTTCAGCATTGTACTGTTCTGTCTCCTCTTGCTCACACTTCAGAAATTATGAGTAACAGCACACTAGTTAGAAATTAAAAGTTAACTGAAAATGACACTTTTTAATTCATGGAAATGTTATCGTCACCGCAGATGGCTTCATTTATAACATAATACAAATCGTATGGAGTTTTATGATGCGAAGACCACACCGAACTTTAAATGTTTGCCACATGATTATTGAACACAGTTGTGTTTATGGTAAGGTGTTGAGCGGCATATTTTTGTGCTATATCAGGAACCAGTCATTGTTGATACCTATGTTCTCATTTTTTACTGCCCTTGTATGGATTTAGAAACATGATAAATTACAGTCCTTGTACAAAAAAAGAGCAAAAAAGAGAAATTTGCTCAGGTCTTCCTCTTCTTCTTAAAGTATCTTGGTGTACTATTTATATTTCAAGAATCATTGTTGAAGAGGTAAAATATATCTATAAATATTCACATATTAGTTAAATATGCACTAACCCCTTCTACATGCATTTATATGTACTATCAAGAAAATATGCAAAAATGTGAGCTCTAATCCTCATTTCTTCACTCCATTGTGCTGGGTGTGATTTTGTGTTTGTCCCTCATGTTTATGTTGTTCATTCACAGCCGCTGTTTGTGTATTTTATTCCATGATTTCTCCAGTTTCAAGGTCCTTGAAGATCTGCTGCTGAGGAAGGTGGGGCAATGGTAAGACATTGGACTCACATTTAGGAGCTTGGAGATACAAATTCCCATTCGCCCATCCAGACTTTTTCTGTGGTTTCCCTAAATTGCTGAAGGTAAATGCTTGGGTGGTCTCTGTAAAAAAGAGAGAGCTGATTTTCTTCTCCAGCCTCCAGCCTTCAGCACTCTGCACTTGCACTACATCTCCAGTGACCTTGAAGTCAGTGGGACACTAAACCCTGATCACCGTTCATGGACATCTGCTTGTTCTAGTCATCGTGATCTTTCCTCATGAACTCTTTTGAGAGCTTTTCCAGTTCAAATGTCCTCAAAAATCCTAATGGAAGCCATTCTTTTCCTATGACCACACTACCATAATTGCTTCAGTCTTCTGAAGACTCCATTCCAGTGCTAGCTGTTTCTGAATATTCTCATTTATTACTTGATGCATATTTGTATTTTGTAGGAAGGAACAAAGGAACTTCATCTCTCTTTTCGGGAGACAACTATCAGTTTGTCTAGCAATTGAGCATCTGTTGCTGCATGCAATCAATATGTCTGTATATATACAAGATATGTTAGATACTGCTTGGTTATAGAAATGTATGAAAATGTTCTATCCCTATTGCCACAGAACACCTTTAATGAGGTAAACAACCATGAGTCTACTCGACTATTATTTGGAGATTGTATCTATCAGTTCGTATGGAGGTCAAGTTATATAACTTCTTTCAAGTCTAGAAAGAAAGAAAAGAAAAACAGTAGCTGAAAAAATACTGTGATGAACAGGAAAGTGAATTGAAATCCACATTTCTTGCAACTGCCTTACATGACAATAGGAATCTCACACAAAATGTGGTATTTAAAGAGCAAAAAATGAACCCACAAGAAGAATAGTCATAAAACAGCATGAATATCCTACGGTAACCACAAAAATAATTGTGAGCATTTTTAATTATTGTCCTCTTGAATATTCTGGGACTGGCTCATGAAATAATATATAAAGTTTGTTTATGGTTTGTTCAAATTCACACGTTTTCATAAGTAATGCCAAAAAGCAAAAGTGTGTATCTGTAATAACACTGAACTAATTGTTGTTGTAACAGCTGTCGTCACATTTATGCACCAATAAGAAGGGAAATTTCAATATTATTCTAATTACTACTAGCTTTAGTCGTTACTCATTAATTGAAGTTCTCCCCAAAAGATCCAGGAAAACTTATGATAGTTGATTTATGAAGAGCCAGTTATCAAACAATGGATGTTACCTCATGAGTTCATCTTGAAAGCTAGAGTGCTGTTCTGTTATTGGATCCATTGTGAAGTGCAAACCAAAATCTAAATTGCAGTATTAATTTCATTGGGCAACAAAAACACATGAACTATATCTGTTCAGAACAAGATGTAAGTTTAATGTTCTCCACTGATACACTATGTGAGCAAAAGTATCCAGACACCCCCAAAAACATACGTTTTTCATATTAGGTGCATTGTGCTGCCACCTACTGCCAGGTACTCCATATCAGTGACCTCAGTAGTCATTAGACCTCGTGAGAGAGCAGGGTGGTGCACTCGGTGGAACTCACAGACGTCAAACGTGATCAGGTGATTGGCTGTCATTCGTGTCATACATCTGTACGTGGGATTTCCATACTCCTAAACATCCCTACGTTCACTGTTTCTGATGTGGTAGTGAAGGGGAAACATGAAGGGACATGTACAGCACGAAATCGTATGGGCCGACCTCATCTGTTGACTGACAGAGACCGCCGACAGTTGAAGAGGGTCATAATGTGTAATAGGCAGACATCTATCCAGACTGCATCAGGATCCACTGCAAGTACTATGATAGTTAGGAGGGAGGTGAGAAAACTTGGATTTCATGGTCGAGCGGCTGCTCATAAGCCACACATCATGCGGGTAAATGCCAGATGATGCCTTGCTCGGTGTAAGGAGCATAAACATTGGACGATTGAAGCGTGGAAAAACGTTGTGTAGAGTGACTAATCACGGTGCACAATGTGGCAATCCGATGGCAGGGTGTGGGTATGGCGAATGCCTGGCGAACATCATCTGCCAGTGTGTGTAGTGCCAACAGTAAAATTCTGAGGTGGTGGTGTTATGATGTGGTCGTGTTTTTCATGGAGGAGGCTTGTACCCCTTTGGGCTTTTATTCATCTTTTCTGCTGAGGCATCAATTTATTTGAAACGAAGTGTTTAGTTTCACACAATTCGCTAGTTTCAGCTGTTCACTGTATTTCAAGTACACTTATGGCATTATGCACGAAATTCCGATGCTCTTGAAGTATCCTCTGATGTCTTGTTTCTTTTATGACATAATGTAAGATCTTTTAATGTTTTACACGTAGCAACATCGGGCTTCCTGCGTCATCTTAGCTGCGCAAGTGCGGTGACGCTTGTTATCTGGCATTCTCTGCTAACTGCCGAAACGAACTTATTTCTAACAGGTCGTGGGGAAATATTGCGAATGGTGGTTTGAAAAGTGTTACATTCAAAGCAAATTTCCTTTTACACAAGATGAACTATGTGCGAAAAAGTACGATGAATTTCTTAAATCACAAAGTGTTTGACTCTCATTTAAAAATCAACTCTTTGAGGAGGACGAAGAATTTTGAGCCCAGAAAATCAGACATTTAGATCATTATTAAAAATTTTACAGGCACATTTGTGTGATGTGTCTTAAAGTGTTACACGCACAAAGAAGATCAACATTATATGTGCAAGCTTAGCTTCTCTTGCGGCTTATTAATCTTAGAGACGAACATTATATGTGAATGCTATGTATATTAATTTAAACCATTGACTTTTCTGATTTGTGTGTTCGCACTACTTAATAAGAGTGATGTTGCTATTGGCTGACTACATCACATATCGTGTGCTGTCATCAGCTGGCAAGATCACGAGATCACGTGACATGAGCTATGACTGGCTTACAAAAGCACATCACAATCTCGATTTCAATGCTTCGGAAAGTAACATGCAGTGTTTGGTGGAATCCGAACTAATACCTTCATAATACGAACATGTGTGTGTACATGTTGTTGCACGTCACAGGTTTTTCAAAACATCCCCCCCACCCCCGAGTTTAGTTTTCTAAAGTGCCAGGAAATTGTACGATGGTATGTGAGACCATAAACAATCAAAGGATTGATGAGTGACAAGGAAGAGTATACTGTCACTTAACACAGAAAGAGTATATCTTGACCCGGGAGAAACTGAATTTTTAACCGGGACAAATCCGGGAATTTTTTTCCTTGTCCACGTATACACCCTGATTGTACTTCCAGCATGACGGAGCCCAAACACATGTTACCTGACATATGAGAGAACATCTCAGCCATACTTACCTTAATTGCTGGATTGGCTGTGATAGTATAGTTGATTGGCCACCAAGATTGCCAGACCTTACACCATTAAATTTTTGTTTATGGAGTTGGATGAAATCTGAATTGTACAAATGAAAGGTGAGTACATGAAATGAAGTGCTTGTTCGCATCATGAACACTGTTGCCCTCATTAGGAAATGTGCAGAGGCACTCAAACAAGCAACACTACATGTTCTTCCAAGAGTGCACAAATGAGTTGAAGTTGGTGGTGTATTCCGACATTTATTGTGAACTGTACAACAGCTGAAATGTGAAATGTATGACAATGGTTAGAGGTTGTTGTTGTTGTTGTTGTTGTTGTTGTTGGTATTGTTGTTGTCTTCAGTCCTGAGACTGGTTTGATGCAGCTCTCCATGCTACTCTATCCTGTGCAAGCTTCTTCATCTCCCAGTACTTACTGCAACCTACATCCTTCTGAATCTGCATAGTGTATTCATCTCTTGGTCTCCCTCTACAATTTTTACCCTCCATGCTGCCCTCCAATGCTAAATTTGTGATCCCTTGATGCCTCAGAACATGTCCTACCAACCGCTCCCTTCTTCTTGTCAAGTTGTGCCACAAACTCCTCTTCTCCCCAATTCTATTCAATACCTCCTCATTAGTTATGTGATCTACCCATCTAATCTTCAGTATTCTTTTATAGCACCACTTTTCGAAAGCTTCTATTCTCTTCTTGTCCAAACTATTTATTGTCCATGTTTCACTTCCATACATGGCTACACTCCATACAAATACTTTCAGAAATGACTTCCTGCCACTTAAATCTATACTCGATGTTAACAAATTTCTCTTCTTCAGAAAGGCTTTCCTTGCCATTGCCAGTCTACATTTTATATCCTCTCTACTTCGACCATCATCAGTTATTTTGCTCCCCAAATAGAAAAACTCCTTTACTACTTTAAGTGTCTCATTTCTTAATCTAATTCCCTCAGCATCACCTGACTTAATTCGACTACCTTCCATTATCCTCATTTTGCTTTTGTTGATGTTCATCTTATATCCTCCTTTCAAGACACAGTCCATTCCGTTCAACTGCTCTTCCAAGTCCTTTGCTGTCTCTGACAGAATTACAATGTCATCGGCGAACCTCAACATTTTTATTTCTTCTCCATGGACTTTAATACCTACTCCGAATTTTTCTTTTGTTTCCTTTACTACTTGCTCAATATACAGATTGAATGACATCGGGGACAGGCTACAACCCTGTCTCATTCCCTTCCCAACCGCTGCTTCCCTTTCATGCCCCTCGACTCTTATAACTGCCATCTGGTTTCTGTACAAATTGTAAATAGCCTTTCGCTCCCTGTATTTTACCCCTGCCATCTTTAGAATTTGAAAGAGAGTATTCCAGTCAACATTGTCAAAAGCTTTCTCTAAGTCTACAAATGCTAGAAATGTAGGTTTGCCTTTCCTTAATCTATTTTCTAAGATAAGTCATAGGGTCAGTATTGCCTCACATGTTCCAACATTTCTACGGAATCCAAACTGATCTTCCCCGAGGTCGGCTTGTACTAGTTTTTCCATTCGTATTAGTATTTTGCAGCTGTGACTTATTAAACTGATAGTTCGGTAATTTTCACATCTGTCAACACCTGCTTTCTTTGGGATTGGAATTATTATATTCTTCTTGAAGTCTGAGGGTATTTCGCCTGTTTCATACATCTTGCTCACCAGATGGTAGAGGTTTGTCAGGACTGGCTCTCCCAAGGCCGTCAGTAGTTCCAATGGAATGTTGTCTACTCCCAGGGCCTTGTTTCGACTCAGGTCTTTCAGTGCTCTGTCAAACTCTTCACGCAGTATCGTATCTCCCATTTCATCTTCATCTACATCCTCTTCCATTTCCATAATATTGTTCTCAAGTACATCGCCCTTGTATAGACCCTCTATATACTGCTTCCACCTTTCTGCTTTCCCTTCTTTGCTTAGAACTGAGTTTCCATCTGAGCTCTTGATATTCATACAAATGGCTGTCTTTTCTCCAAAGGTCTCTTTAATTTTCCTGTAGGCAGTATCTATCTTACCCCTAGTGAGATAAGCCTCTACATCCTTACAGTTGTCCGCTAGCCATCCCTGCTTAGCCATTTTGCACTTTCTGTCGGTCTCATTTTTGAGACGTTTGTATTCCCTTTTGCCTGCTTCATTTACTGCATTTTTATATTTTCTCCTTTCATCAGTTAAATTCAATATTTATTCTGTTACCCAAGGATTTCTACTAGCCCTCGTCTTTTTACCTACTTAATCCTCTGCTGCCTTCACTACTTCATCCCTCAGAGCTACCCATTCTTCTTCTACTGTATTTCTTTCCCCCATTCCTGTCAATTGTTTCCTTATGCTCTCCCTGGACCTCTGTACAACCTCTGGTTCTTTCAGTTTATCCAGGTCCCACCTCCTTAAATTCCCACCTTTTTGCAGTTTCTTCAGTTTTAATCTACAGTTCATAACCAATAGATTGTGGTCAGAGTCCACATCTGCCCCTGGAAATGTCTTACAATTTAAGACCTGGTTCTTAAATCTCTGTCTTACCATTATATAATCTATCTGATACCTTCTAGTATCTCCAAGATTCTTCCATGTATACAACCTTCTTTTATGATTCTTGAACCAAGTGTTAGCTATGATTAAGTAATGCTCTGTGCAAAATTGTACCAGATGGCTTCCTCTTTCATTTCTCTCCCCCAATCTATATTCATCCACTATGTTTCCTTCTCTCCCTTTTCCTACTCTCGAGTTCCAGTCACCCATGACTATTAAATTTTTGTCTCCCTTCACTACCTGAATAATTTCTTTTATCTCATCGTACATTTCATCAATTTCGTCATCATCTGCAGATCTAGTTGGCATATAAACTTGTACTACTGTAGTAGGCATGGGCTTCGTGTCTATCTTGGCCACAATAATGCGCTCACTATGCTGTTGGTAGTAGCTTACCCGCACTCCTATTTTTTTTATTCATTATTAAACCTACTCCTGCAGTACCCCTATTTGATTTTGTATTTATAACCCTGTATTCACCTGACCAAAAGTCTTGTTCCTCCTGCCACCGAACTTCACTAATTCCCACTATATCTAACTTCAACCTATCCATTTCCCTTTTTAAATTTTCTAACCTACCTGCCTGATTAAGGGATCTGACATTCCACGCTCCGATCCGAAGAACGCCAGTTTTCTTTCTCCTGATAACGACGTCCTCTTGAGTAGTCCCTGCCCGGAGATGCAAATGGGGGACTATTTTCCCTCCGGAATATTTTACCCAAGAGGATGCCATCATCGTTTATCCGTACAGTAAAGCTGCATGCCCTCTGGAAAAATTACGGCTGTAGTTTCCCCTTGCTTTCAGCCGTTCGCAGTATCAGCACAGCAAGGCCGTTTTGGTTAGTGTTGCAAGGCCAGATCAGTGAATCATCCAAATTGTTGCCCCTGCAACTAATGAAAAAGCTGCTGCCCCTCTTCAGGAACCACATGTTTGTCTGGCCTCTCAACAGATACCCCTCCGTTGTGGTTGCACCTACAGTACGGCCATCTGTGTCGCTAAGGCACGCAAGCCTCGCCACCAACGGCAGGGTCCATGGTTCATGGGGGTAGGGGTTAGAGGTAAATTTGTTAAAAATACATATTTTTCAATTAAATCTAACACTGAAAAATCCAGGATGGAATGTAACAATATTATGAAAAGGAAAATTGCTACTCACCCATATAGCACAGGTTCTGAGTCTCAGATAGGCACAACAAAAAGACACTTACAATTAAAGCTTTCAGCCGCTAAGGCCTTCGTCAACAGTAGACGACACACACACACACACACACACACACACACACACACACACACACACACACACACACACACTACTGCAGTCTCAGGTAACTGAAAACACACTGCAAGCAGCAGCACCAGTGCATGATGGGAGTGGCAACTTGGTGGGGGTAAGGAGGAGGCTGGGATGGGGAGGGGGAGGGATAGTATGTAGTACGATATGGGTGGCAGACAGTGAATTACTGCGAGCTAGATGGAGAGCATGGGAGAGGTAGGGAGGGGAGGAAATTGTGGAAAAGGAGAGAAATAAAAAGATTGGGTGTGATTATACTTGTAAAATGCATGTTGTAATGCTTACTGTAGTTGAGTCGGTGTAAATTAATCCCTGACAGCTGTTATGGGCTGGGTGCAGCAGCTTCACAGGCCTACCTCAACCAATAACGTAACGCAATTTTTTAAACATATGGCAATGTCTTGATGTTGTCACAGCTCTATAGACAGCTATTGTTTGACCTGCTGCTGTTAGTGCTTCACATTCGAAAGCTGGCAACAGTGGTACAAACTGTCAGTCGTTATCTAATGTCAACCCATTTATAACTGTCGCATATGTGGAGTGTCTTTTAATTGTGCCTGTCTGCAACTTAGCGTGTCTTTTTTATGTTAAGTAGCAATCTGTCTTTTCCTGTATTGTTAAACTTGACAATGTACAGAATAAAACAGAAAATAAATGACAATGTGCATCAAATGTGTTCTATCTTGGAAACTGTTTGGAATAGAGTGTATCTCCACCCATACGAAGTTTTTTGCTTCAAATGGGCATTCCTGTCATATCTCAGAATACTGATTGTTCCTTCCTGAGACACCCTGTATACCTCACCATTTACAAGATACTGTAGCTAACTTAGGTATAGATCTTCCTATCACATTTCTTTTGTGTAGCATGTTTAACATGGTAAATAGTTTTTTGCAACACACTGACAGAAGTCACCAGTTATAAGTCTTAAATACAAATGTTATTAATTTCGGAGATAATAAAAATTTATGTCTTTGAAATTATTTCACCTGAATGCACATACTTCTCTGATCACTCCAAGGTGGCACTAGGTGTTTACTCATGGTGCGATCAACTTAAAAAAGGTGCCCTTTGTAGATGCTAAATAAGTAAATAAGAAAACATTTAAATGCTAAGTGTGCAAAACCAGTCACATCGCAGTATCCCTGTGCTACATGATAGAGCTTGGAAGCTATCTGTATGGTACAGGCTGAGAAAAGAATTCTACCTGCATACTAAAAGCTGTACACTATATCTCTCTTGTCGTCTACAGTTCTCAATATTGACACACACTTCCAATATGCAACTGCAACATATGACTGTCTCACATTACTCTTCAGTTCCGGCCTTTCAGTCAGTTCCTCGACTTGCGCCATAGGGTGGTGGGGTTTCGGGTTCCGCTGGATAGGTCAGGAGTCCACTACACGCAACAAGCGGCTACACGGGTAGCAGGGGTTGTGTGGCGTGGGCTGGGCGGTTTTTTAGGTTAGATAGCCTCGGGCAAGTGCAGAAAGGGCAACAGCCTCAACGGGTGCGGGGCAAAGTCAGGACATGCGGGGACCAAGCAGCAATCGGTATTGTAATTGTAAACTGTCGAAGCTGCGTTGGTAAAGTACCGGAACTTCAAGCGCTGATAGAAAGCACCGAAGCTGAAATCGTTATAGGTACAGAAAGCTGGCTGAAGCCAGAGATAAATTCTGCCGAAATTTTTACAAAGGCACAGACGGTGTTTAGAAAGGATAGATTGCATGCAACCGGTGGTGGAGTGTTCGTCGCTGTTAGTAGTAGTTTATCCTGTAGTGAAGTAGAAGTGGATAGTTCCTGTGAATTATTATGGGTGGAGGTTACACTCAACAACCGAGCTAGGTTAATAATTGACTCCTTTTACCGACCCCCCGACTCAGCAGCATTAGTGGCAGAACAACTGAGAGAAAATTTGGAATACATTTCACATAAATTTTCTCAGCATGTTATGGTCTTAGGTGGAGATTTCAATTTACCAGATATAGACTGGGACACTCAGATGTTTAGGACGGGTGGTAGGGACAGAGCATCGAGTGACATTATACTGAGTGCACTATCCGAAAATTACCTCGAGCAATTAAACAGAGAACCGACTCGTGGAGATAACATCTTGGACCTACTGATAACAAACAGACCCGAACTTTTCGACTCTGTAAGTGCAGAACAGGGAATCAGTGATCATAAGGCCGTTGCAGCATCCCTGAATATGGAAGTTAATAGGAATATAAAAAAAGGGAGGAAGGTTTATCTGTTTAGCAAGAGTAATAGAAGGCAGATTTCAGACTACCTAACAGATCAAAACGAAAATTTCTGTTCCGACACTGACAATGTTGAGTGTTTATGGAAAAAGTTCAAGGCAATCGTAAAATGCGTTTTAGACAGGTACGTGCCGAGCAAAACTGTGAGGTACGGGAAAAACCCACCGTGGTAAAACAACAAAGTTAGGAAACTACTGCGAAAGCAAAGAGAGCTTCACTCCAAGTTTAAACGCAGCCAAAACTTCTCAGACAAACAGAAGCTAAACGATGTCAAAGTTAGCGTAAGGAGGGCTATGCGTGAAGCGTTCAGTGAATTCGAAAGTAAAATACTAGGTACCGACTTGACAGAAAATCCTAGGAAGTTCTGGTCTTACGTTAAATCAGTAAGTGGCTCGAAACATCATGTCCAGACACTCCGGGATGATGATGGCATTGAAACAGAGGATGACAAGCGTAAAACTGAAATACTAAACACCTTTTTCCAAAGCTGTTTCACAGAGGAAGACCGCACTGCAGTTCCTTCTCTAAATCCTCGCACCAACGAAAAAATGGCTGACATTGAAATAAGTGTCCAAGGAATAGAAAAGCAACTGGAATCACTCAACAGAGGAAAGTCCACTGGACCTGACGGGATACCAATTCGATTCTACACAGAGTACGCGAAAGAACTTGCCCCCCTTCTAACAGCCGTGTACCGCAAGTCTCTAGAGGAACAGAAGGTTCCAAATGATTGGAAAAGAGCACAGGTAGTCCCAGTCTTCAAGAAGGGTCGTCGAGCAGATGCGCAAAACTATAGACCTATCTCTCTGACGTCGATCTGTTGTAGAATTTTAGAACATGTCTTTTGCTCGAGTATCATGTCGTTTTTGGAAACTCAGAATCTACTATGTAGGAATCAACATGGATTCCGGAAACAGCGATCGTGTGAAACCCAACTCGCTTTATTTGTTCATGAGACCCAGAAAATATTAGATACAGGCTCCCAGGTAGATGCCATTTTCCTTGACTTCCGGAAGGCGTTCGATACAGTTCCGCACTGTCGCCTGATAAACAAAGTAAGAGCCTACGGAATATCAGACCAGCTGTGTGGCTGGATTGAAGAGTTTTTGGCAAACAGAACACAGCATGTTGTTCTCAATGGAGAGACATCTACAGACGTTAAAGTAACCTCTGGCGTGCCACAGGGGAGTGTTATGGGACCATTGCTTTTCACAATATATATAAATGACTAGTAGATAGTGTCGGAAGTTCCATGCGGCTTTTCGCGGATGATGCTGTAGTATACAGAGAAGTTGCAGCATTAGAAAATTGTAGCGAAATGCAGGAAGATCTGCAGCGGATAGGCACTTGGTGCAGGGAGTGGAAACTGACCCTTAACATAGACAAATGTAATGTATTGCGAATACATAGAAAGAAGGATCCTTTATTGTATGATTATATGATAGCGGAACAAACACTGGTAGCAGTTACTTCTGTAAAATATCTGGGAGTATGCGTGCGGAACGATTTGAAGTGGAATGATCATATAAAATTAATTGTTGGTAAGGCGGGTACCAGGTTGAGATTCATTGGGAGAGTCCTTAGAAAATGTAGTCCATCAACAAAGGAGGTGGCTTACAAAACACTCGTTCAACCTATACTTGAGTATTGCTCATCAGTGTGGGATCCGTACCAGATCGGGTTGACGGAGGAGATAGAGAAGATCCAAAGAAGAGCGGCGCGTTTCGTCACAGGGTTATTTGGTAACCGTGATAGCGTTACGGAGATGTTTAACAAACTCAAGTGGCAGACCCTGCAAGAGAGGCGCTCTGCATCGCGGTGTAGCTTGCTCGCCAGGTTTCGAGAGGGTGCGTTTCTGGTTGAGGTATCGAATATATTGCTTCCCCCTACTTATACCTCCCGAGGAGATCACGAATGTAAAATTAGAGAGATTAGAGCGCGCACAGAGGCTTTCAGACAGTCGTTCTTCCCGCGAACCATACGCGACTGGAACAGGAAAGGGAGATAATGACAGTGGCACGTAAAGTGCCCTCCGCCACACACCGTTGGGTGGCTTGCGGAGTATAAATGTAGATGTAGAAGAGTGCCTACCAGTGCCACACATGTTTACATGTGTTGAAATGTTGGTACTATATTTCCAGAATAAATCTTATAATCTGTAATTGAGTATCCACTGTTTCAAAACTTCCTGGCAGATTAAAACTGTGTGTAAGATGTGGAACCTACAAAGGCGGTCCGAAAAGTCTTTCCCTGATTACAGAAATTGATAACTCAGGCTAGAAGTAAGATACAAATATGAAACTGGTGTCTAATTGTTTACAAACTATCAAAGTTTTTTTTCACACATCAGTAAACTTCCACATGAGCACCCTTGGTAGCACGTAGCACATGTAGGCGATATTCAATTTCCGTCCACACATTAGCCAACATCACTGGAGGGATCGATTCAACGACTGTGGTTATCCGTTGCCGCAGGGTTTCAAGATCTGGTACACATGTTCGGTAGACCTCGTCATTGACATAACCAATTATAAAGAAGTCTAATGGGGTTATGTCAGGAGAGCATGGAGGCCAAACCGTTGGCCCATCACGACCAATCCATCGCCCAGGAAAGGTCATATCGAGATAGGCACGGACGTCCAAACCCCAATGAGGCGGTGCTGCATCTTGCTGAAACAAGACATCAGGGTGACACTGAATCAGCTGAGGAACAGCATACAGTTCCAACATATCCAGATACACTGCAGATGTGATGGTAACCTCAGCGAAGAAGAATGGCCCAATAATTTGATCGTGAAATAGCGCGCACCAAACATTCATCTTTGGACTGCCTCTGGTGCACTCCATGACCTCGCCAGGGGGTTGTGAACCCCAAATGCGCACATTATGGTGATTCACTACTCCACTGACAAAAAAGGTCGCTTCGTCGGAAAAGGCAATTCATATGAGATAACCATCATCGTCCTCAATACGTGATAGCATTTTGACTGCAAAGTCATATCGATGTGTACTGTCATTGGGCAACAAGGCCTGAACAATTTGCACTTTGTATGCATGAAACAATAAGTGTTTGTGTAAAATGTCATGGAGACAGCTTTTTGGCATCTGTAATTCACGTGAGCCCCTGCGCACCGATTTCTTCAGACTTCGCAGAAAAGACTGCCTTACAGCTTCCACCCTGTCTGCCTTACAGCTTCCACCCTGTCTGCTGAGGTTCTTGGTCGACCAGACCTCGGAAGGTCAGCAACAGATCCTGTGTTCTTGAACCTCTCATACCAGGCTTTAATGCTCTTGACATCAGGTGGATTCTTTCCAAATGTTGTCTGGAAGTGTGCCTGCACTGTGGTTGGTGATCGTGTCTCATGGTACCACAGGGCACACTGTGCCTTCTCCTGATTGGTTAACATGGCTTCTTGGGCACTGCACCTCATCCACTACTTACGTACTGCAAACCTAAAGCAGAAAAATAACTTTGATAGTTGTAAACAATTCGACACAAGTTTCATATTTGCATCTTACTTCTAGCCTGAGTTATCAATTTATGTAATCAGGGAAAGACTTTTCGGACACCCTGTATTTCATAGGCAATGCTCTTACCAACTGAGCTTAAGCCATTTATTTTTGAAACAATGTCCCTTCTTGACCAATTTACAACCTCCCCAATATGAAAGTCTTAAACAAAGATTGAGGCTCTACACGATACTTCTCCTCTGTACCACTAACTGCAAATGGGAGAGCCAGAACGAAGATATTCTATTCTTGATTATCAGCCTTTTTTCATCATGTTCCTATGTTTTCCTTTAATTTCCTGTTATGTTGTAGTTCTTATTATTTTGAAGTTGTGCAGCACATTGCTATTACTAGGGAATGTGTATCTCAACTATTGTAGTCTGTTGTTACTTCCTTTCTGTAGCTATTTGGTCTTATCTCGTGTGGATAGCAGATTGTCCTACCTCCCTCCCCATCACTTCTCACCTGAACCTTACATATTTCCATTGCCTTTTCCATGTGCCCGTTCTCTTTGTTTTCAGGTGAAGCACTGGAGAGGAATACAAGTTAGCAGTCCAAGAAGATTTTGTACTCTTAATTAACATCCTTACTTGCTCTGCTTCAGATGCTGCTAAAGAAACAGATGTGACCCTAGACCGACAGATTTTACTCCAAGAAATTGGCAAGTCTCTTATGTGTGCTGATGTTGGGCAGTATCTCCAAGGAAGTCAGCATGAAGCATTCATAGAAAGCTGTGAAAAATTAATTTACTCACCACTAAATGTGCTCCAGCTAACTGGTTTTCAAATGCTCAAAAAGTAAGTTTGATGTAATTTGCATCATTACTATTGTGGTAGCTGTATCTGTTGCTCTCTCTCTCTCTCTCTCTCTCTCTCTCTCTCTCTCTCTCTCTCACACACACACACACACACACACACACACACACACATTATAGTTGTAAACATCCAAAACTGTGTCTATGGAGTAATCTCAGTTTGAAGTTAATTTTGTGTCTATAAGATTCTTAAAACTGTTGGGTAAGTGGTGAAAGTTTTTTATGGCTGAATATCTCACTCTTTTCTGTACTGCTCTAAGAACAAGTGATGACTAGTTTAAATTATTCCTCATCGTGTTGTTAAATTATTGATGTTACTGCAATGGTCTAGTACATATTATGTGGGCTGTACATCCACAACAACTTAATTCACTGGTGTGATTCATTTTGCATGATAATACTAAAATATTGCACAAATTCACAGCAATAAAGTATGTATGTATGTGTATGTACGTACGTATGTGTATGTCTGGAATCTTATCCCAAACCCCTCTATTGATTTTAACAAACTTTGACACAGAAACAGCCAGCATCATGAGTATCAGCACTGTGCGGATTATAAATTACAAATCCGAAGATTCGGGATTTGATCCCAAGTCAGTATAGGTGTTGTGGCATTTATCATGTTAACCTCTGACATTGCTGTGAGTTTGTAAAACATGTATTTTACACCATGGTTAAGATTTCGTGTTAAATTGTAATTTCCACCTTCTTAAGGAGCAGTTTTCAGTCAAAGTGCAGTGGAGGCTACCATTTTCAATAAGAGCAAACATATTAAGTCACTATGATGCTCAAACAAACCCTTTCTAAATGTCAACATCTGACTTATATTGCACTGTAATTTTAAGTAGTGTGTGTTTTGATCTGTTACTTGGTATTATTATATTAACGTCAACACCTTGAACAATGAAATGCTGTGTGTGTGTGTGTGTGTGTGTGTGTGTGTGTGGGTAGGTGGGTGGGTGGGTGCGTACACATAAAGGGCATCATTGTAATTGTAAGAGTAACTCTTGTTAACTTTTATTTCAGATCTCATTTGATAGATCTGTTGTGTGGAGGTAATTTTTCATTTCATATCACTTCATATATTTGCTACTCATTATTGCACACAGATTATCTCGGTTTCTGTACTTTCAGGTTGGTGCCATTCTTTTCTGCAAAAGATTCAAGCATGGGACAAGTGACTGGCGAGGAGATGCCCACTCCAGGCCTCAGCCTCCTGACCAGTTTGCTGGACAGAGGTGAAGCCGCGACCGGTGCTCTGCTTACTGAGCTGCGTATGGGCGAGAGCTGCACTCTGGAGCCGTTCACAGAGTCACATGCCTACTGCAGTGCCTATCTGCTGCTGTGGTCGCTGACCCTGGAGCTCTGCGCTCATGCATCGCCACAGCTAAGATACCAATATGCAGCTAAACTCAGGTACTGCATTGTTTTTCATCTCCCATGTTCTTCTCCTTCCTCATTTACCTTACCACTGAGTCTCACTTTTAGCACATTGTAACGAAACAGGCTGTATTGGGTCATTCCGTGTACCCAATACAGTAGATTTCGCAGTATGCGATACACACTAAAACAGATGTGGGTAGTGTATAAAGACGCTTAGTGAATAAGGTCACTTAGTGTAACTTTGTGAAATAGTGTAACAAAAATGTTAAACTGTGTCACACACCAATTACTGTAAATTAATGTACAGTTAGGATAAGTCATTACCACTTTGATATGAATTTCGGTATGTTTTGAAGAGAAAGAACAAGATTGGGAGTCAGTGTTAATAGTGTATAAATGTTAATAACCTTTTTCATTCAGTTTTGTTATAATAATTCAATTTGTAAAATTCATTGTTTACCATAACGTAAATTAAGTCTGTAAACCATTAATTTTGGAAAAGCCTAACATTTATGTATCTTTGCAAGTCAGGACAACATATCCGTATGGAAATCACCAACTAAATAAAAATCTGTAACTAAATTCGTAATTAATGTTTCTCGAACATTCTATAGAGAAATTCAATGCAATGTCCACATATTACGAAAACTAGAGAAGATTCATTTAAATTGGAGACCTAACCTGATTCAAAAAGACAGTTTGTATCATAAATAATGTTAGAAGAACGATTCATTAATCTGTTGTAACACAATTTAAAGATTTTGGGTTGTACGTAATTATTCCACATTTTAGCCTTCAAATGTTTTAAAAAAGTCATAGCATAATAATGTCAAATAACGTAATTGTTAAAAGATGTATAAATTCACATTGTCCAAAAAGCTAGAGAAGAGCAGTTGGAGGATTAGCTTGTGTGTTGCAGTGCCTGTTAAGTTGTGACAAATAACCAAGTGTTGCTAACAGATTAATTGCTGTATGTCTGGTAGTGACCCAAGACTTTCTGCAGTGATGCTATCACCTCCAAAAATGTAAAACGTGCTGCACTTCTGGATCTGGTTATGTTTTAACATGTACTGTTTCCACTGTTACTGCTGAAATATAATGTTACTCATAGTACCACAGCATGTTGTTGTTGTTGCAGTCTTCAGTCTGAAGACTGGTTTGAGGCAGCTCTCCATGTTCTACATCTACATCTACACTCCGCAAGCCACCCAACGGTGTGTGGCGGAGGGCACTTTACGTGCCACTGTCATTATCTCCCTTTCCTGTTCCAGTCGCGTATGGTTCGCGGGAAGAACGACTGTCTGAAAGCCTCTGTGCGCGCTCTAATCTCTCTAATTTTACATTCGTGATCTCCTCGGGAGGTATAAGTAGGGGGAAGCAATATATTCGATACCTCATCCAGAAACGCACCCTCTCGAAACCTGGCGAGCAAGCTACACCGCGATGCAGAGCGCCTCTCTTGCAGAGTCTGCCACTTGAGTTTGTTAAACATCTCCGTAACGCTATCACGGTTACCAAATAACCCTGTGACGAAACGCGCCGCTCTCCTTTGGATCTTCTCTATCTCCTCCATCAACCCGATCTGGTACGGATCCCACACTGATGAGCAATACTCAAGTATAGGTCGAACGAGTGTTTTGTAAGCCACCTCCTTTGTTGATGGACTACATTTTCTAATGACTCTCCCAATGAATCTCAACCTGGTACCTGCCTTACCAACAATTAATTTTATATGATCATTCCACTTCAAATCGTTCCGCACGCATACTCCCAGATATTTTACAGGAGTAACTGCTACCAGTGTTTGTTCCGCTATCATATAATCATACAATAAAGGATCCTTCTTTCTATGTATTCGCAATACATTACATTTGTCTATGTTAAGGGTCAGTTGCCACTCCCTGCACCAAGTGCCTATCCGCTGCAGATCTTCCTGCATTTCGCTACAATTTTCTAATGCTGCAACTTCTCTGTATACTACAGCATCATCCGCGAAAAGCCGCATGGAACTTCCGACACTATCTACTAGGTCATTTATATATATTGTGAAAAGCAATGGTCCCATAACACTCCCCTGTGGCACGCCAGAGGTTACTTTAATGTCTGTAGACGTCTTTCCGTTGATAACAACATGCTGTGTTCTGTTTGCTAAAAACTCTTCAATCCAGCCACACAGCTGGTCTGATATTCCGTAGGCTCTTACTTTGTTTATCAGGCGACAGTGCGGAACTGTATCG
The DNA here is from genome assembly GCF_023864275.1 of Schistocerca cancellata. Taxonomy (NCBI): domain Eukaryota; kingdom Metazoa; phylum Arthropoda; class Insecta; order Orthoptera; family Acrididae; genus Schistocerca; species Schistocerca cancellata. Next base: position 1,118,161,729 of record NC_064626.1, on the reverse strand, counting down.
AACGCCTTCCGGAAGTCAAGAAAAATAGCATCTACCTGGGAGCCTGTATCTAATATTTTCTGGGTCTCATGAACAAATAAAGCGAGTTGGGTTTCACACGATCGCTGTTTCTGGAATCCATGTTGATTCCTACATATTACATTCTGAGTTTCCAAAAACGACATGATACTCGAGCAAAACACATGTTCTAAAATTCTACAACAGATCGACGTCAGAGATATAGGTCTATAGTTTTGCGCATCTGCTCGACGACCCTTCTTGAAGACTGGGACTACCTGTGCTCTTTTCCAATCATTTGGAACCTTCTGTTCCTCTAGAGACTTGCGGTACACGGCTGTTAGAAGGGGGGCAAGTTCTTTCGCGTACTCTGTGTAGAATCAAATTGGTATCCCGTCAGGTCCAGTGGACTTTCCTCTGTTGAGTGATTCCAGTTGCTTTTCTATTCCTTGGACACTTATTTCGATGTCAGCCATTTTTTCGTTGGTGCGAGGATTTAGAGAAGGAACTGCAGTGCGGTCTTCCTCTGTGAAACAGCTTTGGAAAAAGGTGTTTAGTATTTCAGTTTTACGCTTGTCATCCTCTGTTTCAATGCCATCATCATCCCGGAGTGTCTGGACATGATGTTTCGAGCCACTTACTGATTTAACGTAAGGCCAGAACTTCCTAGGATTTTCTGTCAAGTCGGTACCTAGTATTTTACTTTCGAATTCACTGAACGCTTCACGCATAGCCCTCCTTACGCTAACTTTGACATTGTTTAGCTTCTGTTTGTCTGAGAGGTTTTGGCTGCGTTTAAACTGGAGTGAAGCTCTCTTTGCTTCGCAGTAGTTTCCTAACTTTGTTGTTGTACCACGGTGGGTTTTTCCCGTCCCTCACAGTTTTACTCGGCACGTACCTGTCTAAAACGCATTTTACAATTGCCTTGAACTTTTTCCATAAACACTCAACATTGTCAGTGTCGGAACAGAAATTTTCGTTTTGATCTGTTAGGTAGTCTGAAATCTGCCTTCTATTACTCTTGCTAAACAAATAAACCTTCCTCCCTTTTTTTATATTCCTATTAACTTCCATATTCAGGGATGCTGCAACGGCCTTATGATCACTGATTCCCTGTTCTGCACTTAGAGAGTCGAAAAGTTCGGGTCTGTTTGTTATCAGTAGGTCCAAGATGTTATCTCCACGAGTCGGTTCTCTGTTTAATTTAGAGTACCCTGTGCAAGCCTCTTCATCTCTGCATAACTATTATAACCACCATCCACTTTAACCAGCTTGTCTCCCTCAACAGTTTTTACACGCCCCACTTCCTTCCATTTCATTTTCATTCATACTCTGCCAGCCACCTTACAGTGTGTAACGGAGAGTACTTTGTGCTCCAGTGTCACAACCCTCATTTTCCTGTTCCAGACACAAATGGTTTGTAGGAAGAATGATTGGTTGTAGGGAATAATGATTGCTGTTAATCTTGTGTGTGGACTCAGAACTCTCTAATTTTATCTTCATGGTCCTTTTGTGAGTTATACATAGAAGGAAGCAATATATTGTTTGACTCCTCTAGGAAGACACTATTGGAATGACCACAACGTGACGCAGAATGCCTGGCTTGCAACATCTGCCACTGGAACTGATGAGCATTTCTGTGATGTCCCCACACCCACCAAGTGAACCTGTGACAAAATTTGCTGCTGCTCTTTGGATCTTCTCAGTTCCCTCTTATCAGTCCTGTCTGGTACAGATCCCAGATGGACAGCAATATTCAAGTATCAGTTGAACAAGTGTGTTGAAGTTATTTTCTTTTTTTGGTAGACTACATTCACTGGGGATTCTTCCAATGAATCTGTCTGGCATCTGCCTTATTCACGAATAATTTTATTTGGTCGTTACACTTCAGATCACTCAGTATGCATACTCTTAGATATTTTATGGAAGTAACTGCTTCCAGTGATTGTTCTACAATTTTGTAATTGTACAATAAAGGGTCTTTCTGTCTATGTATTCACAATATGTTACATTTGTTTATGTTGAGGGTCAATTGCCACTCCCTGCACCAATTGTCGATCCTCTGCAAGTCTTTCTGCATATCACTGCAGCTTTGTAGTATTGTGACGTTTCTGTGTACAATGGCATAATCTGCAAAAAACCTTCTGGACGTTATCTACTAGGTAATTTAGATATGTTGTGAAAAGTAGTGATCCTATAACACTCCCTTGGGGCATGCCCGAAGTTACTTTTACCTCTTAAGACTTCTCTCCTTTGGGAGTGACACGCTGTGTTCCATGTGCTAGAAACTCTTCAGCCCACACACAAATTTGGACTGATATTCCATATGCTCGCATTTTGTTCATTAGGCGACAGTGTGGAAATGTATTGAACACCTTCAAGGAACATAGTATTTACCTGAGTACCTGTATCTACTGTTTTCTGGGCCTTGTGGGCGAACAGAGCGAGCTGGGTTTCACACAGTCATTGTTTTTGGATCCCATGTTGATTCCTACAAATTTTCAGGCTTCGCAACTGTTGTAATTTGTGAGCATGAAATAGGTTCCAAAATTCTACAGCAGTCCAATGTGAGATATACAGGCCATAATTTTGTGCACTATTCAAGACCCTTCTTGAAAAATGTGACAATTCTTTGATGCTTCTGGATGTAGCCTGTCAACCAAACCCTTCTATTTGTATAGTTGTGCCACAAATTTCTTTTTTCCTTATTTGGGTCAGTACATCTGCGTTAAGTAAACTGTCAAACCTTCAGCATTCTTCTGCAGCAGCACATTTCAAAAACTTCTATTCTCTTCTTATCATACAAGTTTCACTTCAGTGCAAGCCTATATTCCAGAAAAATACTTTCATTCCTAACATTTAAATTTATTTTTAATGTTAATAATTTTATTTTATAGAAACATATTTCATACTGTTGCTAATCTCCATACTTGCAATTTTTCCGATAGCGAAAAACACTTCTGCTGGATTTGGGGCTCCAGTAAAGGTGGCTTGGAGCTGCCAACCTGTAATGCTACTGACATTTCTTTATTCACAAAATGTATTTCCCATTAACAGATATGTTCTCGGTGATTGTATACTCAGATGTGATTGATTTCAGAGTTACTAAACTCCATCATTGGGCCCCATACCAGATTCCTTTGAATCACTGATATCACAATTTGTTGCTCAGAAGCTCACTTGTATCTAACATCCAGCATGTAGATGTGCTGATAAGTCAGTGCAGTGATGCCACAATACAGGTCAAGTTGGATAATGCTGAGAGAGGCAGAGAGAGAGAGAGAGAGAGAGAGAGAGAAATGCAAATGTGTTTACATCCCATTAACAAAATTGAAGTATCTTTCTTATATGATGATGTTTTTCTCTCACTGAATAGATAATCTTCAATTTGTACAAAAATAAAACTGCAAGAGGCATTCAATAAGTAATGCAGCCCTTTTCTTCTTCTTCTCTCTCTCTCTCTCTCTCTCTCTCTCTCTCTCTCTCTCTCCCTGTTTTTGAAAAATGCTGAATTTGTTGTGAGAGATTGTGGAATACTCTGCTACAGCTCCTATAGTTTCATGAAGTTTTGGTGCCGGATGCCCGTCCTGCCACCACCCCGTACCCCCCGAGACGGAATTAGTGTACCCCAACTGTCTGCGTCTAGTGTAATCCATGGAATAGTGTGAATGTATTCAGATGTCTGTGAGCCGTGTATCTCAGGCGGGACGTGGGGATCAGCCTGGTATTAACCTAGTGGGATGTGGAAAACCACATCCAGGCTGGCCAGGACTGCGGCCTCCATCGTTAATCCGCCGGGTGGATTCGATCCAGGGCCGGCGCACCTACCCGAGTCCAGAAAGCAGCACATTAGCTCTCTCGGCTAACCTGGCGGGTATGACAGCACTATACATAGCATTCAAAATGGCATCATCTGTAATAGAGGTGCATTCCAAGCAGAGAGCTGTCACTGAGCTTTTTTTGGCAGAAAACCAGAGCATTGGAGATATTCATAGGCACTTCCACAATGCTTACAGGAACCTGGCAGTGAACAAAAGCATGGTGAGTTGTTCGGTAAAGCATCTGTTATTGAACAAGGATGCACCAACCTATCTCATCTATGTGCCTACCAACCACACACAGCCTCAGGAAGTTGAAGAACTGACTTCAGTGTGTTCGTTGGCAGAAAAACGCAAATGAACATCTCCTCCTCCATGGCCATGCAAGGCATCACATGAGTCTGCATTCCTGAGAGGAGCTCACAAAACTTCATTGGATTATTGTTCCTCATCCACCCTATAGGCCAGATTTCACAGCTTCTGACTTCCATCTGTTTGGTCCAATGAAGGATGCACTCCACAGGAAGCAGTACTTAGATAATGAGAAGGTTACTGACGTAGCAAGACATTGCCTCTGATGTTGACCAGTGGAGTGGTACCTTGCAGGTATACAGGCCCTCCCAGAAAGGTAATGTAAGGCCATCACACTGTTCGGATATTATGTTGAAAATGGGCTTTTGGAGCCAAAAAAGAGTGCAGAATAATATGATGTATTGGAATCTTGAATAACACCAACCTGCCCTTCAGAAATAAAAAGTGTTGCATTAATTACTGAACAATCCTTGTCTGTTCTCAACTGTTTCTCATAATAACCAAAGACAATTAATTAAAAAGAAGTACTAATTAAATCATAGGGAGTTGAATATGTGACATTATTGAAGAGCTGCAAGAAATCAATACTTTCTTTTCTCTGTTACAAAATAAATCTGTTTTGTGTTACTTCTCTTATACATTTTCAGTATATGTGAAAAAATTGTTTTAGTGAAAACGGTAGTCTGAGGTGTCTGCTGCAGAACCTGTTTTGCCTAATGCCAGCAGAAGTTCTCAGAGTGTCTGATATAAAGCCAAAACCACCGAAGGCCTTTATGTTTAGTGCGGAACCATCACTTCAGTTTTCAGAACCATGTGACGGGCAGTATTTACAGCATCTGGCATGTTGGGTATGTTTTCAATTTTTTCTATAATTCCAGATAAAAGAATGCAGCATTTTATTAAATCTGTCTTGAAGCTTTGTTCTTTTATTATCTTTTACTCCAGAAGTATCCTATTAACTGGAGTTTTGCATTAATTCTGTAATTCCTTCAAATTATTAGTCACCGTTAATGTCCCAGTTGTAACATAAGTTTATTAAGGAATACATTGAATAAATCTTCCCACAGCTACTGTGAGGACTTTTTTAGTTATAGACATGAGTAGTTTTGAGACATTTAATCTTATTATCAAATTATGGTCAAAAATTTAACAGTGTGATACAGTGCACAGCCAGGTGTGTGTGTGTGTGTGTGTGTGTGTGTGTGTGTGTGTGTAGACAGTTTTCCGCTAGGTATGCAATATCATGGAAAATAATTTTAAAAAATCCATCATAACATTTCCATCAGTTCAGCTGCTCCCAGTGACTTCCACCAGATTCATTAACAACGTGCATATTCTTAGTGTGGTTATCTCATTACAACTGAACTGAATTGCATGTATTTTACAGAACATTTTCTAGACATTATTGATGAAGTTCAAAGTTGTCTTATTCAAGGCACTGTATCAACATCTGCAATGTTGGAAGCTCTTTGACATACTTGTCATGTAAACGCGTCTACTGGCGAGCTCCAGTCACCGCGTGCCACCCATGGAGCACCTCAAACAGAATAATAATACCACTCCAATAGATATATGTACTCACATAATACCACATGCGAAATGTAGACCTGTGTGCTGTTCTAATATTAAAAACTCCACAGTTAAATTAATTAAAGGAGACAACAAGGGTACAGAAAACTTTGCACTTTTTGTCTTAAAAGGGGAAATTCCCCAATTTAATTATATGAAATTATGTACCCTCACAGTGTGTGTGTGTGTGTGTGTGTGTGTGTGTGTGTGTGTGTGTGTGTGTCTACTCCATGTAATAAAATGAACTGCATCCCTACTTGAAGCATGCATGGGAAACGCTGAATTTATTGTCTATATCCCACAAAACGTGACTGAGGGAGTTCAGATGTATGCTTCAAGAAGATATGCAGTTCATTTTTATGCATGGAGTTTTGGTGATGGTCAGACGTACAAGAAAAACTTGTCTGATTGTTGCTTATCCTACAATTTAATAATTAGCCATCCACTTAATGATCTACTTAACATCATGTAATAATGAGGTTGAATATCTATAAGCATGTCATGTAAATAGACAAACTAAAGAGTGTTAACAATGCTTGTGGAAGGATTATTCAGTGTATTCCTGTTCCACTTCAGCCACAGATCATCAAAAAAGTCAGGGTGAACTAAGCCTTGTGCAAGCTTTTTAATTTTAATCTTTATTCAAATTTTAAAATACTTTGTTTTGGGGGCAGACAAAAAAATCAGCATTACTTGTGGCACTATCGATGTTTGAAAAGAGACATAAAGTCTTGAAAGATATCAATGAACATGGTCAATTAATATTCACAAATTGCAGATAGTAGTGGTCTTGTTGTGATCAACACTGTACGTAGACATCAATTCCAGTTTAAATATGATCTGAGGATGGTTGCTAGTAACCAGAGCTAGAAATCATTGTATCATAATTACAGTTTATCGTGATCAATACCATTAAAATTTATAATAGAGCATGGTGCTCTTACACAGTGAAAGAATGGCTGGATAGTACTTTATTATTTATCCATCCATTACGTGACACTTTTACATGGGACAATTCAATTAATGTATTCATTATTGGTTTTTCCCCCACAAATCTGATGGTGATATCTGTCCAAATGTGTAATTTAGTTGATGATTTTCTGAACAGTTCTCTTATTATGTAACTAAGTTTTGTTGAGCTGCTTTTTCTGGTAGAGCTTTCCTTGGTAAGCACTGTTGTCTGTTTGTTTGTTAGGTATTCGTGTGCTGTTGCAGGTGTACTTTTCTACTTTAAGGCGGCTGCCTGCTATGGTGCGCCAGTGGTGGGGAGAGGTGGAGCCCCGTGTTGCTAACATGGTTGACAAAGTGACGTCTTGTTACGTATCGCCGTTGCTTTGTATACAGGAGATGCAGGCTGTTCAGCAGCAGGATGTCAAATACAACAACATGCAGGTAGTTAAAAACAGTTTAAATTGGCTTGCAGTATCCCATTGTATCGGGCAGCACTGTAGGACTGTGGAGGTTATAATTTTGGTATATTTGTCTGCGAGACAGTTTTACTAATCTATTTTATTTGTTGTATCTCACTAACATATTTTATTTGCTATAATGTTTTTCAGGGTTAACACATTCATCATCAGCCCTTAAATTCTAGAATTTTGCACAAAATATTTGCTTTGTTCATACATTAATTAATAGTAAATTATAGTTATGATACATAAAACAAATTGTACAAAAGAGCACCCATGATTGAAATATATGATGACTAGTAGCAACAAACAGAGCTTATCTCTTTGAGGATGTCCATGTTGAAATTGGCACCAGTGATAACAAGGCAGTGGCAGCAACAATGACTACCGAAGTACAAAGGATGACTAAAATGAGTCGAAAGATTTACATGCTCAGTAGGTAATGGGCAGTCGTATCGTATTTCACAGAGAAACTCAATACATTCACCTCTGTGCTGGAGCATGTAGAGGAATTGTGGATCAAGTTCAGAAAAATAGTTGACCATTTATTGGATATATACACAGTAGAAAAGTTTGTGTTGGAAAGGAGTTTGTATGCTCAGTAAATAAGCTTATAAATAAATAGCAGTTCATCAGATTACCCTCAATTAGGAATGTGTGGTGTACTCAGTGACTGTGATATGATGCACAAATGATAGAGCACAGCAATCAGTCATCCTTTTTTTTGTAGGTTTTATTGGTTAAATCTGGATTTTGGCTATTGCATAGCCATTATCAATGCACTATTTCATAGTATCAATGCATGTCAGTCCACTGTTGTTCAGGTATCTGTCACAGTTCTTTCGTGCATGATAATGGCTAGGCACTAGCCGAAATCTGGATTTGCCCTATAAAACCTGCAAAAAGGGTCGACTGATTGCTGTGCTCTGTCATTTGTAAACAGCAATTACTAGACAGTTGGGTTACATATAAATGTGAATTACATATAGATCTTAAATTAAACACATGTCTGTCAAAAGTGAAATTCATGAAGACTTCGACAATTACTACAGAAGGATATTATCTAAATAACTCTAAAACCCAAAGAAATTCTGTTCATATGTGAAGGCACCATAATTAATGTCCAGGTACTTGTACATGACAGGAAGTGCAATTGAGGGCATCAAAGCAAAAACAGGGACACTGGATTCCAAAAACAGAGACAATGAACTCCATTTTGCTTTACAAAGGAAGATACAAAAGCATCCCCAGTTCAGTTCTCGCTCCACTGCAAAGATGAGTGATAGGTAGAAGTTTCACTGGTACAGAAGAATTGGTGCTGCACAGTTTCACAATTTTTACTGAAATAAGCTCTTGCTGTGGTCTTCTTCTTGGGAACACCATTGTAGAAATTGGCCCAGAAACAGCTAATTAAAACAGCTGTACAATTTGTGTGTTTATTAATATGTAAAAGCCAACTTCAGAATTTTCCTTTGTGCAAGCAAGGTGTGAGCAAGATTAATGTACTGATTTGAAATTCTAGATTCGCGTATTTTACCATCTGTGTTGCTTCTGCATAATCTTTCATTGATTGTATCAGTACCCATTTGTATTCTGGTATATTTTAAAATTTTGAATATTCACAATTGCCACGATAAACTCATACTGTTATCATCAATTGTAGGCTTAAAGTTACTTGTGCACTTTTAAAATTTTTGAGAGCAGCAGGCTTATCTTTGTTCAGAACAGTCATTCTCTAATTTCATTGTATAATTATGTAAGAAATAGATTAGTTTTGAGAATTTTCAGATGCAAAGAATAGCCCACCCAAATTTCATAGTACTCAAAACTGATCCAAACATCAATCAAAAACAAAAACAGTAAAAATCCAGGCAAATCTGTATACACAATTTCAACAGAGCAATGTACAATGCAAGTGTGGTTGTGAAGTGAAAAATTCATTATTTATTTATATCCCCCCCCCCCCCCATCCCCCGCCAGTCGTGTCACAGATTCCAGTGGTACTGCCTAGACTGAGGATAGTATACAGACTTAAAGAGTTTTCACACCAATGAAGAACATTTAATGGTTTTATTGAATTTTCAGTGTTAGACAAAGTGCACATTATGTACCAAGTAGATATTGCTTGCCACATTAATATAAAGACATGCAATGACAGTGTGTCAAAGAATCGGTATAGTGAGTAAACTTATAGACTAAATTAAGTTGTGCAGCAAATTTGAGCTTGCCTTAAGGGGCCATGATGAAATAGGAAAATCCAAAAACCCAATAATTTTTTGAGGGCTAATTGGCCTAATGTCAGAACTGAATGCATCTTGAAGGAGCACATTGAAAAATTGGGTTTTCTTAGGTCGGTCCAGAACAATTCAAAATGAACTCCTTTAACCAATTATGAGATACGCCTGAATCTCTGACTGTGCAAATTTGTTGTAACTGATCATAATAATTTGGCGTTTGCTACTGGGGAAAATAAATGAAATATTTATTTTCTTTGTACAGCCAAACTGTCAAACTGCAGATGTTGGTATAGTAACTGTCTCAGCAAGCTAGACAAAAGAAAAGTAAATGAAACACCTGGGAAACTGATAGCTCAACATTACGACAGTGCTCCTGTTATAAGTGGCCACATAACTGGAGCTTAAGTTAGAATTGAAGAGAAGTGTAAAAATAATTGAAAAGATAGCAAGAGTAAGATTTCTTCTTCTGGTTTCATTTTTTTTAATAGGGTCGTACCTCAATGTGACATTCTGTTTGATGAATTACTGCAAAGGAATATTGATGCAGATAAAAACTGTTGAATGTGTATCTCACTTGGCAATATTTGTTCAGCATGTTAGGCCTGTACTTGACATTGACTATAACTGGGAACAAGAGGAACCAAGTGCAAAATGGGGACTTTTCATGGAATCGAGAATGGTTTCTGCGTGAGACATCTGTGACCCCATCTTGACTCAAAATAGTGGCCGATTAAGATTTAATGATCTCTTGTCAGTTGCAGAGCTCTTTGAATTGTAGCTGTTTTTGGAACATCATATTGTTTTCCCAGAAAAATAATTGAAAATAGCTGTTAATTTGTTTAAACTAGTGTTCAGAGTTAATTCATGAACTGAATGTATTGTACAGTCAAAAGGATTTAGTGAAAGCATCAGGTGCTTTGACCTTCTTAGGTTTTCTGCATGAGAAGCGGTAACATTTGTCAAGTATCTGGGTGTGACTATTCAAAATGATCTCAAATGGAACGTTCAGATTACACAAGTAACGGGTAAGGCGAACTTTAGATTGTGGTTTATTGGTAGAATCCTGAAGCGATGCAGTCCTTCAACAAAGGAAATTGCTTAAAATACTTTAGTTCATCCAGTCTTGGAATATTGTTCGTCTGTATGGGACCCTTACCAGTTGGATCTGATTCAAGAGATTGAGAAGGTCCAAAGAAGAGCGGCATCCATCGCAAGAGCATTACAAATCTCATAGAAAGTGTGAAGTGGGACATACTTGCAGATAGACGCACTAAACGAAAGGGGCTGCTCGCTAAGTTCCAAAATCCAACCTTTGCCGAGCATGTAGAGCATATATTATTACCATCAACTTTCATATCGCGCAATGACCACAATTCAAATATAAGGGAAATTAGAGCTCGTATTGAGGCTTTCGAACAGTTATTTTTCCCTCACGCAATCCGTGAGTGGAACAGAGGGGGGGAAATATGACTTTGCCACGAATAGTGCCCCTCCGCCACACACCACTTGATGCGTAGCAGAATATATTTGTAGATGTAGAGAACAACTTGGCAAAAGATTTCCCTAAAAGTGTTAAACTTCTACAGATGATGTGATCTTCCCAGTGGTGACTGGTGAGGCAGAACACTGCTTCACAATGCTAAAGCAGATGAAAATATTCATGCAAAATGCTATGACAGAGAACAGACATTGTGCACTTGCGATTTGTTCTTTTGAAAAAGAAACATTGATCATAAAAATTTCAATGAAACAGTCATAGATCATTTTGCAGTGCAGAAAGGTGTTAGGAAGCAATTCTTTTGTTATAAATACCCATTTAGCATACTAAATGAAGTCTATAAAAAGGGTGATTACATGTTTATCCACCAGTCACATTCTCCGACACTTTAGCACAGCAGTCCTTGCTAAAAATGACACATTTTGAAGATATCTTTAATGCGGTAGTACATAAACCATATGTTTGTGTAATACACGACTATAAATATGAAAACCAACAAATATGGTATGTTATAAATGAAAATAATCAGTTTTTGAAAATGTGATGTAATTACATGGATAAAAAATCTACTTATCAAGCAGTGGCAGAAGAACACACATATAAAAGGTATTACAGTTTGCAAGCTTTTGGAGCCCTTGGCTCTTTCTTCTGGGAGAAGGGTTGAAGGGGAAGGAAGAGGGGTGAAGGAAAATGACTGGTGAGGTTTAGGAAAAGGGGTGGAGTTCAGAGAAGCTACCCAGAACCCTGGGTCAGGAGAGGCTTACCGGACGGGATGAGAAGGAAAGATTTATTGTTGGGGAATGTACCGAATGAGATTTGAAAACCTGAGAGCTTAAAGGTGGAATATACAGTAAAAGGCAAGACAGAGATTAGCTAAAACATTGTGGATAAGTTAATAAAAGCAAAAAGCAAAGTGCATTGTATGTGGTGGATGGGGATGGCAAAACGTAGACAGGTCAAAAAATGAAAGCTTTAGAAAACTGAAAGGGAGTCAAGAAATGAATAGTTAATGTGAAGAAATGTTAAGACTGAAGGAATTAACGTAATTAAGGCCAGATGAATGGCAAGAACCAGACATGTTGTAGCCCCAGTTCCCACCTGCGGTGTTCTGAGAAACTGGTGTTTGGGGAAAGAATCCAAATGGCACTTGTGCTGAAACAGGCACCAAGATCACAACTGTCATGTTGTCGCTGCCCTATGACTTGTACCCCTGGTACCGCCCCTGCTGCAAGACTTGCTCGATGCACCCTCCTACCACCACCTATACCAACTCTGTGACTGGCAATACGTATCTTATCAAACGGAGGGCCACCTGTGAAGTGACACATCATACACTAGCTGTAGTGATGTTCAGTTAATTATGGACACCACAAAATCTTGAAGAAGATCCCATCACAGGGGTCAAAATGTCAATCTCATTGAAGAAATACGATTCAGCCTAACAACCAAGAAGATTTTATCTTCAGTAACAACAGCCACGAATGTCTGCAGACTTACATTAATTTACCGTTCTCACATTCACATGGAGAATCCACATTTTTCAATAACAAGATGTGGTGTACAAAGACAATCAGGTAAGTAAACTCCATTCGGCTATAAATAAAATACTGCAATAATGTTACAAAAAATGGTAGTCATAACTAAAGATGGAAAGAATATGGTACAGCTTTCGGATGACCCCACACCGAGGACTACTGCCACCACATTAGTATAGGAAACCAATGTCTTTTCTCCTGTCACGATCCTGCTCCATAGATCACCTCCTTCTGCTTCATAATGGGAAGTTAAGTCGAGCAAAATAGTCATTTGGTGAGTTTTGTACTTCTCAGAAAGTTTGGACACCATGGTAAGCAAAAAACTTGTGGTACCTCAGTTGTTTAGTGTCATACTCAAATAAAACATTGAGAAATCCATGGAAATTTACCAGGTCTTTGAGGTACTGTGAAATGGCAGTTTTCACTATCTTTTCATCAATTTTCTGCAACATTTGGGTGGTGGCTACAGTTGCATATCCACTTCTGCCAACATCATTCATCCCACTTCTGTCATCATCATTCATCCAGTCTTCATGTTCCATAGATTCTGTAAAACCAGAAAACTTTAAGGGGTGTGGAAAAGTCATGGTATATGTCAGCAGAAGGCAGGCAAATATAGAAATGTAATATGTATATTATAGTGCTTAATACTATTTGTCATTGTGTCAGCTTTATTAATCCTAGAAAATTCGAAAGAAAGCTGCTGCTTTGAAAAAGATACTCCTTCCTCAGTTATATTAAACAGCTGCTTTTTTATCTCCTATGGTTGCTTAATATTTACTTGAGTATTTTTTTGAAGAAAATAGTTACCTACATCTGTAAATAAAAGAGTCTTGTTTACTGCTTGTCATGCAGCTTTCAAACGATGACTGCTACTTGCTATGTAGCAAACAGAACTTCTCAGTCCTCAACATGAACATTCATCTCCACTGTTAAGCAAATGATAGCATTGACATACACCACCTTCACTTATCACATTTAGTCAGTATGCAGCATAAATTCCACGAAGAATTCCAACTGTTTTGTGATACTCTGCCACAAAAAATTCTATTCAGATTTCAAATTTGGCAGGATTATCAACTGCATTGCTCATTTTGAATAGCTATTATAAGCAAATGAGAAGCAGTATGGCTTTATCGCTATCACAGCTGTTAGCTCACTGACCCACTGCATGAGTCAATGTAGTGACTATTGAGTTGACTCAACTACTTCCCCTGCTACATGAAAATTGAGGTTACTTTCCAGATAGTTCTCATAGTAGCCTCTGATCCTTCTCACTGATGTCACTTTGTACCTGTTGCTGGGTAGACATATAGTCTGTCTGTTACTAATCTGTTATTTTGCAATTGGACGCAAAATTTGAAAATAAAATTTATTGGTTATAGTAGCTAGTGGACACTGTTACACTACCAGTGTAAGAAGTAATAGATGTGTTGTGCCACTTAAAACATATAATTTTGATAATGATGAAAGTGACAGTGCCCTAAAGTTTGAGATTGTGTAATGAAATAATTCATCTTGTCAGCTAAGAATATTTTATTTGTGAGACCTGAAATGAAAAACTTATGCACCAGGCACAAATCTCTGTTTGCTCACATGTGTACCTCTCAAGTATCAGTATATGCTTTAGGAGAAAATACAATTTTCAAAGTATTTTGTGCTTCATGACACATTACAGTAGATGGTTTCCTTATCACAAGTTAGAAGACTACCAGTAAACCCCACTCCTATTCTTTAAAGAATGGAAGTCCCTTGTATAAAATAGCTTCAGACATCTGATTACTTTATAAATGATTTCACGTGTTAAATATTTGAAGCTAAGGATGTAAGCAACAAAAAGTTTAGAAAAATTTGAAATAATATTTAAAGTTTGTCAGAAGTCACTAAGTGCTCTCATCCCCAAATGACAGATAATTTAAATTCCCTTTTAAGCCAAAGCTAGTTTTGCACAAATCACATTGTGCATAACATCAATTCTCCTTAACTATGTAATGTACAATGATATAATTTTGGCAGATTCATGCAGTGGTATATGTTGTTACTATCCGCAGAATGTGTTGCAAATAGAGTTAGTAGTAAAGAAGTAATAAATTAAAATATCATGGCTGATGTTGAAGTTTTACAGAACGAAGAGTTGAAGTTTTACAGAATGAAGAGTGAAAATGTAGTACATGCTAAACTGTTTTCCTTTAATTATTTTTGTGCTGTGTCAGTAAAAAAGAGTCTCTTATTACATGCAAAGCTTGTTGTGGAAGTAGCTAAGTGCTCTCATAGTGTATGATTGTAGTCTGGGTAATTCGCCCACCACGAGATTCACTGCCTCAAGACATATACATACAATGGTGGTTTCAAAAGTTCTCGGAATCACCATGAGAGGTCAGCGCTAGCTCAACAAGTTGTTCATATGATATTCATTGGACTATTGTTTGTAGACATGTGCCATGTCAGTGCCCTTGGAAGAGAGTTGTGGCAGTGACATGGCTCTGTTGTTGTTCCAAGTGGACAAATGAATTTAAATGTGGTCAGGAGAGCTTAGATGATAATCCGTGCAGTGGTCAGCGAAGATGTGTCACTACTCCAGAAATCATAGCAAAAGTTTACAAAATGATCATTGAGGATCGCCAATTGAAAGTGCATGAAATTGCTGATGCTTGCCAGATGTCATGTGAAAGGGTATATCACATTTTAACTGAAGAATTAGAAATGAAAAAATTATCTGCAAGATGGGTGTCGTTACTCGTGTAGCTGGATCAAAAACGCATGAGAATGGACATATTAGAACAATGTTTGGCCTGTTTTAGGAGAATTGAACAAGATTTTTGCACCGCTTTGTGACCACAGATGAAACTCGGGTGCACTACTATACCCCAGAGACAAAATGACAGTCAGAGCAGTGGAAACATGCTGATTCTCCACCACCAAATGCCCGCATCTCGTGGTCGTGCGGCAGCGTTCTCGCTTCCCACGCCCGGGATCCCGGGTTCGATTCCCGGCGGGGTCAGGGATTTTCTCTGCATCGTGATGGCTGGGTGTTGTGTGATGTCCTTAGGTTAGTTAGGTTTAAGTAGTTCTAAGTTCTAGGGGACTGATGATCATAGATGTTAAGTCCCTTAGTGCTCAGAGCCATTTGAACCATTTTTTTTCCACCACCAAAGAAAGCAAAGACTATTCCTTTGGCGGGAAAGGTCATGTCATCAGTGTTCTGGGATGTGAAGGGGATTCTGTTTGTAGATTATCTCCCCACTGGGCAAACAATTACTGTAGAATACTATGCTAACCTCCTGGACAAATTGCAACAAAAGATACGTGAAAAAGAGCAAGGTTTAGCAAGAAAGAAAGTCATCTTCCATGAAGACAGTGCGCGCCCGCACACATGTGCCATCACCATGGCAAATTTACACGAACTAAGGTATGAATTGTTGCCACACCCACCTTATTCACCTGATAGGGCTCTATCAGACTTCCATCTCTTCCCATAACTGAAAATTTTTCTGGGTGGACAAAGATTCACTTCAAACAAAGAATTGATAGATGGAGTTGACAACTATTTTGCTGGAAGTACTTTTTTTCTACTCCATTCTGAGAACTTTTCAAACTACCCTAGTAATTTTGAACTGTGAAACTTGTCTTACTGTATTGAATTTTTAACATTATCTCTTAATGAATAAATGGTAGTAGCATTTTAAATTTGGTTGGTTAAAAACTTTTTGTTCCCCCTGGAAGTCATTAGGTGGCCTATTTTAACCGGGTTAGCCATTTAGTAATATAGATGAGTCTCATGTTTGTTAATTATATCTTACAGTAACTTTCCAGTGGAATCCAATCCTTATCAACTGACACATGGTGTAGTACTGTTGCATTTATCACTTTCAGGAGATAGTGCTGATAACACCTTCAGAATACTAATTCCAATTTACCATTTGATATTTAAGTGAAAAAATTAATTACCTTTGTTTGCCATGTAGATTTTGGTCGGTATCATTACTCAAACAACAAACAGATTTACAGCATACTTTATAAGGGATATTGTACAGAGACGAGATTAAGTATATGTCTAATTACAGTTGTTTCATGAGGTCCCTTATTATCTTGCAGGTGAAAGTACATGCAAGTGTTCGTGAAGTAGTTGTAATCTACTCACTTGATGAAGCACGTGTTGAACTGGTGGTGAAACTGGCTCCAAATCATCCACTGGGGCTTGTGAAGGTGGAGAGTGGTCAACGTTTTGTTGGATCAGGGCAATGGCGGAACTGGATGTTGCAGCTCACAATCTTCCTCACACATCAGGTTTGTACAGATAAAATCACTACATCAGATCAGTAATTCATCTGCCTAGTGTCTCTTCAATATGAAAATGTTTTTTTTTTTCTTTCCTGTGTTTACTCAGTGTATTTATTATTTTTATTGTTTATTGATTACCACTCATCTCACAAGGTCATTAGTGACGTACATTTGACTGAAGATGGCTGCAGTAGACTGCAGAAATCGGTCAAAGTGTGTCACTAGCTTTTGGTTGTAGCTGTTTAATAAAAAATATAAAAATATGAGTGCAATGATAGACCTCCAGATGTGATAGTTGACAGTTTTGCCACTTTTTATTAAAGTAATCATTTGAGATCAGTGGTGTTCATCTCAGGGATATAAACATGTCTCTTCAGTATGTCAAACATGTATAATGATAACATCTACTAACTACATAAACGTCTCTTTGCTAGAATGGTTCTTTGTGGGATGGACTGATGTTGCTAAAGAGCAACCTTGACAAACGGTTTGAAGGTGTTGAAGAATGTTACATTTGTTTTTCTGTACTGCATGGATCAAATTTCCAACTGCCGAAACTATGCTGCAAAACCTGCAAGAAGAAATTTCACTCTCCTTGTCTTGTAAGTAATTTAGCTTTTATAGTAAGAAAATAATAAAATATTGAGGGATACACCACAACTGTTTTCACAAATTTCACACACACACACACACACACACACACACACACACACACACACAGGCAGTGTGCAATGGAAATATTACTTCAACAGCACTTATTTATCAAGTATGCACATATATTTGATGGAATACTCTAAGGAAACATACTGTTGTGGGTTAGAATAAATCTGCTTTATTATGTTACTTAGCATAAACGCATTGTGCCTTGGGCATATTTGATGTAACAATGTACAATCACTACGTCACTCCCCCACTAAATGCTAATGGTATCTTTGACTGAAGTAGATTTGACACCTGGATTGCATGACAAAAGGTTTTGCTGCTGCTGAGGCATCATAGTCAGTTTTCAGTGTCTGTTGTGGCTTGTTCAAAACAGACAGTGAAGGGGCTGGTGGTTCTGTATTCTCTGTGGTTGGTGTGTCAGGCAATTTGCTCATACCAGCATAGGCAGTGCTGAATGTGGATCATGGTAGTCAGTGAAGATTGGTGTATTGGTGTCGAGGGTCCCATGACGTCTACCTCGAAACATTTTGCCACCTCTGCTGGGGACTGGACATGGTCCATCATATGGTTGCTGCAGAGGTTTGCAGACAGTATTGTGGCAAACAAAAACTTCATCGCATTTGCGTAGACTGGCAAAGACAAAAGGGCAACAACTCTGTTGATCTCTCATTGCAGCAGGATGGAGCTGCCAGACTACGTGCATAGTTTGTTGACAAATCTGATGCCTCATTAAAAGTGTCTGACATGTTGCTGAGGAACTCACTGGGCAGTCAGATCAGTTGGCCGTTAACAAAATCTGGTGCTGTAGAGTTTGTCATTATTGATGGATGTACAGAGGCCAAGGAGGATGATCAGCAGGGTTTCTGTCTATAATTGCAATTCAGGGCACCAAAGTGGTACCTTTAACTGTTGGTGCAGGTATTCCACTAAGCCATCTGTTGTTGAGTGATAAACCGTTGTTTGAATGTGCATCATGCCTAACAGGACATGAGTGCCTTGAACAGGTAGGATTCAAACTGCCTGCCCTGGCCAGTGGTACTGCAAAGTGGCACTGCAGAACAAAAAATCCATCTGCAAAAGAATGTGGTTGCGAATGTTTCAGTGGTAACCACGGGAAAGACTTCAGGCCAAAGAGTGAAGTGGTCGGTGGCAGTAAGGCAGTAAGTACATCCTTCAGAATGCAGTAAATGCGTGACTTTGTTGATATGTATGTGGTCTGATCGCTGTTTAGG
Source organism: Schistocerca cancellata (assembly GCF_023864275.1). NCBI lineage: Eukaryota > Metazoa > Arthropoda > Insecta > Orthoptera > Acrididae > Schistocerca > Schistocerca cancellata. Next base: position 1,118,143,178 of record NC_064626.1, on the reverse strand, counting down.
TGGGACAACTGTGCCAAAGAGTGCACTTACATGGCGAATGATTTTATTTCACTGGTGACGATGATGATGTCTGGTTTGTGAGATGCTCAACTGCGTGGTCATCAGCGCCCGTACAACATCCCAATCTTTACACAGTCCATTCTAGCAACTTTCATGAATGATGATGAAATGATGAGGACAACACAAACACCCAGTCTCCGGGCAGAGAAAATCCCCAACCCTTATTTCACTGACAGGCTGTACACTGGTGCACAAATGCTTTGCAGTCTTTGTCAATATTTGGGCACCCAAAATTTCATTTAACCAAATACATTCTACTTTGGACCCCTGGATGAGACAAATTGTCCACAGATGCAAGTTAACAGTCACAAATGGTCGTGGCTTCAATGTGGAGATGTCACAATACAACAGCATGCATGGCCGTGGAACGGTGGACTAGGTTTCTTGGCCGGTAAATCATGAAGCTTGTTGTCGGATTGCTGCACCAAAGCAAGTGCTTCGTAATTGACTGCACCTTTATTGCTTCTATGTGAGAGAGGGTATCTGCTGGTATGGTGTGGACTATATGTTTCGTAAATTATCCTATACAGTCTAACTAGCATAGTTCATGCAGCAATGCTTTGTCCAGTATCTAAGGGAAAGAATACATCAGTGGCTTGCGGTCAGTAATGAGCGTAAAGTGTTAATCTTTGGTCATGTGCCAGAACTTCTTGATTAAAATATACTTGATACAACTCGCGATCATACATTGACCAGCTGTGCTGTAGTGGATATAACTGCTGGTTGAAGAATGCTACAGGCCGCCAGTGTTGGTCTATTTGTTGCTGAAGTTCACCACCTATTGTGGTTGCAGATACTTCAAGCATTAAGATACGTAGCACTTTAGGGGCAGGATGGGCTAAAGGTGCAGTCTTAGTGATAGCAGTCTTCACACTGTTGGAGGCTGCCTCGGTGTCACCTGTCCATGGCAACCTGTCATTCGGTTTTTAGTGAGCCATGTAAAAGTCCATTTGATGGGGCAAGTTTTGATGAACCTTGTAAAAGTTAATTCAATGGGACAATGAAGAATGCATGGTTGTGCATGAAACAGCAGTAGAAAATGGTGATGCCAAGACATCTTCGCAACTTCAGCAGTCACAGGCTGTGGGAAGGTGTTTATAGCTTCAACCTTGTCCTGTGGCAGGCATATTCCTTGAGCATTGATGGTGTAACCCAGGAAGCAGACTTTGGATGCCCAAAAGATGCATTTTGATGGGTTTATGAGTAGTCCATGCGAACAGAGGTGAGTAAAGATCTGGCATACATGTTCCAGGCGTTCAGATTTGGGACTGGACATCACCAAGACATCGTCCACGTCAACATAATGGAAGTCGAGATCTCATGGTACTTCATCCATAAAGCATTGAAAGGTCTGCTCAGCACTGCATTGTCCAAAAGGCATTCTGATAAACTGAAAGAGAGACAATGGAGTACAGGCTGTTTTACTTATGTCTCCTAGAACAACAGGTAGTGGGTAAAACACATGTACCAAATCGAATTTGGAAAATACACTGAAGAGCCAAAGAAACTGGTACACCTGCCTAATATTGTGCAGACCCCCCGCGAGCACATAGAAGTGCCGCAACACGACATGGCATGGACTCGACTAATGTCTGAAGTAGTGCTGGAGGGAGCTGACAACATGAATCATGTAGGGCTGGCCATAAACTGTAAGAGTACGAGGGGTGGCAATCTCTTCTGAACAGTATGTTGCAAGGCATCCCGAACATGCTCAATAATGTCCATGTCTGGGGAGTTTGGTGGCCAGCGGAAGTGTTTAAACTAAGAAGAGTGTTCCTGGAGCCATTCTGTAGCAATTCTGGATGTGTGGGGTGTCACATTGTCCTGCTGGAATTGGCCAAGTCTGTCAGAATGCACAATGGACAGGAATGGATGCAGGTCATCAGACAGGTTGCTTATGTCCGTGTCACCTGTCACAGTCGTACCTAGACATATCATGGGTCCCATATCAGTCCAACTGCACTCGGCCCACATCATTACAGAGCTTCCACAGCTTGAACAGTCCCCTTCTGACATGTGAGATCCATGGATTCATGAGGTTGCCTCCATACCCATCCACTCCATCCACTCAATACAATTTGAAATGAGACTCATCCGACCAGTTAACATGTTTCCAGTCATCAACAGTCCAATGTTGGTGTTGATGGGCCCAGGCGGGGCATAAAGCTATGTGTTGTGCAGTCATCAAAGGTACACGAGTGGGTCTTGGGCTCCAAAAGCTCATATCGATGCTGTTTCGTTTCACCCGCTGACACTTGTTGATGGCCTACCATTGAAACCTGCAGCAATTTGCAGAAGGGTTGCACCGCTGTCATGTTGAACAATCTCTTCAGTCGTTGTTGGATCTGTTCTTGCAGCATCTTTTTCCAGCCACAGCAATGTCAGAGATTTGATGTTTTACCGGATTCCTGATATTCACGGTACACTCATAAAATGGTCGTAAGGGAAAATCCCCACTTCATTGCTACTTCAGAGATGCTGAGTCCCATCGCTCGTACGCCAACTATAGCACCACGTTGAAACTCACTTAAATCATGATAACCTGCCATTGTAGCGACAGTAACCTTTTTAACAATTGCACCAGACACTTGTTACCATATTAGGCATTGCCGACCACAGCACCATCTTCTGCCTCTTGATATAGTATATCTGTATTTGAATATGCATGCCTATAGCAGTTTCTTTGGCACTTCAGTATATTTGCTTGTCATGGATCTTGAATGCAAAGTCTTCAGCATGCGGGACCAGATAGCAATCCGGTATTGTTCAAACATTAAGCTGCCAGTAATCACCCAAACGCACCATTCATTGCTCTTCTTGGGAGCTATGTGTAGTGGTGAGACCCATCTACTGCTTTATGGGAATAGATTCCTTGCAAAAACATACAGGAAAACGGTTGTTATCTAATTCCAACTTTCCTGTTGTCAGGCAACGATGTTGAGTGTGAACGGGCAGCCTCGTGTTGTCACTATAGTGTAAGCAACTGCGGGTTATCTCCGGGAACTGTTTAAGAAGTTCCTTATACAGAGAACCATCTGCGGTCATTCGCAGAGCAGTATTGTCCACACAGCGTAAACACCCATGGGTGATGAAATTAGTGGTAATGTCTAGGAGATGATGATGATGACAAAGGTCCTGTAGCAGGCCGTAAAATGGTAAGAAGCCTACCCCGATAATAGAGTGCATCGCATCTGCCACAATAAATTGCCATTCGAACTTGCTATGTAGGCCTAGGTTCAGCAACAATGTGTCACACTACCATGTGTCTGGATGGTAGAACCATTGGCAGCGAAGAGACAACAATCATCACTACCTTGGCGAGGTAGCTGGAAGATGGATACACTGATACATCAGGTCCTGTGTCCACTAGAAATTGCAGTTTCGCTACCAAATAGTGGATGGCTGCTATTTGGGAAGCCATTCATTGTCATTACTGATCTCCAGGCCTGTTTCCCATCTCACATAGAGGACTGCCAATTGTATCAGCAAAACTTCGTGGCTGAGAGCGACTGGCTGGATTTCCTCACTGATCTGTAGCACCACAATTGGTGACTGGAACGCTGTGTTTGCAGTCCAGCAACTTGCACATTAACTTCAGCAATTTGACCCCATAATGGTGCGATAGTATTATCCGACTGAGCAATAACTGCTACATCTGCGGACAGATACATTTCTATGATGTGGTCCACAGTGAGTACAAGTGTGTCAAGATATTTTCTGCACCTGGTGGTTAAGCGCAGCAGCCAGATGTTCCTGGATACCCTTGATGTGAGTGTTCCTCACTAGAGTCCATAGCTGGTGCAGTAACTGTGAGGAAACGCAGTTGCCTAACTCCTCTGTATGCAGTAACTTCTCTAGGCACTCTACTTCAGACTGTGACAGGCAAGTGATCAGGGGTGTTCTTGCTGGTCAGTGTTTGATGGTAAAGCCGAAATGTCCTGCACTTCCATACCCATGTCTTCATTTAATGCAGCAATTATATAACTGTGTTTGGTTTCATGAGTGGTAACAGCTAGCACAAACTGACTCTCGAACAGCGCCAACCACAAGACTAGGTTTTCCTGCCAGAATCATGGTGGTTTGGCCATGAAGCTGCTAACCAGTATGCTTGGAGGTGCATCAACAGTTGGTGGTGAATCTGACATAGCAAAACTAGGATTCAGGATTCGATATGTCGACAGCACACGGCGTGGTTGACGTTCGGGACAGAACTGCAGTTCAATACACAGACATCACGCAACATGGTCAGTACATACTTGCCGTTTGAAGTGGAACTGTGTGAAATGTTGATTAACTCCAGGGATTCACAGCAGCTACCACCAGATATTATGTCAGTTGGCACCTGGGATCACGTCAGGGTCACCAAAAATGTCGCCGATTAGAGTAAATCTGCTTTATTGTAACATTTAATGATGTGCAAAAACATAAAACAGTCTGAGAATACATAGCAAGAATCAATACTAGGAATAATTATGAAAACCAAAGAATAAGCGAATGTAAGCGATAATATTGTTTAGCATAAGCACTTTGTTCCTTGAACATACTTAATATAATGATGCACAGTCACTGCAGTACAATTTAATACAGATGTGGCTGTCCCATACTCATTATAGAGTGTATCATGCACCAGGAAACCTATCAAAAGCTACCCTTATTTTCCTGTATGGTCAGTAAGAGCCTACGGAATATCAGACCAGCTGTGTGGCTGGATTGAAGAGTTTTTAGCAAACAGAACACAGCATGTTGTTATCAACGGAGAGACGTCTACAGACGTTAAAGTAACCTCTGGCGTGCCACAGGGGAGTGTTATGGGACCATTGCTTTTCACAATATATATAAATGACCTAGTAGATAGTGTCGGAAGTTCCATGCGGCTTTTCGCGGATGATGCTGTAGTATACAGAGAAGTTGCAGCATTAGAAAATTGTAGCGAAATGCAGGAAGATCTGCAGCGGATAAGCACTTGGTGCAGGGAGTGGCAACTGACCCTTAACATAGACAAATGTAATGTATTGAGAATACATAGAAAGAAGGATCCTTTATTGTATGATTATATGATAGCGGAACAAACACTGGTAGCAGTTACTTCTGTAAAATATCTGGGAGTATGCGTGCGGAACGATTTGAAGTGGAATGATCATATAAAATTAATTGTTGGTAAGGCGGGTACCAGGTTGAGGTTCATTGGGAGAGTCCTTAGAAAATGTAGTCCATCAACAAAGGAGGTGGCTTACAAAACACTCGTTCGACCTATACTTGAGTATTGCTCATCAGTGTGGGATCCGCACCAGATCGGGTTGACGGAGGAGATAGAGAAGATCCAAAGAAGAGTGGCGCGTTTCGTCACAGGGTTATTTGGTAACCGTGATAGCGTTACGGAGATGTTTAACAAACTCAAGTAGCAGACTCTGCAAGAGAGGCGCTCTGCATCGCGGTGTAGCTTGCTCGCCAGGTTTCAAGAGGGTGCGTTTCTGGATGAGGTATCGAATATATTGCTTCCCCCTACTTATACCTCCCGAGGAGATCACGAATGTAAAATTAGAGAGATTAGAGCGCGCACAGAGGCTTTCAGACAGTTGTTCTTCCCGTGAACCATACGCGACTGGAACAGGAAAGGGAGGTAATGACAGTGGCACGTAAAGTGCCCTCCGCCACACACCGTTGGGTGGCTTGCGGAGTATAAATGTAGATGTAAATAATTACATTAGTATGAGAATTGGATAAGTTAACATATGTTACCAATTTTAAGTGAATTGGTGTTGAAACCAGGAACAAATTCTCTGGTTCTTCCCACAAGCCCTATAACTAGAGAAAAGTACAGATAAATAATCTTAACTAGACCAATAACCGTTCAACTTAGACCAAGCAAGTCCGGTCCAATATCCTACACCCTCACCTTTGTGTATGTCCGTTTCAAGTCTTTGAGTTTGCAATACACATCATCCACTTGATATGTAACTTTCATACATTTCTTTTTGTCTTTGTCCCGGTTTTTATAATTAATTTCTCCAAAAGTGATATTAATAAAAAAATTAAAACATCTAGTGGTTTTGTATGATAATTTGAAGTTTCTTAAGATCAAATGAAGGATACTAGTAACCAAAGGAAAGAAAGCAAAAATACTGCAATATTTATGGTTAATTAAAATTTGTTGATTGACTAATAATGACCAACAGTGAAGTAATACTTACTAAACATAGATGTGGTTTTTTACTTAATTTTCCCTTCCGCCCTATGGACACACACGCTTGCGCATATGCGCGCACCTTCACACATCCGTGTGCGCCCACACACACACACACACACACACACACACACACAAGAAGTGTTGTTTGTCCCTTTTTTTGGTATGAAGAAGTTCCATTACTGTTTTTAATCATAGAGTATCCAGTTGAAAGTAAAAAGCTTTGCAAGCAGTCAAATTTATTACTCTTCACATGATGTGTGTTGGATTATATCTCCATCAACACATGGATTTATGTCAGTTTATATGACGTGGACAATTAGCATGTGTACTGGTATGTGCACAATGCGTGGCTCTGTCCTTCAGTGGTCACAGGTTTCAATTTTAGTCATGTTTCAGTCATATACATTTCCTATAAACTCAACGTATTTTACTTGTTTGTGTCTGGTCTGTCTGTATTATTAAGGATCCTCCTGTATACTAACAGACTGTACACATTCTATTCATATCTGCTTTCTGCTATAGTTCTACTTCTATTGTAGAAGTTACAGCCATACATCACAGGAAGCCTCTGGCTGTTATAGTAACATGTTAGTCAATTTTAATATGGGAATTTTAATTGTCATTTTCACAGAGTTTTATTTGCAGTATTTGAGGCTGCTACTTATTGTTTGTTTCTTTTTCAGTACAAATGGTTCAGCACAAGCAACAAGTCAACATGCCCTATATGCAGAAATATATTCTGAGGAATGTTCAGAATTTTATTTATGTGTAATAATGTTTCATACAAATTAATGTGTTACACATGTTTGTAAAGTGCAAAAATGTAAATTTTGTGTAAATATTTGAGGGTGAAATTCTGTACAAAATTTATAATTTATTATTAAATAAATTTTTCTAAGAGTTTCACAGTGTGCTTCAGTTCTTCAATGTTGAAAAAATTAACAAAATAAAACCACTTTTACCTATCAAAAGCATCATTCTGACACAAACTCGCATGAACACAATTAGATGGAAAGATAAACATAGTAAGTACACTGGTGAAAAATGCAAAGTCATAGTCAGTCACTTGTGTGACAAAATAAATGTACTCACATAAGTGTTGTATTCCCTTAACAGTTTCTTTGGAATTACCAGTTTCAGTAAATTGTTGCATGTATTCATAGGTAGTCTTCCTAATCCTCAGGTTCAACTGTCAAATCACTATCTTGACTGTTAGTTGGTGAATGAAGCAAACCAGCTGCTGTGTCATTCACCAACTATCATTATCTAATGGCTACAGAGTTCACAAGATCCACCATGGATAAAATAGCTATTTTGACTGCCCTGAACATGGTTTGCACCACAACCGCTTCATTAGGCTTTTTTACAACAATCCAAATAACTGCAATTAACATTAAATATAGTAGGAAAGATATGGTAGACTGTAAATTATTTAGGGGTAAAGGAGACAACTAACTGAATAGCAAAAGCACTGAGTCACGACAGGCACACAAAAACTTGCCATCTTTCAGAGTCAGTCTTTTCTTGAGCTGAAGTACAAATACACAAGCACCTCTGTGCCCCTACATAGTGCCACCTGGACACACAATGCCACAATTGCAGTTTGGCAGCCCGATTGGGTAAGGTGAGGGTTGTGTAGGTGGGGCAGATAGAGGAAGAGAGAGATGGAAGGCAGAAAGAGAGTTTGGGGGTGAGTGGGGGTGAGTTACTAGTGGACGAAGGCAGTGGTTTGCTGGTTTGGAATGCAGGGAGGGAGGGTGCCAGGTGCATGGGCGGTGCCTGTGATGCATACCGTATTTACTCGAATCTAAGCCGCACTTTTTTTCCAGTTTTTGTAATCCAAAAAACCGCCTGCGGCTTAGAATCGAGTGCAGAGAACGCGGAAGTTCTGCAAAATGTTGGTAGGTGCCGCCACAACCAACTTCTGCCGTCGAATACATAGCGCTACACAAGCATGCTTTGCAGGCACAAAGATAAATACTGTCGCCAAAACCTCTGCGTCAGTAAAAAAAAAAAAAAAAAAAAAAAAAAAAAAAAAAAAAAAAAAAAAAACGTGGCGGAAGACGAGCTTTTTTTCTCCGCCCCGAGTTTCGACCACTGCATTTCCTACATTATCCAACGAAGTAAATACAAATTCCGTATTGTAAATCTTCGGATGTAGCAGCATTTCAATGAACAACGAAAATCGTACTGGCAAGACTGTTTGGGATGTTAGTCAATATGGCCATTCTACGTTCTGAATTTTTTCCCACCTGTGAGAAGAGATGGTTGCTACTAGGAACTTTTATGAATTGTGAATCACATGCAGTATTCTCTTCACCATACGAATAATGCGAATATAAACATTTTGCCATGTATTCTTTCGTGTTTGCTGCTATCTCATTTAATTACTGTCTGCCTAATAAATTATGAAACTAGAGTGAGACAACAGCAAACGCGGAAGGATATTTATATCCTTATTTCATGTTTATATTCGTATTATTCTTATGCCTAATAGTGATACAGTCGGAAATAAAGCACGGCAATTGACTAGATTTTTAAATCTAAGATGACTCTAATTTCTGTGCAGAATGTAATGTACTAAACAGGCGTCTGCAAAGATTTTCAAACGGAGAAAGATTTTCGCTATTCTCTCGTTCAGAACATCTTCTATCATCCGCAATCTATTATTTGGTTCTTGTTGATCATTATCAAAGAAAGCAGTAGTGTAAGTAACAACAAATAGCAGTCTCTTGCCATTGTTTCGCTAATGAGACGATTCCTCTCTCTCTCTCTCTCTCTCTCTCTCTCTCTCTCTCTCTCTCTCTCTCTCTGTCTCTCTCTCTGTCTCTCTCTCTCTCTCTCTCTCTGTCTCTCTCTCTCTCTCTTTTTTTAATAGTAAGCGGCGGTAGTGCACATAAAAGCAAGCCATGCCACGAGCGGCGACAGGCCGTAAACACCCATTATCAGAATGCGAAAACAATGCATGACGCAGTACACTAATGCATTTTCAGCTTAGAGTGATGTAAACACCTATAACAAAGAGAACGGCACTTATCAGATCAAAGAAAAATAAGTTATCAATTCAAACCAGACGAAGCACGTGGAAAAGGAAGGGTACCCGTATAAATACGGACAGAGCGCCTGACTCATAGCAATGGCTACCTGGTAAAGCTTAACTGCTAAGCTTACGACTCGAACCAAACTACTGTAGCTGCATCATCATTCATTCGGCCTAAATTTTGTCTCATATTGCAATGGGCCAACTTCGTTTCGATTTGGAGGTGCGGCCTAAAACTTTTCTCTCCCCTTGAATTTCGAGTCTCAAATTTCAGGTGCGGCTTAGATTCGGGAATTTTTTTTTTTTTTTCCTTGATTTCGAGTCTCATTTTTCAGGTGCGGCTTAGATTCGAGTAAATACGATAAGTGATGGGGCCGACGGGTGTGACACACGATGGAGGTGAGACGGAGATGTGAGCTGAGAGGGGGTAATAGGAGAGAGGGAGGGGAAAATTTGCATGTGTGGGGCCAGTGGGCTAACAGATAGGCCAGGATAGTTACGGGAGCGAAGGATGTGTTGCAAGGATAATGCTCATCTGTGCAGTTCAGAAAATCTGGTAATGGAGGGAAGGATCCAGATGTCCCAGATGACCATCAACAATACCTGCGTTTCAACAGTTATCATCCCTTCCACACCAAAAAATCCTTCCCATACAGCCTCACCACCTGCAGGCAGTGTATCTGCAGATATTAGAGGTCCCTTGCCTAGTATGCTGATGTTCTGATGATGGCCTTCACAGACAGGCACTACCACCCAAATCTAGCCTACAAACAGATTTCCCTTTCCATATCCTCACACACTGCTAATCCTCCCACCATCCTAAAGAATCAGCTGTAAACGAGCAACCCCCCCACCCCCAATCACCACATATCATGCTGGACTTTAACAACTGAAGCATGTGCTTCTCCAAGCTTTTGATTATTTTACTGTCCAAAATTGAGATATATTCTCCTCAAGAACCTTCTCACTATTCTTGAAGTGGTATTCTGGCACCCATCCAACCTACTCAACATCCTAGTCCGTCCCTATGCTAATCCCACTTCCAACCCCTCACCACATCCCTTGCAGCCCCTTCCATCCCTTTCACGCTCTGGAAGACCCAGGTGCAGGACCTGTCCACTCCACCAACCCAACACTCCCTGCTTCAGTTCAGTCAGAGGCTTATCCTACCCCATTAGAGGCAGGGCCACTTGTGAAAGCAGCCATGTCGTATACCAAATCAGGTGCAATCACTGCAATTTTTTTATGTTGGTATGACAGCCAACCAGCTGTCCATCAGAATGAATGGTCCTGCCAAACAGTGGCCAAAAACAAAAGTAGATCACCAGTGGCACAACATGCAGCTGCACACAACACGCTCAATTTCAATGGTTGCTAAACAACCAGGGCCGCATGGATACTCCCGTCCACCATTAGCTTTTCTGAACAACATAGATAGATGCTATTCCTTGCAATATGTCCTTCACTCATGTAACCTCCCTGGCTCTGTTAATTCACTGTTCCCACACCCTCCACCTAATAGTTTCTCCTTCCTCTGTCGTATCAGTCCCTCCCAACTCATATGTCCACATCACCTCAATCATGTGCCATACACGACTGGCTCCATCAGTTGTGCATCACCTGCCACCCATCATTTCACATTTCTAGCCAGCAAACTGGCTGAGCTGCCTAACCTCAACTTCTCTTTTTGCCTCACCTCCCCCCCCCCCTCTCTCTCTCACTCTCTCTCTCCCTCTCTCTCTCTCTCTCTCTCTCTCTCTCTCTCTCTCTCTGCCCACCCTTCCAACACAACCTGCAGCCCGCCAGTCCACCCACTAAACTGTAATCACAGCATTGTGTGTCCATCCAGCACTGCTTATGGGCACAGGTGTGCACGCGCATGTGTGTACTCCAGCTTGAGGAACGATTAGTCGAAAAGCTAGCAAGTTTTCTTTCTCTTGTCTATGCCTGTCGACAACACTTCTGTTATTGGATGAGTAGTCTTCTATACGTCTACGTTGTTAGAAGTAACCTTAAAAAAGTACACCTGTCATCCACCAGAGTGGATGAGTGGCAAGTGATTTATCTTGGCATAACCCTATTTTGGTGGTATGGCATTGCCTTCCTTCCAGTTTAAACTAACTTGCCCTGTCATTTTAACAGAACTACAGATTAACATGGACACCAAACCACACCACAGCTTTGCATTTTTCGCATTGACAAACATTGTTAAAAGTTGAAAGGAGTGGAAAGTGATGGATAAAATCCGAAGGTAATCTTGACAGCTCTTGGGTAACAATGAACTTCTGGAAGGTACTTAAAACTACATTATTTCAAAACACAAAAACCATGACAATGTTCACCATGTGAAGAACAAGTTCGTACAGTGTGGTTGTTCAGTTGCTTGGTGGTATATGCAGCTGTTCATGCATGAGCAAGTGGGTACTCGGATGATCAAAGCAATGTGGATCGGTTGCTATTGTATTCAGTTGCCTGCAAGTTTTCATAGCGCAAAATGGTGTAGGAGGCACAATTTGACACCAAACTTTTTGTTTAAAAGTGCTTTTCATGGTGAGGCCTCCAAAATATACTGATTTGATAGACACCAACTATCCCACAAAAGCATATTTACAAAGATTCAAGAACCAGTTTTAAGTAAGGAATGTATGAATATATTACAGTCTCCTTCTTATCATTTCCATAGGAACTGTGAAAACAAGATACAACCAATTACCACATGCACAGATGTATTTGAGCCGATTCCTCCTGCTCTCCTTATAGGCCCTGTGAATGAAATAGAAAGAAAACTTAATATGTGTCAAAATGGAAAGTAACCCCTGTAATGTACTTAACAATGTATAGCAGTAGTATGCACCATACACAGGGTTACCCCATGTGGAGGACTGAGACCAGAAGAATTGTGGCCCATGTTCAACTTCATGTAGGCCTAATACATTTACATGAAAGTACAGTAGGAGAGTTCAGGGAATAGACGTAATTCTTCAACACCACCTATGACATGCATTACATGATGATATACCTAAGGGAACTTTCCAAATGCATAAAAATAACATACAGGGTTACCTATTGTATAAATGCAGTAAATTAAAAAACTTTGGTAAAAATTGGGAATGGCATCAAGCACAAAAACACAAAACCGTATAATCCTCACGGGTCCTTTGCTGAACGTGTGAATCGCAACCTAAAATCAGCTTTAATAATTTACCATCAAGTTAAACCGAGTAAGTGGGATACTAACTTGCCCTGGATTAATTTTGCGTTTAACACTGCGGTTCATGAGGCATTGTAGACTACTCCGGCCTCTCTCTTATTGGCCTATCGTATCAATTCGCCTTTGTCTAACTTATGGCACATTCAAGACTTACTTCCTGAGCGGGTATCCCCGGGGTTAATTAGAGAGAACTGGAATCAGGCTTGTCACAATATAGCGGCTCCCCATCGCAGCTTTGGTGTCTCCCTCTGGTGGGAAAGGGGAAAGGTTGCCCGTTCACGTGCATTTTTAAGGGGCACTGTCAGCTCGGCAGTTGGTCAGTCCGAGTGAGGCTGGGTCAGTCTCGCGTCACCAGTTGCTGGTCTGTCTCTCGTTCACATTTGTGTGGCAGTGAGTGTCTGTCTGTCATCGGAGTGCTAGTATGGCTGTCATTTGGATCAAACTTTAAAGCCAGAAAATGAGGGTCTTGCCACTCCGCCAGTAACAGAACTCAGTTAGTAGTCGCCCGGTCGGGACTGTGTTCCTGCATCTGAGTGTGCGCGTTAGGCCGCCAGTTTGCTCAAATTGCTTGGGCAATGGTCATTGGCGGTTGGATCGATAGGTCGGATGGTCGGTCGTGCACTGAGACACCAGATGACTGGTCCACCTTGAGTGTCGGCATATGTGAGGTCCCCACGTGAGTCCAGTGGCCCGTGCTGTATAGAAAGGGGTAGTGGCTTCGCGGTTGACACGAGAAAAACAGGAGTCAACCCACGACGTCGGGCTGGCCGGGGCAAGCTGCGACGCCGTGAGACTGAGACGGGAGATTGGCGCGCCTTCCCGCGTCCGTTGAAGTGGCTGGCAGCAGACGGTTCAGGAGAGCATTGGGGGTTCTGTGACAGGTCTTCGCCAGAAATCGCAGTTTATTAGAAGTTAAGTGATTGGAGATATGTTGTTTCATTTACTTGTTAAATTCTACTTGTTTTCTTAGTGAGGTTACCAGCCGCTTTGTTTTGGGGTTGTCCCACCATTCTTCTTCGTTTGCCCACCCGCGGGAAGGTGGTTATTTATGAATTGGGTGGTCTGTTTTCCCCTGTGGAGTTGGGATGGGTTAGCGCAAACTGTGGTTCGGGTTGTTCAGTAATCCCCCTCTCAATCTGCTATACGTTAATAGCTGCCTCTGCCATGTTTGTCAGATTTGGTGTTAAGGAATTTATTGCTTAAAGTGTAAAGGCCGAATTCCTGAAATATGTTTTTATCTTGCCTATCATCTTTCGAGGTGGTATGTGTGTAATGTAGAGCATGTTGGTACATTTTATGTAAAACTGCATTTCATGGATTTTATTTAAACGGTCATTTTAATATATAAAGTTGCCACCCTTCCACCGTAAGAGTTCTTTTAAAAGCAAGTTGCACTTTTGATGGCAAATAATTTTAATGTGAGTGTTTTCTACCATTTCCATCCCTTTTACAGGGTGCATTGTTTATGTGTTTGTGTCAGTTGTTAAAATTTTTAGTTTAAAGTAATCTGGTGTGTTGCAGATTTGCACCAGTGTAGCCTTTCAGAGGTTGTGAGCGGTCATCACTATGGCCCTGTTAAAAGGGAGCGGCAAGGTTCTCAGTCCGAGGAAAAAAAAAAGTTATTTCTGCCTCTGAATAAATTGTAACTTGATATTTACAGCGTGCTTCTGATTATAATTTTAAATCTGTTTAAAAAAGGCTTTTAGGAATAAAATTTCCATTTATTAAAAAAATTTAATTTGTTTCTTCAGTTACCATTGGCAACTACTTCCACACTCACATGTTGTTGTTGTTGTAGTCTTCAGTCCTGAGACAAGGCTCTTCATCTCCCAGTATCTACTGCAGCCTACATCCTTCTGAATCTGCTTAGTGTATTCATCTCTTGGTCTCCCTCTACGATTTTTACGCTCCACGCTGCTCTCCAGTACTAAATTGGTGATCCCTTGATGCCTCAGAACATGTCCTACCAACCGATCCCTTCTTCTAGTCAAGTTGTGCCACAAACTCCTCTTCTCCCCAATTCTATTCAGTACCTCCTCATTAGTTATGTGATCTACCCAGCTAATCTTCAGCATTCTTCTGTAGCACCACATTTCGAAAGCTTCGATTCTCTTCTTGTCTAAACTATTTATCGTCCACGTTTCACTTCCATACATGGCTACACTCCATACAAATACTTTCAGAAACGACTTCCTGACACTTAAATCAATACCGGATGTTAACAAATTTCTCATCTTCAGAAACGCTTTCCTTGCCATTGCCAGTCTACATTTTATATCCTCTCTACTTCAACCATCATCAGTTATTTTGCTCCCCAAATAGCAAAACTCCTTTACTACTTAAATGTCTCATTTCCTACTCTAATTCCCGCAGCGTCACCCGACTTAATTTGACTACATTCCATTATCCTCATTTTGCTTTTGTTGATGTTCATCTTATACCCTCCTTTCAACGTCCGCCGCTCGTGGTCTCGCGGTAGCGTTCTCGCTTCCCGAGCACGGGGCCCCGGGTTCGATTCCCGGCGGGGTCAGGGATTTTCACCTGCCTCGAGATGACTGGGTGTTTGTGTTGTCCTCATCATTTCATCATCATCCAGGAAAGTGGCGAAATTGGACTGAGCAAAGGTTGGGAAATTGTACGGGCGCTGATAACCACGCAGTTGAGCGCCCCACAAACCAAACATCATCATCATCACCCTCCTTTCAAGACACTGGCCATTCCGTTCAACTGCTCTTCCGAGTCCTTTGCTGTCTCTGACAGAATTACAATGTCATCGGCGACCCTCAAAGTTTTTATTTCTTCTCCATGGATTTTAATACCTACTCCGAACTTTTCTTTCGTTTCCTTTACTGCTTGCTCAATATGCAGATTGAATGGCAACGGGGACATGCTACAACCCTGCCTCGCTCTCTTCCCAACCACTGCTTCCCTTTCATGTTCCTCGACTCCTATAACTGCCATCTGGTTTCTCTACAAACTGTAAATAGCCTTTCGCGGCCTGTATTTTACCCCTGCCACCTTCAGAATTTGAAAGAGAGTATTCCAGTCAACATTGTCAAAAGCTTTCTCTAAGTCTACAAATGCTAGAAACTTAGGTTTGTCTTTCCTTAATCTTTCTTCTAAGATAAGTCGTAGGGTCAATATTGCCTCACGTGTTCCAGCATTTCTACAGAATCCAAACTGATATTCCCCGAGGTCGGCTTCTACCAGTTTTTCCATTCGTCTGTAAAGAATTCGCGTTAGTATTTTGCAGCTGTGACTTATTAAACTGATAGTTCGGTAATTTTCACATCTGTCAATACCTGCTTTCTTTGGGATTGGAATTATTATATTCTTCTTGAAGTTTGAGGGAATTTTGCCTGTCTCATACATCTTGCTCACCAGATGGTAGAGTTTTGTCAGTAGTTCTAATGGAATGTTGTCTACTAGTGTGATTAAATGTGTTGTGTGTGTGTGTGTGTGTTGGGGTTTTAGGGGAGCTCAACATCGAGGTCATCAGCGCCCTGATTAAATGTGTTAATGTTCTTGATGAATCGCTAGTAAATAAAGCAAATGCTTAAGAAAAGGTTTTGAAAGTAAATTCACGGTTCAGAATACCTCAAAATTTCCGTCCTAGTGAAATCCTCTATCTATTCCTGGATATTTAGAGAACTAGTTACCTAATGTTCAATTGATAACAAGGCGTGATTGGAAATTCGTTCTTCTTGCATTGTAGCACATAATTTGCCCTTGGTAACTAGAGCTAGTTTGGAGCATCCTCTCTGAGCTTCACATTTCACAATTGGTACGGTGAGGAAAATCCCTAAACAATGATAACTGGAACACCTACATTTGGAAAAACGTCACTAAGGTCATGCTCAAACATTAATTCATATATCTTGATATGGCATTGGAGAGTAGTTGATTATGGCTGTCAGTTTCGCCTTGCCAGTATATCTTCCTCATCGAGACCACAACATACCTACTAAGGAGAATAACAGCTATAAAATCCCGCATTTCATTTTCAGTGCAGTCTTCCAGTAAGTTCCCCCCCCACCCCACCCCACTGCGTACTGATTGGTATATGTAATGTCGTTACATAGGAAGAGAGTTGACTCCCGTAAATTTAAAAATGTAAAACATTGAAGTGGTCTTGATTCAATTTGCAAAAAACCTCGTCTCTCCACAAGTGTATTTTATAGACAAGACAGGAGTAGACACCGTCGCGCACGCACCTGCACGCCGCTCCGCTCCATCTCGCTAAACGCTCTTGTCACGGGGAGCACAAAGCAAAAGATCTGGAAGTCAACTGCGGAAGGCGCCGCGCAAACAGCTCACCACTGAGGCGATGAGGAAGAGCGTGTCCGCCACCGGCAGCGTCAATTAACTCCACCACTACAGGCCGGGAACAGTCGGCCTGCGAGAAATCCGCCGCTACCAAAGGAGCACCGAGCTGCTCATCCGCAATCAGGCGTTCCAGCACCTAGTGAGCGAGATCGCCCAGGACTTCAAGACCGACCTGCACTTCCGGAGCTGCGCCGTCATGGCTCTGCAGGAGGCCAGCGAGACCTACCTCGTCGACGTCTTCGAAGACACCAACCTGTGCACCATCGATGCCAAGAGCATCACCACCATGCTCAAGGACATCCAGCTCGGGCGTCGCATCCGCAGAGAGAGCACCTAAAGTGCCCTGCGGCAGGCACAAGCCACAACCTGGCTCGACTCGTCATGGCAGGCGGCCAGAAAACAAAAATATATCTCTGTTTCCAGCCAATAGCTCAATACATAGTATCAATACCAGGAATAAGAGCAATCTACATAAAATCACATACCATGGTCCAAAAAGGAATCCAGTATTCAGGAATACTCATTTTCAATAAATTGCCATCAATCATTAAAAACTTGATTTCAGATAAAGCACAGTTTAAACAGAGTTTGAAAGACTTTTTGATAGGCAACTCCTACTCAATAGATGAATATCTTAACAGGGACTGTTAGACCAGCTTCAATAAAAATGACTGTTACATTTCAATTTTGACAGCACTTGGTCACAACAGTCAAGATTAGGTATTTTGTGTATGATAAATTTATTAAAAGTACGTAACTATATTTCATTCTGACAGTGTATTAATTCTGTAAATATTAGCAATTCTAGCTTACTGTAATGTATTCACCAATTTTGACAATCTCCTGACAAATGATCAGGGTACTGAGTATTATAATCAAATGTTTTATGTTTCACTTTCCGACTTGTTCCACACCCACGAGAATCATCTCATTTGTGAGTCTGTGGAATGAAAACTGTATCTAAACTGTATCTAATTATTGAGACTGATGATGTGAAAATTGGAACAGATATTTATGTGGTTCCTAGAGAGACAATGAATTTAGCAGTGGGAACTGGAAACGATTTTAAAGGGCAGCTCATCTTACGTTAGATTAGATTAGATTAGATTTACTTTCATTCCAATTGATCCATAGTGAGGAGGTCCTCCAGGATGTGGAACATGTCAGAAAAACAACAATACATGACAAATATTTACAACTAAAACAAATAAGCTAATGTACCATTCCACAGGTCCCAAGTGGAATGATCGTCATTTTTTAATGAACACTAAGAGTCATTTTACAAATACTAATCCACTGAATTTAAAATAAAAAAGTTTTTTATTTATTTATAAGGTAATAAACATGTAATACAACTACTGTAATACTTATTTACAATGAACACATTTCATCAATGGAGTAGAAGGAGTTGGCCACCAATAAATCCTTTAGGCTTCTCTTAAACTGAATTTCATTGGTTGTTAAGCTTTTTATGGCTGCTGGCAAGTTACTGAAAATGTGTGTTCCTGAATAATGCACACCTTTTTGTACAAGACTAAGTGACTTTAAATCCTTGTGAAGATTATTCTTATTTCTAGTATTGACTCCATGAATTGAGCTGTTGGTTTGAAAAAGTGATATATTTTTAATGACAAATTTCATTAAGGAATAAATATATTGGGAAGCAGTAGTTAGTATCCCTAGTTCCCTAAACAGGCTTCTGCAGGATGTTCTTGAGTTCACACCACATATAACTCTTACTGCACGTTTTTGTGCCCGGAAAACTTTAGCTTGGCTTGATGAATTACCCCAAAAAATAATCCCATATGACATTATGGAATGAAAGTAAGCATAGTATGCCAGCTTTTTCATTTTTATATCCCCTATGTCTGACAAAATTCGCATTGCAAACAGAGATTTGTTAAGACACTTCAGCAGTTCTGTGGTGTGCTCCTCCCAGTTGAATTTATTATCAAGCTGTAATCCCAAGAATTTAACGCTGTCCACTTGTTCTATCTTCTTGTCATCGTATGTTAGACATATACTCTTGGGACACCCCTTACAAGTTCTGAACTGCATGTAGTGTGTTTTTTCAAAGTTTAGTGACAAAGAATTGGCTAGGAACCAGTGATTAATGTCCACAAATATTTTATTGGCTGATCTTTCTAAGACTACACTTGATTTGCTATTTATTGCAATGTTTGTATCATCGGCAAACAAAACAAACTTGGCATCTGGTAATGTTACTGATGCAAGGTCATTGATATACACAAGAAAAAGTAAGGGCCCGAAAATGGAACCTTGTGGGACCCCACATGTAATTAGTTCCCAGTTGGATGATGCTTGATACATGTCTCTTTCCTAATATCACCCTTTGTTTCCTGCCAGAGATATAAGATTTGAACCATTTTGCAGCATTTCCCGTTACACTATAATATTCTAGTTTACTTAAAAGGATATTGTGATTTACTCAGTCAAATGCCTTTGACAGATCACAAAATATACCAGTTGCCTGCAATTTTTTGTCTAATGAATTAAGCACATTTTCACTGTAAGTGTAGATAGCCTTCTCAATATCAGAACCTTTTAGAAATCCAAACTGTGACTTTGACAGTATGTTATTTGAGATAAGATGGTTATAAAGACGACTGTACATTACTTTTTCTAAAATTTTTGAGAATGCTGGCAACAGTGAAATTGGATGGAAATTTGATGCTATTTCTTTATCTCCCTTCTTAAACAATGACTTAACTTCAGCATATTTCAGCCATTCAGGAAATATTCCACTGATAAACGACTGGTTACACAGATAGCTTAATATGTTACTTAGCTCAGAATCACATTCTTTAATTAACTTTGTTGATATTTCATCATACCCACTAGATGTTTTTGATTTTAAAGATTTTATGATGGACATTATTTCTGTTGGGGTAGTGAGGGTCAAATTCATATTATGGAAGTTACTTGAAATGTCTGGTCGAAGGTAATCCATAGCAGCATCTATCGAACCTGACAACCCCATCTTTTCAGTAAGAGTTGTAAAATGTTTGTTAAAAAGTTCTGCAACACTATACACATCTGTCACCAATATATCATTTACTCTTAATGCTATTTGTTCCTCTTCACGTCTGGTTCTACCGGTCTCCTCCTTCACTATATCCCATATTGTCTTTATTTTGTTATCTGATATGACTATCTTTTCCTTGTAATATATTTGCTTTGACATCCGTATTACAGTCTTTAATATTTTGCAGTATTTCTTATAATGTGCTATAGCATCAACATTGGAAATGTTTCGGATTGACAGATACAGTTTTCTTTTCGTTTTACAAGATACCCCTATTCCTCGAGTAATCCATGGCTTCTTTGTAGACTTTGCTCTAACCTTGGTAAGTCTTGGGGGAAAGCAGTGTTCGAATAAGGTAAGCACTTTATTAGCAAAAATGCTATATTTTTCATTCATGCCATGAGCACTGTAAACATCAGTCCAGTGAATGTCTCTGAGGAGTGTCCTAAAATAATCAATTTTTGGCTTACTGATTACCCTCTTGAGCTCAGATTTAACAGATTTTATATCCTGTTCAGTATTAACATTTAACAGAAGGAACTGCATGTCATGGTCTGAGAGGCCATTGACTATTGGTTTTGTAATATAATTTTGTTCATTGGACTTTTCTATAAAGATATTATCAATGGCTATTTGTGAGCAAGTGGCTATCCTAGTGGGGAACTTTACAGTGGGAATTAAGTTGAATGATAGTGTTACTAACTCAAATAAGTTCTTATTGGGAGAGTCTTTAAGGAAATCTACATTGAAATCACCAGCAACCACTATTTCTTTGTTTTTGGTTGTTGAATGTGCCAGTACAGCTTCAATGTGGTTTACAAACAGATTAAAGTTACCAGCAGGTGCTCGATATACACTTAATATTATGAAGGATTTTTTGTGAAATTCTAATTCTGTTGCACATGCTTCCATATGCTGTTCTAGGCAAAATTTATGAATGTCTATGTTCTTAAATTTATGACAGTTCCTGATGAATGTGGCAACTCCTCCTTTCTCTATTTCTGATCTACAAAAGTGAGATGCTAACCTAAACCCTGTAATACTTAAAAGTTCTATACCAGTGGTCACATGATGTTCAGAGGGGCAGATTATGTCAGCTGGGTTTGAAGACTCTAATTCATCTATGCAGATAGTTAATTCATTAATTTTATTTCTCAGTCCTCGAATATTTTGATGCAATAAAGATAGCTGACATTTCACATTGACTGAGTCAAAATTGGGTGGAGTTAAAATATCTGCTGACAGTTGAAAATTCTTAACCAATGGCTGTTTATGCTGATGTAATAAGCTGGAATTATGTTTTTTGATTTCTTTCTCAAACTGAAGGTTTGTCTCAGTTCTAACCTCTCTTAAAATTTGCTTTCTTTCTGTCCTCCCTACCCTAAAAAAGGGTCTTTTCTGAATCCTATAACCACTGGTATTTTACCACTCATGACAGTGCCTCCCCCCTTTAACTTTCCTGCTATTTCCCCAGCCAATTTACCCTTCCCCTTCCTGTTGAGGTGGAGGCCATGCCTAGTATAATCCCACCTACTGAGAGAATCAACATGAACCACACCAATGTGTGACCCCGCACCCGACATGAGCAGCCGTTCCAGCTCCAAATGAACTCTCTTGACAGAAGAGTTCAAATGAGGTCGGTCATGGCGCCCAAGAACAGATACAAACTCAACACTAGTATGCTTCGATGCTGATGCAATCTTCGCCAGGTCACACTCTATACTGTACCCAGGATCTCTGTCAATACTGTTACCTGCCCCGCCCACTATAACCACGGTGTCTTCCTTAGTGAAATCTTTGCAAAGTGATCCTAAATCCTCTGTCACCTGCTCCAGACCAGCACTAGGTTTAAAAAAATTGGTGACCTGGTATTCTGATCCTAGTTCATCATGCAAAAGTTGGCCAACACCTCTTCCATGGGAACTACCTAACAACAACACTTTCTTTCTCTTTACTGATTTCCCTACATTCTTACTTTTCAATTTGCTGCTGAAAGTTTGTTGTGCCCTGTCTACACCTGCAACTGCTTGAGGCTCACCAGCTTCTAACTGAAGCAACAGGTCAAATCTATTTTCCACATTCACCATAAAGCTGTCAGACAAAGTTCTAGGCCTGTTCCTCCTGTTGCCTGTTGCCACTTCCCACCTCTCTTTACCCTTCTCCCTCCTTAACCTGTCAAGATCTCCCCTGGCCTTGTCTAACTCAGCCTAAAGGGCGGCAATTTCCCCTCCTGTTCTAGTATCTTCCTATCTCTACTACAAACCCTACAAAACCACTGATGAGTCTCATTTACTTTCCCTATTCCCACGCCACTACAGTCACCCACATGGAAAAAACTACAGCACCCATCACACCAAAGCCCCGACCTAACAATTCTACGGCAAGTCAAGCACTTTTCACTCATGATAAACGTAATAGTTTATTAAGAATAAGTCAGTTAAATTACAGATAAACAGGAAAATATGGTTTCACAAATTTGGCCTATACGCAACTGTGTGTAAACAAAAACAAAAGTGCAAAGTTTCTGAAACAACAACTCAAACTTTACGCTACTTTCCGGAAATGCTAGTTAAATAATGAAGAGGTACGCTAAGTTAAATTGCTGAAGAGAGCAAGGAACAACTAAACGAAATTCTATAGATTTGCTGCAGCAGAACGTAAACAGAAAATACGACTGTACGGTCTTTTCGCGTTTTCTGCTATATTACGTACAGAAAAATGAAACCTTTAATGGTACATATAACGGCACACTAATACACTTATTTACCACGTAATCACTACTAATCTATATGTTTTATAATCTAAAATGACTTATCTTTACGAGAACACCAAAACTCGCGCTAGTCGCCTGGCTGCAGGGCTGCCGTGTAATACACTCCTGGAAATTGAAATAAGAACACCGTGAATTCATTGTCCCAGGAAGGGGAAACTTTATTGACACATTCCTGGGGTCAGATACATCACATGATCACACTGACAGAACCACAGGCACATAGACACAGGCAACAGAGCATGCACAATGTCGGCACTGGTACAGTGTATATCCACCTTTCGCAGCAATGCAGGCTGCTATTCTCCCATGGAGACGATCGTAGAGATGCTGGATGTAGTCCTGTGGAACGGCTTGCCATGCCATTTCCACCTGGCGCCTCAGTTGGACCAGCGTTCGTGCTGGACGTGCAGACCGCGTGAGACGACGCTTCATCCAGTCCCAAACATGCTCAATGGGGGACAGATCCGGAGATCTTGCTGGCCAGGGTAGTTGACTTACACCTTCTAGAGCACGTTGGGTGGCACGGGATACATGCGGACGTGCATTGTCCTGTTGGAACAGCAAGTTCCCTTGCCGGTCTAGGAATGGTAGAACGATGGGTTCGATGACGGTTTGGATGTACCGTGCACTATTCTGTGTCCCCTCGACGATCACCAGTGGTGTACGGCCAGTGTAGGAGATCGCTCCCCACACCATGATGCCGGGTGTTGGCCCTGTGTGCCTCGGTCGTATGCAGTCCTGATTGTAGCGCTCACCTGCACGGCGCCAAACACGCATACGACCATCATTGGCACCAAGGCAGAAGCGACTCTCATCGCTGAAGACGACACGTCTCCATTCGTCCCTCCATTCACGCCTGTCGCGACACCACTGGAGGCGGGCTGCACGATGTTGGGGCGTGAGCGGAAGACGGCCTAACGGTGTGCGGGACCGTAGCCCAGCTTCATGGAGACGGTTGCGAATGGTCCTCGCCGATACCCCAGGAGCAACAGTGTCCCTAATTTGCTGGGAAGTGGCGGTGCGGTCCCTTACGGCACTGCGTAGGATCCTACGGTCTTGGCGTGCATCCGTGCGTCGCTGCGGTCCGGTCCCAGGTCGACGGGCACGTGCACCTTCCGCCGACCACTGGCGACAACATCGATGTACTGTGGAGACCTCACGCCCCACGTGTTGAGCAATTCGGCGGTACGTCCACCCGGCCTCCCGCATGCCCACTATACGCCCTCGCTCAAAGTCCGTCAACTGCACATACGGTTCACGTCCACGCTGTCGCGGCATGCTACCAGTGTTAAAGACTGCGATGGAGCTCCGTATGCCACGGCAAACTGGCTGACACTGACGGCGGCGGTGCACAAATGCTGCGCAGCTAGCGCCATTCGACGGCCAACACCGCGGTTCCTGGTGTGTCCGCTGTGCCGTGCATGTGATCATTGCTTGTACAGCCCTCTCGCAGTGTCCGGAGCAAGTATGGTGGGTTCTTTTTTCCATTTCCAGGAGTGTATATAAAACAGAATTAGATACTGAAAGCTCTGTTAGTGATGAAACAAAGAAACACATCGGAGATTTTGTGACTAATTAAGCCCTGACAAAGTCCACTGGTGTCAGAATGAAGATTATTGAGAGAGAACAACAACCGATACGTAGCAGACCCAGAAGTATGTCACCAGGAGAGAAAGAAGTTCTTGACAACCAAGTCCAAAAGTGGCTTGATCAAGGAATAATAGAACCAAGCCAGGTTGTAGCTGTAAAATAAATAAATGAAGGAGATTATCGCGTCTGTATAGGCTACAGAAAATTAAACAAATTCACAGTAAAGATCGTTGCCCACTGCCCCTCATAGAAGATCTTTTAAATAAACTACAATACGCCTGTGTGTTTTCCACACTAGACCCCAGCAATCTTTTTTCACGTTGATGTTAAAGAAGAAAGCCGAAAATATACCTCGTTTGTGACACACTCAGGGCAGTTTCATTTCAGGAAAGTCCCATTTGCCTCATCAAATTCACCTGCAGTGATCCAGACGAACACTGTTTTTTGGGCACTGGCTGGAGAGAGCATCGTATTTATGTACACGGACGATACAAGTATTACAATACCAACAAAGACTGATGATGAGGCACTTCAGCGGCTTGGTCTAGTATTAAAAACAGTAGCAGAATATGGCTCAAAATTAATTTTGCAAAATGCCAGTTCCTGAACGGGACTGTTGAGTTACTTAGGTATGTCATACAATGTGGACAAATCCGACGTGCTTCTGAGAAGACAATAGCTATTCAGGCTGTCCAGAACCGAAATCTGTTGCAGAAATACAAAGTTTCCTAGATCTAACAGGACACTGTAGGAAATTTATCTCAAATTACTCTACAACTGCCACACCTCTGAACCATTTACCGAGGAATAACTGAGAATATAAATTTGAAGAAGAGCAGTGGCAAACATTCAAGATACTCCAAGTTATTCTGTCAACGCATCCAGTCTTAAAAATCTACAGCCGAAAACGCGAAACTGAACTACTCACGGATGAAAGCAAAGAAAGAAGGTCTTGGGACCACGTTATTGCAAAAATCTCTAGATGACGACAAGTTCCATCCAGTCTCGTATATGGGTAAAAAAACACAGTCTCAAGGAGATGAAATACAGAGTCATGAGCTCTAAGTTCTAGCTTTTGTTAATGCCTGAAGGAAATTCTGGGTGTATTTACTAGGAATACGTTTGAAAGTTACAACAGGCAGCACTGCATTCCAAAAGACTATGAATAAGAAGAACTTATCACCAAGAATAGCAAGATGGGCTTTAGTCTTGGAAGAGCGTTCCTACACAATCGAACACCGATCTGATAGATGCCTTAAGTCATTGTATGAATGTACTGTTTGGTTTTGTAGATGGTTTAACAGCGAGAATTAGGGAATTTTAAGAGAATGATGATGGTTCAGCAGCAATTAAGTGTTCGCAAATAACAGCCTTCAGAAAACTTTTTAATGAGAGATGGAATTGTTCTCAAGTTCTATGATGGGAGAGAGACTGTGGTACTTCCACACACTATGCAACATGAAATCATCAAGCTTGTGCTTGAGAACTGTCATTATGCAGTTAAGAGAATTGAGGAGGAAGTAAATCAAGGTCATGAAATACTAAATTTGACTGATCAGGTGAAAAGAAATTGTGAGAAATGTTTAACTGTGAATAAGAAATTCCGAAAGAAGGAAGGTTTATTTCATCCCTTATTCATAGAAAGTGATCCATTACACACTTATCACAAGATCACATTGTACCACTTCAATTAATGCACAAAGGATGCAACCACATTCTAAGTATTATTGACGCATGCACTAAGTTTACCTGACTGTATCCTGTAACGACTACAAAATCAGCAGAAGCAGTAAGGTCGAATTACAGAAAACTAATTTTGGTACTTCAGTCCAAGTAATTACTGACAGAGAGACTTGCTTTACTTCTCAAGAATTCGAGGTGCGCTGCGCTACAGAAGGAATTGAACACGTTTCAATAATGACAGGACCCTCTAGAGCCATGGATAGCTTGAGGGGATTAATTCTACTTTGGGTAAAATAATTGCTAAGCTTGGTAATGATAGCCTTAATGAAGGGTACAAGATGGCACCAGCAGTTCAACATGTCATGAATTCAACATACAACAGAAGTATTGGGAAAACACCATCTGAACTTTTGTTAGGAGTTAATATGTATACACAGATAGATATTCACTTCACAAAATTATTAGAAGAAGAAATTATTAATTCATTTGAAGAGAGACGAGGTAAACTGAAGGATGATGCTAAGCTACAGATCAGCATGGTGCAAGAAGTAAAGCATGGTAGCTTCAACCGAAGTCTCGAAATACGAGTACAAAGTTGGTGATATGGAGGCAATAAAACGAACACCCACTGGACCAACACAAAAGCTGAAGCCCAAGAATTTAGGTTCCTGTCGAGTTACAAAAGTTAAAGCTAATGATACCTATGACGTATGCCGAGAAGGTGATGACCACTTGTGTCCCGGGACTACAACAACATGTGCTAAATTTATGCAACCCTTGCAAAGTGACTGTTCATCGTCCGAGTCGGATGATTGTCGGGATGACCGAATGTGAGATTCGGAAGGGTGGCTTAAGTGTTTCTGTGCTGATGAGACTGGCCAGAGGAGCTGAGTACTGGACAGCAGTTTTGTCTGTTCGTGGAGATACAAAGCTGGAGAGACCTGCTACTATTCTATTATGCGACTGACTGCAGATCACTAGAAGCAGTAACAGTCGTAAAAAATGTGTGGACATAAGCGCATGCATGGTGGTAAATTTCTCCCTGAACTTTAGTGTGCTGTTTTTCTCTTTGTGACAGCTCACCGCATAGCCAGTGATGGTAGAGGACTGGACAGCCTTCTAACTAATGAAAGAATGCTGTGGCGTCGTGGTGGGATTTCGAGAGAATTAGCAGCGCTATGTGACTTGGTTGGGGATACCTAAAGCCAGTGTTACAGATCAAAATCGAGTAGGTACAAATGCCTTACATCGAAGATTGGAAGATTCATGAGAATTCTCTTGACAAAAGAGAGTCTGAGTGGTGATATATTTATTGCTTCTTCCGAGTGTTGTGTGGAAACAATATTGCTCCCTCACACACACATCTCGCAAACTGACTGCAATGAGAAAATTAGTGGCGATACCTGAATTGACTGATGAATTTATCGAGGAAGTACAGAAATGTTCATGGAAAGACATAAAAACGGCTATATAAATACCTTAGGAATTAAATAAATAGGAAGTGCAGGGCAGCCAGAACGATATCGCTACAGGAAAAAATGTGAAGAAATCTAAAAAGAAATTATCTTCGGAAGGACTGCCCTGCTTATAATAAAGTCAAAACAAACCTTGATGACATTAAAAGCAAGCGTGGTGACGATAAGAGTGCAATGGGAACTCCACTGTTAAACACAGAGGAAAGAGCGAATAGGAGGAAAGAATACATTGAAGGACTCTGTGAGGGGGAGAACTTGTTTGAGCTGATAACATCGGCGTTGAGCACCCGTAAGCTCCGACTTTTTTCATGAAGTGAGAGACGAAAAAATTCGAGTCGATAAGGAAGAAATAGGAAATCCAGTACTACAGTCAGAATTTAAAAGATCTCTGGAAGACTTCTAAATAAAGCAGAACGGATAGAGAACATTCCACTGGAATTTCTAAAATCATTAGAGGTAAAGATGACCAAACGACTATTCAGGTTGGTGTGTAGACTGGAGGCATATCGTCAGACTTTCGAAAAACTGTTAACCACACAATTAGAAGATAACAATTTCAGACAGGTGAGAAAACTATCACACAATCAGGTTAACATCTCATGCATCCAAATAGTCGACAAGTTTAATATACAGAAGAATGGAAAAAGAAAATTGAGGATCTGTGGCGACATTACTTCGATAATGTAGGACAAATTACGCTTACACATGAGCATTTGTCAAACAACTACACTGAACATTATGACCACCTGCTTATTAGATTGTTTGTCCGTCTTTAGAAAGAAATACATCACTGAATCTGAGCATCAAGAATCCGACAGTTTTGTTGGTAGGTTTGTGGAGGTATGTGGCATTAGATGTCTACGTACAGGTCATGTAATTCGCGTAAATAACGGGTCGCTGACTTGCGTACGCGGTGATGGCGCCCAGTATCGATCCAGATGGGTTCCATAGGAGTTACATCAGGCGAAGTATAATGCTCCTCAGACCACTGTAGCAAGGTTCTGGCTCCGAGACAAGGAAAATTATACTGCTGAAAGATACCATCGCCGTCTGGGAAGACATCAAGTATGAAGGGATGCCGGTGGTTCGCAGCTGTCAGCGTGTATCCAATTACTACCACGGATCCCACGCAAGCGCAGGAGAATGTCTCCCGTAGCATAATACTGCTACCACCAGCCTGCACCCGTGGCGCGCTGCACTCTTCGAAACGCCGTTCACCTCTGATGGCTTTTGTGGAGGCGACCACCGACCTGATTTATCAAAACTGTGGTTCACCCGAAGAACCAACACGTTTCCTTTGATCGACGGTCGCATCACGATGGTCCCGTGCCCACAGCAATCGTAACTGACGATGTCGTTGGGTCAACATGTGAACACTTAGGTGTGGTTTGCTGTAGAGCTCCATGTTCAACAATGTATGATGAACAGTTGTGCGTGCACCAGCTTGTGCACTTTCGGCAGCGATGCCAGAGATCACCATCTATCCTACTTTACAGAGCAGACAAATCTCCGAACCCCACGTTCTGTGACTAATTGTGGACATCCAACCATTTAGCGCCTAGTGGTAGTTTCACTGTTCTTCTACCTCTTTTCGAAGATGCTCACGACATAGCACATGAACATTCAATCAGCTTCACCGTTTTCGAAATACTCGTTCACAGGCTATGCATAATACACACACCAAAAAAGTGTTGCATCACCTCGGTTCCGAGAGTTCCAGAACCTGTACAGAAAACTGGAATAGAGACCAACATAACCATCACTTCCGCTCTTTTTATTGCTCATGAAAACACACATTGTATGTAGTACCACCATACAGCGAGACCTTCAGAGGTGGTGGTCCAGATTTCTGTACACACCGTTACCTCTAATACCCATAATACCCAGTAGCACGTCTTCTTGCATTGATGCATGCCTGTATTCGTGGCAAACTATCCACAAATTCATTAAGGCACTGTTGGTCCAGATTGTCCCACTCCGCAACGGCGATTCGACGTAGATCCCTCAGAGTGGTTGGTGGGTCACGTCGACCATAAACAGCCCTTTTCAATCTATCCCAGGCATGTTCGATAGTGCTCGTGTCTGGAGAACATGCTGGCCACTCTAGTCGAGCGATGTCGTTATCCTGAAGGAAGTCATTCACAAGATGTGCACGATGGGGGCGCGAATTGTCGTCCATGAAGACGAGTGTCTCGCCAGAATGCTGCCGATATGGTTCTACTATCGGTCGGAGGATGGCATTCACGCATCGTACTGCCGTTACGGCTCTTTCCATTACTATCAGCGGCGTACGTCGGCCCCACATAATGCCACCCCAAAACAACAGGGCACCTCCACCTTGCTGCACTCGAAGAACAGTGTGTCTAAGGCGTTCAGCCTGAGTGGCTTGCCTCCAAACACGTCTCTGACAATTGTCTGATTGAAGGCATATGCGACACTCATCGGTGAAGAGAACGTCCATTCGGCATTTTGTTGGGCCAATCTGTACCGCGCTGCATGGTGTTGTGGTTGCAAAGATGGACCTCGCCATGGACGTCGGGAGCGAAGTTGCACACCATGCAGCCTATTGCGCACAGTTTGAGTCGTAACACGACGTCCGGTGGCTGCACGAAAAGCATTATTCAACATGGTGGCGTTGCTGTCAGGGTTCCTCCGAGCCATAAATCTGTAGGTAGCGGTCATCCATTGCAGTAATAGACTTTGGGCGGCCTGAGTGAGGCGTATCATCGACACTTCCTGTCTCTCTATATCTCCTTCATATCCGAAAACATCGCTTTGGTTCACTCCGAGACGCCTGGACACTTCCCTTGTTGAGAGTTCTTCCTGGCACAAAGTTAACAATGCGGACGCGATCGAACCACGGTATTGACGCTCCAGGCATGGTTGATCTACAGACAACGAGAGCCGTGTACCTCCTTCCTGGTGAAATGACTGGAACTGATCGGCTGTCGGACCCCCTCCGTCTAATAGGCGCTGCTCATGAATGATTGTTTACATCTTCGGGCGGGTCTAGTGACGTCTCTGAACGGTCAAAGGGTCTTTGATACAATATCCACAGTCAACGTTCTCTCAGGAGTTCTGGGAACTGGGGTGATGCAAAACTTTTTTTGATGTGTGTAATGGCTCAAATGGGTCTGAGCACTATGGGACTTAACTTCTGAGGTCATCAGTCCCTAGAACTTGGAACTACTTAAACCTAACTAACCTAAGGACATCACACACATCCATGCTCGAGGCAGGATTCGAACCTGCGACCGAAGCGGTCGTGCGGTTCCAGGCTGTAGCGCCTAGAACCGCTCGGCCACTCCGGCCGGCTGTGTGTAATGATCTGCCCTTTGTCAAAGTCACTGAATGGTGTGCAGGTCTGCGTGGGGAAAGATTATCATCCCTGGGACTCTGTCATCTATTTCGCGAATATGCATAAATGATTCACCATTCGTCGAAAAAAATTTTTTTAGATATCATTCTATTTATTAACGATTCTATACCACGCAGAAATAGTCGAGAGAAGGAGTGAACAAGCGTGATGTATGGCAATCTTTTTTGTTTTGTGTGAGTTTGCCTGCCGGCCGGACTGGCCGAGCGGTTCTAGGCGCTACAGTCCGGAACCGCGCGACCGCTACGGTTGCAGGTTCGAATCCTGCCTCGGGTATGGATGTGTGTGATGTCCTTAGAGTAGTTAGGTTTAAATAGTTCTAAGTTCTAGGGGACTGATGACCTCAGAAGTTAAATCCCATAGTGCTCAGAGCCATTTGAACCATTTTTTGTGAGTTTGGCGTACCTTCCAAGTGTTGTGGGGATAAAACAGTCTTCACCCTGTCCTTCGACGTGCTGTAAACTCATTATTTCCTCTCCGTTTCTGTATATTTAGAAGAAGAGACGCGTTAAGCAGTTCTGAAATGTTACTGTTGCATTACGCTACAATGCCTTGAAAAAAAAAAAAAAAAGCAGCACATACAGCGCACCGCCGATTCCGCGCACATGTCTCAGACTTGTCTGCCACGATTTTTGTTTTGTTCTCTCTCTAGTTGAGTATGGCATATTGTTTTACCCGTAGACAGCTCTCCTGTTAATGTCCGTTGGTAAGTGTCCAGATACTTCCGATCACTCTGTAGAACACAGACTGCTTATCGCAAAATCGTGCATCTGGGTGGAAGTGGTCAAACCAAATTTATTAATCGTGACAAGTGCGGGAGGTTTTCATAGAGTCGGACAGATGTGTACCGTCTTGCACTCGGGCTCAGACGTGGCACAACATCGGCATGCGACCTGTGGCAACAGGTCACACAAAGCTCTTCTGTCATTACCTCCCTCTGCGTGCTAAGGATGGGTGAGCGCAATGCTCCTGCGAGGCAGCACGGCGTCTCATTCACTACACGCACACGCTGTGCGACGTACGGTGTGGTGCGGTGAAGCACAACGTGACACGATAGGGGTCACTGTGCGGCGTACGGAAATTTCTTTTTATCTACATTTTTTAAGTGGCCACTGCGCTGTGCAGTATTTATTTAACTATAGACGTGATTATCCCAATACTACCGTTGCAGTTGTAAGTAGGCTGTTTAGGTTTTCTTATTGGTAACGCCACGTAGCGCTCTGTATGAAAATCACTGGCTGTGCTGTGTGCAGTCTGTGGCTAGTTTGCATTGTTGTCTGCCATTGTAGTGTTGGGCAGCTGGACGTGAACAGCGCGTAGCGTTGCGCAGTTGGAGGTGAGCCGCCAGCAGTGGTGGATGTGGGGAGAGAAATGGTGGAGTTTTGAAATTTGTAAAAATGGATGTCATGAACTGCTGTATATATTATGACTTTTGATGACTATTAAGGTAAATACATTGTTTGTTCTCTATTAAAATCTTTCATTTGCTAACTATGCCTACTAGTAGTTAGTGCCTCCCGTAGTTTGAATCTGTTATTTAGCTGGCAGTAGTGGCGCTCGCTGTATTGCTGTAGCTTGAGTAACGAAGATTTTTGTGAGGTAAGTGATTTGTGAAAGGTATAGGTTAATGTTAGTCAGGGCCATTCTTTTGTAGGGATTTTTGAAAGTCAGATTGCGTTGCGCTAAAAATATTGTATGTCAGTTTAAGCACAGTCTTATATAATTGTTCTAAGGGGACGTTTCACAGTTATCTCACTAAAATACGAAATGTAAGTGATGGTTAGATACGGTAGGTGGCTGCAGAAACATAAGACTCCACTGGTCTAGTGCGGGCTTCGCATCCCTAAAATGCATAGCAACGGCGCGAACTAGGCAGGAAAACGGCTATACGCTAGGTGCATGGAAAAAAAAATCAGCACTTAAGCGATCGCGGATTACGTTCCAAATGTGTTGTTTAGAGTCAGTTTTGTCAGGAAGTGTTAGAAGACGGTTTAATTATCATAATTTTGTTGGTATAAATTAACTGGTAAATCGTGGTCGTGATCATTGAGTATGAGCGGCAGCCATCAGCTATGCACTCTATTTGGAGAGTAATTGCAAGTAAAATCTGTTTACTTGAGAGAATGTGTCCAGTTGTATTTAGAAGACGAAACGTGTTAAGGGAAACTTGGATTTGGTGAATGTTTTGTTGTTAAATAAAAATTGTTTAATGTGAATATCCGTGTAATTTATTAGATTACGGCTATTTGGCGTTTACTGCTCTTTCAGTAAACGCAAGACGCTGTTCCAAAAGCGCGCCAGAGAGCTCATTTGCACTTATTATTGGACTGAATAAGGTCTGCTTCCAAGATGTGCTTCTTTACATGCATGGTTTACTTCCAGTTGTTGGTCATAATCTGAATTCAAAATGGTTCAAATGGCTCTGAGCACTATGGGACTTAACATCTGAGGTCATCAGTCACCTAGAACTTAGAACTACTTAAACCTAACTAACCTAAGGACATTACACACATCCATGCCCGAGGCAGGATTCGAACCTGCGACCGTAGCAGTCTCGCGGTTCCGGACTGAAGCGCCTAGAACCGCACGGGCACCGCGGCCGGCTAATCTGAATTCACAGTATTTCTGTGTGTAGCAATGTAACATAGACTATTGGTGAAATTTCAGTAAAAGAGGACACAGGGCTTTATACACCGATGGTCCTTAAACGGCGGTTGGTGACTGAACAGTTTGCCGCAGTTAAGAGGTAACTCCATCCTTGGGTAGATTGGAGATACATATTTTGTGGCAAAAATTTCATTCATTCTCTTCAGGAAAGTAGTAACTCCAGTCATTAATACGTTTATTACTCAAGAGTTGTGTATCTCGTCGTTGTGTTGTATGAAAGAGCCTACTTCTGAGCTACTTCTTTGTTGCGTCAAGCGACCGGAGTGCCCCAGGGAAGTTTTTTTGGCACCCTCGTTGCTCATTTTATATATCAGTGACCCAACAGACGATATTAATAGTAGCCGTAATCTCTTGAAGATGACGCACTTATCTGTAAAATAGTACCACTCGAAAATGAGAAATCTGGGAATGTTTTGGTGCCATCTAACATTGCTTCGGTAGGGGCCGTGAAGCCAATACTGGTAACTGCGTGTACAGCGGCACTAAGCGGTCATTCTCACGCTCTGTACGCAAACCCTAATACATCGGAAAATTGTAAGCACCATTTTCCATGTACTTCACAATTTTTTGTAGGCTGTGGATGTAGATTTCAGTTTCAAATAAAACAATTTTCTGTTCGGTGTAATAATTCGATTAGAAACGTACTGTAACTGTGTCGGAACGTGTGTATGGCAGACTTCTTTTAGGTATTGGTACCTTGCACCTGTGTAAGTCTCCAGTAAAATTATTTTAATGAAAAACTCTGAAGATACGTAGAGACTGTATTTTAATTCCAATGGAAAACTGTTACTAGCAATTAGAAGAGCTACTACAATATCTTCTGGGTAAACGTTTTGGCCGGCCAATGTGGCCGAGCGGTTCCAGGCGCTACAGCCTGGAACCGCGCGACCACCGCTACGGTCGCAGGTTCGAATCCTGCCTCGGGCATGGATGTGTGTGATGTCCTTAGTTTAGTTAGGTTTACGTAGTTCTAAGTTCTAGGGGACTGATGACCTCAGAAGTTAAGTCCCTTAGTGATCAGAGCCATTTGAACCATTTAAACGTTTTGTGTCTTGCAATTCTATCTGTTTAATACCTCCATACTTGAGCAATAAACAAAAAAAGAGCCACTTAAATGATTGAATTTCCTCTTAACACGCCTAGAATAAAAAAAATTATTTTGGGTCAAAAGAAATACATAAATCCCACAACAACTTTCAGTGCGTTGGCGGGAATAAAAGCGAATGCTTCCAAGAGACATGCATCCTAAGCATTCACTGAAAAAGTTATTGTGCGCCGTAATGCAGAACTGGAGGAACACTGTCACAGCATACGCCGGCCGCGGTGGTCTCGCGGTTCTAGGCGCGCAGTCCGGAACCGCGCGACTGCTACGGTCGCAGGTTCGAATCCTGCTTCGGGCATGGATGTGTGTGATGTCCTTAGGTTAGTTAGGTTTAAGTAGTTCTAAGTTCTAGGGGACTGATGACCACAGATGTTAAGTCCCATAGTGCTCAGAGCCATTTGAACCACAGCATACGCCGCTTTGTACAAGTTGGACTCCTCAGACGCACGAATTGTCAATGTCGCGCCCGTCTGGCGTCACGACAGAGCTGTGGGGGATAGGCGCTTGGACCTGTTGCGCTTCGACAGACGCACGTGCGCCAGCTCACGTGTGCAGTTACGGATGGCAAATGGGTCGCGTGTCTGCGGCCGACGTGAGGGACAGCGCGCTGCAGTCTAAACACAGCCACGCCTTCGTGGAAAGCAGACGCGGCTGCAGCAGCACGTGACGTAATGCCTACGTGCGCCGGCGCATGCGCAGTAGTCTGGCGCTGAGTCACGCCAGCTGCTGAGTGCTGACATTCGAAAGTACCTGAACCACTAGAAGCCATAGGGTTCCTGACAGTGTATAGACACCGCGGGAGCTGCTTTAGCTGTTTAAACGTGTTTCCCGTTTCTTCACCCCTACCCTGCAAGCATCCAGCAGCTGTTGTGGAATTAGCTTCTAACATTCTGCCACTCTCCTCAGAGGGCTGTTGCAACTGCAGATAAATGAAACAAGTTTTTGAGCGAGCCACGTATTTTATTTACATGATAACGTGTTTCTATGGTTTATTCTATGTAGTCCCTGACGCATCATCGTTCTCTGCCTACTAGCTGCTAATACTTTACGATACATTGTGAAGTAAAGGGTTCTCGCAACATAAATGCTTGTATTCGTGAAGCAACTCAGTGTGGGACAACGAAACGGTAAGTAAAGGTTTCAGTGGGTAAAAGCGATAATTCAGGTCACAACTTGGTATTTATTGTCCCCAAGGACGCACACAACCGGAGGCAAGGCTCCCCCCCCCCCCCTCAACTCTAGCTCTCAGGGAAGGTAAAAAATACAATGTAGTCAGGTGTTCTTCTTTTTAAAAAATTATTTAAATGTCGGTATTATGCAGGTTTTTAACAGGATTGGAACTGGAGCATTTTTTGGCTTCTTACACGTCGCCACCTGTCTTCCAAAATATTAAAAATACTCGCTACCCCTAGATCTCGTCCCCTCCCCCCACGCCGTACAAACTATCGTATCAGCGGCCTCGATAACCATTTTCTGTCCAAAAGAAAGTTCACATAAAATTGATATTACACTGACAGAAAAAATCACAACACCAAAAAATAATCAGTGTAGAGTAATGAAACTTCGGGTGTACATTTGCGTAGGTAACATATTTAAATGATAAACATTGCAAGACCACAGTTTAATGTATGCGCGAGATAAGCTATTGCAAATGTAAACTACTGGTACGTTAATAACCGGTGTAATCGCCAGAATGTTGAATGCAGGCATGCTAACGTGCATGCATTGTGTTGTACATATACTGGATATCAGTTTGTGGATGGAGTTCCATGCCTGTTGCAGTTCATCTGTTTAATGTAGGGACGGCTAGTGCTGTTTACGGATGACGCTGGAGTTCATCCTATGGTGTGCCATATGTGCTCGGTAGGAGACAGATCTGGTGATCGAGCAGACAAAGGCAACATATCGACTTTTTGTAGAGCCTGTTAGGTTACAGCGGCGGTAGGTGGGCGAGCGTTATCCTGTTGGAAAACACCCCTTGGAATGCTGCTCATGGACTGATGACCATAGATGTTAAGTCCCATAGTGGTCAGAGCCATTTGAACCATTTTGAAATGCTGCTCATGAATGACAGAAAAACAGTTCTAATCGCCAGGCTGACGTACAGACTTGCTGTCAGGATGCGTGGGATAGCCACGAGAGTGCTCCTGCTATCATACGGATTCGCACCCCTGACAATAACTGCAGGTACATGACCAGTGTGTCTAGCACGCACATAGGTTTGTTGCAGGTCCACAACTGGCCTCCCTCTAACCAAGACTCCATCACTGGCACCGAGGCAGAATCAGCTTTCATCAGGAAACAGAACAGACCTCAGTCTTACCCCCCCCCCCCCCCCGATGAGCTCTCGCTCACCACTGAAGTCGCAAATGGAAGCTGTTGCTGGCGTTCGTGGAAAGCATGGTACACGGCATCTGGCTCGGAGCCGTCCTTGAACTAACCGATTCGTAACAGCTGGTTGCGTCACTGTGGTGGCAACTGCCGCTCAGATTGCTGCTGCACATACAGTGCGATGCGCCAGAGCTATACAACGAACACGACGCCGGCACGGTAGCTCAGCGTGTTCGGTCAGAGGGTTGGCTGCCCTCTGTAATATATAAAAAAAAAAAAAACTGAGTTAATGGATCAATAACGAACTTCAACGGGCGTCAGGGGACGTCCGCCACGAACAATTGCAACGAACTATAACGAACGAAATGAGACTAAAAAAAAAAAAAAGAACACGATGTTCTTCCTTCCCGGTAGTCGCCTCACATAAAGCCCTATGGGCGACGCCGAGCTACTGTGGGCGACAGAATCCTGCCGCCAGAGAGCAACACCGACTCGAAGGAAGGCCTCGGCGCTTGTTCGTGACGTCACGTCAGCAAGGCACGGCGAACGCCAGGTCTGCTGCAGGCAGAAACGCCTGGGCGTGCTTATCACTATAAATCTCTTCTTTTTGGACAAAATTTTTGGTATTGTTTTGGATTCTGCAGTTTTATTTAGATGAAAGATTTTCTTACTACCGTAAAGCTACAAATGAAGATCATAGTTCTGTAGTACATAATCCTGTCGAAACAAACGTAGATCAGTATGAGAAGATGCCTTGCCCCATTGCAAGCTTCGGAACTTTTACATTCAAGTAAGTGTATTTAGTTGATCCATTTTGTTATCGAAACTTACCCCAACCCCCTTACAATTAACTCGTTTCTTTTATTTATTTACTTACTTTCGGTTGACATCGTCACTGGAATGTGAATTAATTTACGTGAGTAAATGTCCAACTGTCGGGAGTCATTAGATTACAGACGTTTTCAACGAAAGGAATTCTAAACAGGAAACAAAATAGCTTCATACATCGAAAATACTACTGAGCTTAAACTTTTTTAAACATGCACATTAGAAAAGATAAATATTCGCCTGTTGCAACTGAAAGGAGAAACTTCATAACATAGAAAAAAATTTTATTTGATAAAACAAGTATCTCTCTTTTGCCTCTTCTTTTTCCCCCCACCCCCTCCCCCAACGTGTACAATCGCAAGACATTTCATTAACATTCAGTGCTCCTCACCCCATAGTCAACCAAGATACCTAAAGAAGAGCACCAGTATGTTCACAGTTTCTTCTAAAAGCAACCCAGTACAAACGTAACTTCCTCAGATTTACAAATAAGGTAAAGAAGCACGAATTCTGTTGCTGCTGGGCCATGAAGTTGTTTTTGTACGTCAATGCTTAAACAGGTGGAAATTTAAGTTCAGGAGTACACTCTTTGTTAAGAAGTGTAATGAATTGCACAATTAATTGATTGCAGAAATCTCTCAGAACAATGTGTGTTGGTCAACTACCGCCAACACTTTCACATTTTCCTGTCTCAGAGAGGGAGACACCACCATTATGAGTATGCCTGCAACAGACCTGGCGTTCGCCGTGCTAGCTGACGTGACGTCACCAACAAGCGCCGAGGCCTTCCTTTGAGTAGGTGTTGCAGAGGGGAACCCGGTCATTTAAAGGCGGATATGACGGGGCCGCCCGGAGCCCGGTCCTCTTGTCATCACTGCCAGCAATCATGTACAGTGGCTACAATCCTGCCAAGTCTTTCTGCAATATCACAGAAGGCACAACAGCTTCTCGTAGCCCCATTACGCGATCTCGTTCAAACTCAGTGAGGTGTTGATAATGGCGTCTTTGTCGCCTTAAAATTCTTGACTAATATCAACTCACCATGTCCTATCTCAAGTTATCTTTGAAACGTCTGAAAGCAAACCTCTTCCAATAATCGTCGGAAGTATCCAGGCCGGAGGAGGGAGCGTTATAGTGTGTGGCATGTTTTCGTGGCATTCCCTCGGTGATCTCGTCATTCTGG
The DNA here is from genome assembly GCF_023864275.1 of Schistocerca cancellata. NCBI lineage: Eukaryota > Metazoa > Arthropoda > Insecta > Orthoptera > Acrididae > Schistocerca > Schistocerca cancellata. Next base: position 1,118,104,300 of record NC_064626.1, on the reverse strand, counting down.
AAGACACAAAGGTCAACACAAGTACGCAATCATCCTCGTCGACCATGTCCAACCCTATATTCAGTTTGTTTTTCTTCGGCATCTACCAGCAGGACAATGCAACGCGTCACACAGTTCGCAGTGTGAGTGTGGCACAGGATGAATTTACCGTACCCCACTGACCACTAAACTTCGAGAATCAGTGGGACCCCTCGATCGGACTGTTCGTAGAATGGATCCTCATCTAGGAAACTGGAGTCGGCAAGGCTTTACATTCATGTCAGTATCTTCTAGAATATCACTGAACGTCTTCCTGCACGTCACGCACTGGTCCAAGCCGCAAAACCTGGTTATTCAGACTTTTGACAGCTGGTCACATTAATATGACTGAACAGTGAAGAATCATAACAATGTTATCATATTCAAGTGAAAAATTACGGGGATTACAATATTTTAATGATTAATCAGGGATGCTGCAAACGACTTTTATTTGTTTCTGTAGCAAGTTAAATGACGAGCAAGTTATATGTCGTCTTGAGTTGATGATGAAAAAAAATCTTCCATCAAAAAGAGGACCATACTATTCAATATACGTCATACAAAAACTGTGACTGAGCAGTAGTAATAGACTTACATCTGGGGCACAGCTAAGATGCTGCATATTGCTAAGGGGTGATGCTCTGGTCACTGTGCATTCTATCACTTTTAGCTCAGATGCTCAGAAGATTTTATTCAAAAACTGATTACATATGCGGACAAATTGAGAGTTTCGTACTTGAAGTATTTAGGTGAAATCTCTGGACGCACAGGGGAGGAACGATAATACAAAAAGTTCGGATGCAAAAGCTTAGAGGAGATTACGGTAAAATCTACAACATCTACAGCAAAAAGTGTATGTTCATACACTCGAAAAACAGGCACTGTAACACAGTTATAAATAAGTACACAAAATTCTAAGAAAGATACGGTCGCAAAGGAACATAAGATGGATGCAGACTACAATCCCGTAACACGACGGAAAAACTATCGAATCTCGCGTGAGACATCAGAAAGAGAAGGCAAATTTTATGAGCATATCCACAACCCCCAACAACAAGACTCATTCACAAAATTGGAAGATACAATAAAACAACTCAAAAGCAACCCTAGATCCAGCAGGTCAAAAGCGATTTAGAAAAGAATCATACTGCATAGATCCGTCAGACATTTTCAACAGGAACTAATACAGACAAAGAATTAGCAAATTGTAAGTACCTCCAGAGAACGAAGTCACCACCAGACAAAAAGAAAGTGGGCTGAAGAAATAAAAGGAGTTCACGCAGAAAAATTGAGAGCTCTTGGAAACTCTGAATATTGAAAGATAACAACTTTGCGTGGTCCGATAGGGTGCAGTTGCACCTAATAATAATAATAATAATAATAATAATAATAATAATAATAATAATAAGAGTAATATTTAGGTCAGAGTGGGTCTCATCAGTCGGCAGCTATGAACGTAAAAATTACTTGCCTTCGTCGGAAAATTTGGCACATTGTCCGTTATAAATTGACGAATCCATACCTTGAGATATTTAATCTTTCTGGATATATTGTGGATGACCAGTCTTCCTCAGTTCCCGTACATAAACTGCTCGTTATGCGTTTTCAGCTCTGTGACATTTATTGTGCAGTGTGAAGAAAAAATTGCTGCACCTGGCGGTCGGCATGCGATTGCTCATCCCAGTTCGGGACAAAAATGCATCTAGCAAAACCTACTCCCGCCAATAGATTTAATAGGAATGGAATTTAAAAAAAACAGGCTCTGGCAACGCTGTAACTGCGTACATCGTGGCCGAGAACAGGTAGCGTCAACTCTGTGCTAGGCTTGAGCTGTCCCACTAGCTCCGTGAGGCGAGGCTATACAGTGGGGAACGAATGTGCAGATTCGCCGATGTAGGAAACATATTCGCACCAAATACTTTTTTTCCAGTTAAAGAAACAAGCTGTATCCAATTTAAACCTTCACAATAGGGTATCTTGTGTATTTTTTTCTGTTACTGTTACCTTTGTTTAAACATTAAGACATCTTTGATTTTGGTCAGTTAGTAAATCTCAAGTATCCGCCTTCCATCTTAGGAACAAACAAGCTAAATGGAAACTCCGAGTCATGTGGCAAGGGGAAGAGCTGAAACATACAAACAGCCCAAAATACCTGGGAGTAACATTGGACAGAGCACTTACTTTTAAGCAGCACTGTCACAACACAAAAAAAAGGTCTGTGCCAGGAACAACATACTGCAGAAGCTAACAGGTTCATCGTGGGGAGCTCAACCACATGTTTTGCGCACCACGGGTCTGGTGCTGAGTATCTCAGCAGCGGAGTACGCGGCGCGCCGGCCGAAGTGGCCGTGCGGTTAAAGGCGCTGCAGTCTGGAACCACAAGACCGCTACGGTCGCAGGTTCGAATCCTGCCTCGGGCATGGCTGTTTGTGATGTCCTTAGGTTAGTTAGGTTTAACTAGTTCTAAGTTCTAGGGGACTAATGACCTCAGCAGTTGAGTCCCATAGTGCTCAGAGCCAGTACGCGGCGCCAGTTTGGAGGAACTCTGCCCGCACTAAGCAAGTTGACGTCGCCGTAAACGAAACTGTACGTATTGCCACAGGATGCCTCAAACCAACTCCCACAGACATCATTTATCCCATCATAGGCATAGCACCACCCACTATCCGCAGACAAGTAGCCGCCGTGATCGAAAGATCAAAACAAAAGAATGATCCTCGACACCCGATGCATATGCACCGAAAACAACGTGTCCGGCTGAAATCCCGCAGGAGTTTCATTAAAACTACTGAAGAGCTAGCCACCAAGCCCGTCGCAAGGCGGCTATCTCTTTGGGAAGAAATGGTGCCACACTCCACAATGGAACTACTTGAGGAGGGATCTGCAGGATTTCAACTACCTTTTACAACTTGAAGGTCACTAAACCGGCTGCACACTGGAGTAACTGGGTGCAAATCAAACCTATTTAAATGGGGTTACAGTGATAGCGATAGGTGTGAATGCGGAGCAATACAGGACTTGGACCACCTACTGATCTGCCCAGATATGTCTATAACATGCACTAAAGATGATATTTTGAAAGTCAATGACAAAGCAATCTACGTTGCTAATTACTGGGAAGGGAAGATATAATTGGTGCATCCGGACACGGAAGAAGAAGAAGAACATTAAGACATAACATGAACCCCTTACAGACGTAAACGACCGCTTTATTTCGTCCATGACACAAATAAAGAAAATAGAAAATAATAGTAAATACAGTAACATCGTCTGTATCCAACGAGGCACAAAAATCTCAATAGGTAGGCACATTAAGCTACGCACATTAACTCCATTCTGTATGTTTGACGCTCAGGCTTATCTTCATAGAGCCAGTACACACACGTACGAAAACGTTCGCTTTACAGAAGATGCTCAAAGCGACTACCTTGCATTTACAAACACTTCACCACTCGCTGCATCATACTTTTCTGCACCCTACGAAACACACCTGCAGGCACCACTGCCGAAGCGGCATGCACATGAGCTATTAGTTCGTGTACAACTATAGGTGGAGTACTACAAACTTCTTCCATTAAGTGTCCCCACAAATAAAAATCTAGTGCATTAAGGTCCAGGGAATCTGGAGGCCAGAACATAGGACCTTCACGAGCAATCCATATAGTTATGCACATTCATTCAGAAGTGTGACAGTGTACTATCACGCTGAAACCATAGCTGTCGCCGAACACTAAGTGGAACGGTTCCCAATGCGTCAGGCAAAGTACTGCAAAGAAACGTACGATACAGTGGCCCATTCAACTTGCCCAACGGTAGGTAATGGCTCAAAAGCACACCTCCCACGATTTCAGTTCACAGGTTCATGCAAAAGGATGCCCGAAAGCCATCGTTCACAGGGGACATGTACACTGGTCATTAAAATTGCTACACCAAGAAGAAATGCAGATGATTCATTGGACAAATATATTATACTAGGACTGACATGTGATTACATTTTCAGCAATTTGGGTGCATAGATCCTGAGAAATCAGTACCCAGAACAACCACCTATGGCCGTAATAACGGCCTTGATACGCCTGGGCATTGAGTCAAACAGAACTTGGATGGCGGGTACAGGTACAGCTGCCCACGCAGCTTCAACACGATACCACAGTTCATCAAGAGTAGTGACTGGAGTATTGTGACGAGCCAGTTGCTCGGCCATCATTGACCAGACGTTTTCAATTGGTGAGATGTCGCCAAACACGGATGCGACCATTATGATGCTGTAAACAGAACCTGGATTCATCCGAAAAAACGATGTTTTGCCATTCGTGCACCCAGGTTCCTCGTTGAGTACACCATCGCAGGCGGTCCTGTCTGTGATGCAGCGTCAAGGGTAACCGCAGCCATGGTCTCCGAGTTGGTAGTCCGTGCTGCTGCAAACGTCGTCGAACTGTTCGCGAAGATGGTTGTTGTCTTGCAAACGTCCTCATCTCTTGACTCAGGGATCGAGACGTGGCTGCACGATCCGTTACAGCCATGCGGATAAGATGCCTGTCATCTCGAAGGCTAGTGATACGAGACCATTGTGATCCAGCACGGCGTTCCGTATTACCCTCCTGAACCCACCGATTCCATATGCTGCTAACAGTTGGATCTCGACCAACGCGAGCAGCGATGTCGGGATACGATAAACCACAATCGCGATAGGCTACAATCCGGCCGTAATCGCGATAGGCTACAATCCGACCGTTATCAAAGTGGGAAACGTGATGGTACGCATTTCTCCTCCTTACAAGAGGCATCACAACAACATTTCACCAGGCAACGCCGGTCAACTGCTGTTTGTGTATGAGAAATCGGTTGGAAACTTTCCTCATGTCAGCACGTTGTAGGTGTCGCCACCGGCGCCAACCTTGTGTGAATGCTTTGAAAAGCTAATCATTTGCATATCACAGCATCTTCTTCCTGTCGGCTAAATTTCGCGTCTGTAGCACGTCATCTTCGTGGTGTAGCAATTTTAATGGCCTGTAGTGTATGTTGTGTTCCGACCAAAATGGCTGTTGTGGAGGTTGAAAATACGTGAAGCTAGATTCGCCAGTCCTTATCATGTTATTTACAAAATGTGTGTTATGTTCCACTTGGTGCAAAAGTGATTCAGAAAACTATACTCGTCGAATGGGGTCTACTGGCCACTGGCGTTAAATTAGCGTGTGATGATATGAATACAGTTCTTCATCGTGCAACACTTAAGCAGTCAGTCTTTGAGATATCTGAAATGCCTCAGGTACTTCGCCGAGGTGACTGATGAACAGTTTCAAGAATCGCTTTCTCTGTTTGTGGAGTACGCCTAGCCCTTGCACGACCTATATCCATTACTTGTGGATGAAAATTATCTGCTTCCCGGATGCGCTGCTCCAGACGACGCAAAATATTCTTATCGAGTCGGCGCCTTTGAGGGAACCGTGCATCATACACACGAGCAGGAGCAAGCAGCACCTGCTTTGGAACCAGCGGGCTCCCCTTGTAAGCAGTGTACGGCACCACCTTTTGCTGTGATGGTGGCGACGATGCATGGTGCTGCGGAGTCGTCTACGCAGTGAAAGCGATGGGGAAAAGCCTTAGGTCGCAGCTGGATCCAAGATGAAGGAAGACGGGAAGATTGGGGTGTAACGCCCCATCGAAAACGTGATACTATAGACGGATCGCGAAGGGCGATTGAGAAAGAATGGCGAAGGCATTTAGCCATGTCCATTTTCAAAGGGACAGTCACCCCAGCATTCCTTTTAAGCGAATTAAGGAAAATCGCTTATCTGGATAGCTGTACAGGCGTTTGAACCTCTTAGTCCATGAATGCAAAACCAGTGTGTTCCACTGCTCCATCCCGATTGGTATTTTGCTTCATGGCGTTCTACATGTGCCCGGCAGGATTGAGGGCATATTACTTGTTAGAGAGCCTAATAGCACCCTTGTACATGTGGACTGTTTCTTCAAATACACTCCTGGAAATTGAAATAAGAACACCGTGAATTCATTGTCCCAGGAAGGGGAAACTTTATTGACACATTCCTGGGGTCAGATACATCACATGATCACACTGACAGAACCACAGGCACATAGACACAGGCAACAGAGCATGCACAATGTCGGCAATAGTACAGTGTATATCCACCTTTCGCAGCAATGCAGGCTGCTATTCTCCCATGGAGACGATCGTAGAGATGCTGGATGTAGTCCTGTGGAACGGCTTGCCATGCCATTTCCACCTGGCGCATCAGTTGGACCAGCGTTCGTGCTGGACGTGCAGACCGCGTGAGACGACGCTTCATCCAGTCCCAAACATGCTCAATGGGGGACAGATCCGGAGATCTTGCTGGCCAGGGTAGTTGACTTACACCTTCTAGAGCACGTTGGGTGGCACGGGATACATGCGGACGTGCATTGTCCTGTTGGAACAGCAAGTTCCCTTGCCGGTCTAGGAATGGTAGAACGATGGGTTCGATGACGGTTTGGATGTACCGTGCACTATTCAGTGTCCCCTCGACGATCACCAGTGGTGTACGGCCAGTGTAGGAGATCGCTCCCCACACCATGATGCCGGGTGTTGGCCCTGTGTGCCTCGGTCGTATGCAGTCCTGATTGTGGCGCTCACCTGCACGGCGCCAAACACGCATACGACCATCATTGGCACCAAGGCAGAAGCGACTCTCATCGCTGAAGACGACACGTCTCCATTCGTCCCTCCATTCACGCCTGTCGCGACACCACTGGAGGCGGGCTGCACGATGTTGGGGCGTGAGCGGAAGACGGCCTAACGGTGTGCGGGACCGTAGCCCAGCTTCATGGATACGGTTGCGAATGGTCCTCGCCGATACCCCAGGAGCAACAGTGTCCCTAATTTGCTGGGAAGTGGCGGTGCGGTCCCCTACGGCACTGCGTAGGATCCTACGGTCTTGGCGTGCATCCGTGCGTCGCTGCGGTCCGGTCCCAGGTCGACGGGCACGTGCACCTTCCGCCGACCACTGGCGACAACATCGATGTACTGTGGAGACCTCACGCCCCACGTGTTGAGCAATTCGGCGGTACGTCCACCCGGCCTCCCGCATGCCCACTATACGCCCTCGCTCAAAGTCTGTCAACTGCACATACGGTTCACGTCCACGTTGTCGCGGCATGCTACCAGTGTTAAAGACTGCGATGGAGCTCCGTATGCCACGGCAAACTGGCTGACACTGACGGCGGCGGTGCACAAATGCTGCGCAGCTAGCGCCATTCGACGGCCAACACCGCGGTTCCTGGTGTGTCCGCTGTGCCGTGCGTGTGATCATTGCTTGTACAGCCCTCTCGCAGTGTCCGGAGCAAGTATGGTGGGTCTGACACACCGGTGTCAATGTGTTCTTTTTTCCATTTCCAGGAGTGTATAAGGTACAATTAGGAGCGATGAGTGGTGAAAAGCACTGGATGCCGTAGCCGAGAAATCGGGCGCACTTGATCGGTCGGTAGGACGTTTTCTCGCTCTCCAGTGAGAGATGTTGCAAAATGCGATATTGCACTGCCGCTGCTATTCTGATGACGATGCGCTGCGGCGACCACAGCCATTACGAAGCACATTAGATGAATTCTCAATTGTAAGTAATGACTACCATCATCTGTAGAATGGAGTGACGACAATGAAAATTTGTGCCGGACCGGGACTCGAACCCGGATTTCCAGCTTATCTCTAGCGGTCGTCTTACCACTTGGCTAGCCGTGCACGACTCATGGCAAGACCCAGACTTCCACCGGGTAAATATCGTATTAATATGCCGTTACCGGGCATTCGACTTTCAACCACAACGTCTGACCTGTACAGGAATACACATAATGGGTGTTCGAGTACAGGTCGTAGACGTATGGTTGACGACATGTGGAAGTTTGGGTCTGTCTGCGAGTCATGCACGGACAGCCAAACATCACGCCAGCACGCTAGCTCAGCGTGTTTGGTCAGAGGGTTTGCTGCCCTCTGTAAATAAAAAATACTGAGTTCATGAATGAACGATGAACTCAAACAAGAATCACGGAGCGTCCACTCGAACAAATACAACAAATACAACGAATACTAACGAACAAAATGAGGCTATAAAAATGGTAAGCTAAACGGGAAATTCGGGTTCGAGTCCCGGTCCAGCAGAAATTTTCTTTGTCGTCACTCCATTCTACAGTTGATGGTCGTCATTATTCGCAATTGCGAATTCGTCTAATATGTTGCTGAATGTACTTACACCCAACGTTCTGAACTATTTTCTGGATGTTTCCGATCTCTCTCCCCCCTACAGTTTTTACCCCCTGCAGTTACCTCTACTACAGGGGTTCCCAACAAAATTTTCTCGAGGACCCCCTCATAGTGCGTGATTGGTACCCTGTCATATCACAGTATCAAGTACCTAAAAAATCCAAATTAAGAGTCTTTTTATACGTTTTCTGTTTTTGGTACTTAGAAAAAACATTGACATATTCATTATTGAAAAAATATTGAGCTTAAAACTTTTTCAATTTAGCCATCATTGTTATTGTTAAATTTTTGATTATTGCTCAAAATCTTTGTGTTCAAATCTGAGTGTGTAATAAAACAAACTCCTTAAAAGAATAAAAATTGACTATGAACTGAAAATGAGAGGAAAAAATTAAAACGAGTTTATTGGTCTTTTAAGTGTACTACACTTGAGATTTCATTGAGTAGACATGTGTGAAAAATAAGAAAACACTAATTTCATATAAGGTATTATTTATTTGAAAAAATGCAGTTACAACAGAGTACTCCATCAGTATACAGTTAGTTTTAATTTTCATGGACCTTGCCGTTGGTGGGGAGGCTTGCGTGCCTCAGCGATACAGATGGCCGTACCGTAGGTGCAACCACAACGGAGGGGTATCTGTTGAGAGGCCAGACAAACATGTGGTTCCTGAAGAGGGGCAGCAGCCTTTTCAGTAGTTGCAGGGGCAACAGTCTGGATGATTGACTGATCTGGCCTTGTAACATTAACCAAAACGGCCTTGCTATGCTGGTACTGCGAACGGCTGAAAGCAAGGGGAAACTACAGCCGTAATTTTTCCCGAGGACATGCAGCTCTACTCTATGATTAAATGATGATGGCGTCCTCTTGGGTAAAATATTCCGGAGGTAAAATAGTCCCCCATTCGGATCTCCGGGCGGGGACTACTCAAGAGGACGTCGTTATCAGGAGAAAGAAAACTGGCGTTCTACGGATCGGAGCGTGGAATGTCAGATCACTTAATCGGGCAGGTAGGTTAGAAAATTTAAAAAGGGAGATGGATAGGTTAAAGTTAGATATAGTGGGAATTAGTGAAGTTCGGTGGCAGGAGGAACAAGACTTTTGGTCAGGTGATTACAGGGTTATAAATACAAAATCAAATAATGGTAATGCAGGAGTGGGTTTAATAATGAATAAAAAAATAGGAGTGCGGGTTAGCTACTACAAACAGCATAGTGAACGCATTATTGTGGCCAAGATAGACACAAAGCCCATGGCTACTACAGTAGTACAAGTTTATATGCCAACTAGCTCTGCAGATGATGAAGAAATAGATGAAATGTATGACGAGACAAAAGAAATTATTCAGGTAGTGAAGGGAGACGAAAATTTAATAGTGATGGGTGACTGGAATTCGTCAGTAGTAAAAGGGAGAGAAGGAAACATAGTAGGTGAATATGGATTGGGGGGAAGGAATGAAAGAGGAAGCCGCCTTGTAGAATTTTGCACAGAGCATAACTTAATCATAGCTAACACTTGTTTCAAGAATCATGAAAGGAGGCTGTATACATGGAAGAAGCCTGGAGATACTGACAGGTTTCAGATAGATTATATAATGGTAAGACAGAGATTTAGGAACCAGGTATTAAATTGTAAGACATTTCCTGGGGCAGATGTAGATTCTGACCACAATCTATTGGTTATGAACTGCAGATTTAAACTGAAGAAACTGCAAAAAGGTGGGAATTTAAGGAGATGGGACCTGGATAAACTGAAAGAACCAGAGGTTGTACAGAGTTTCAGGGAGAGCATTAGGGAACAATTGACAGGAATGGGGGAAAGAAATACAGTAGAAGAAGAATGGGTAGCTCTGAGGGATGAAGTGGTGAAGGCAGCAGACGATCAAGTAGGTAAAAAGACGCGGGCTAATAGAAATTCTTGGGTAACAGAAGAAATATTGAATTTAATTGATGAAAGGAGAAAATATAAAAATGCAGTAAATGAAGCAGGCAAAAAGGAATATAAACGTCTCAAAAATGAAATCGACAGGAAGTGCAAAATGGCTAAGCAGGGATGGCTAGAGGACAAATGTAAGGATGTAGAGGCTTGTCTCACTAGGGGTAAGATAGATACTGCCTACAGGAAAATTAAAGAGACCTTTGGAGAGAAGAGAACCACTTGTATGAATATCAAGAGCTCAGATGGCAACCCAGTTCTAAGCAAAGAAGGGAAAGCAGAAAGGTGGAAGGAGTATATAGAGGGTTTATACAAGAGCGATGTACTTGAGGACAATATTATGGTAATGGAAGAGGATGTAGATGAAGATGAAATGGGAGATAAGATACTGCGTGAAGAGTTTGACAGAGCACTGAAAGACCTGAGTCAAAACAAGGCCCCGGGAGTAGACAACATTCCATTAGAACTACTGATGGCCTCAGGAGAGCCAGTCATGACAAAACTCTACCATCTGGTGAGCACGATGTATGAGACAGGCGAAATACCCTCAGACTTTAAGAAGAATATAATAATTCCAATCCCAAAGAAAGCAGGTGTTGACAGATGTGAAAGTTACCGAACTATCAGTTTAATAAGTCACAGCTGCAAAATACTAACGCGAATTCTTTACAGACGAATGGAAAAACTGGTAGAAGCCGACCTCGGGGAAGATCAGTTTGGATTCCGTAGAAATGTTGGAACACGTGAGGCAATACTGACCTTACGACTTATCTTGGAAGAAAGATTAAGAAAAGGCAAACCTACGTTTCTAACATTTGTAGACTTACAGAAAGCTTTTGACAATGTTGACTGGAATACTCTCTTTCAAATTCTGAAGGTGGCAGGGGTAAAATACAGGGAGCGAAAGGCTATTTACAATTTGTACAGAAACCAGATGGCAGTTATAAGAGTCGAGGGGCATGAAAGGGAAGCAGTGGTTGGGAAAGGAGTGAGACAGGGTTGTAGCCTCTCCCCGATGTTATTCAATCTGTATATTGAGCAAGCAGTAAAGGAAACAAAAGAAAAATTCGGAGTAGGTATTAAAATCCATGAAGAAGAAGTAAAAACTTTGAGGTTCGCCGATGACATTGTAATTCTGTCAGAGACAGCAAAGGACTTGGAAGAGCAGTTTAACGGAATGGACAGTGTCTTGAAAGGAGGATATAAGATGAACATCAACAAAAGCAAAACGAGGATAATGGAATGTAGTCAAATTAAGTCGGGTGATGCTGAGGGAATTAGATTAGGAAATGAGACACTTAAAGTAGTAAAGGAGTTTTGCTATTTAGGGAGTAAAATAACCGATGATGGTCGAAGTAGAGAGGATATAAAATGTAGACTGGCAATGGCAAGGAAAGCGTTTCTCAAGAAGAGAAATTTGTTAACATCGAATATAGATTTAGGTGTCAGGAAGTCGAATCTGAAAGTATTTGTATGGAGTGTAGTAGCCATGTATGGAAGTGAGACATGGACGATAACTAGTTTGGACAAGAAGAGAATAGAAGCTTTCGAAATGTGGTGCTACAGAAGAATGCTGAAGATAAGGTGGGTAGATCACGTAACTAATGAGGAGGTATTGAATAGGATTGGGGAGAAGTTTGTGGCACAACTTGACTAGAAGAAGGGATCGGTTGGTAGGACATGTTCTGAGGCATCGAGGGATCACAAATTTAGCATTGGAGGGCAGCGTGGAGGGTAAAAATCGTAGAGGGAGACCAAGAGATCAATACACTAAGCAGATTCAGAAGGATGTAGGTTGCAGTAGGTACTGGGAGATGAAGAAGCTTGCACAGGATAGAGTAGCATGGAGAGCTGCATCAAACCAGTCTCAGGACTGAAGACCACAACAACAACAACAATGAGATGAGTTCAATCTGACCTATGAGTCAGTTATTTCTGAAATATTAGGTTCCAAACTTGAAACTTTCACACTGAAATCCGACTGCATGTCGAGCCGATTCCTATATTTGTTTTTCATGAAACACATTGAAGAAAATGCTTGCTTACAGCGATATGTGGTTGCAAATGGAAGGATCTTTCTCATTGCCTTATCTCTAAGTTTCTTGTAGTTCTTGCGTGCTGATGCCCAGAAGTCTGTAATTTTGTCGTCGATGAAAATGTTTATCATTGTACCACAGCTGGACAGATCCACAAGTTGATCTTGCTCTTCTTCAGTGAGGCCTTGGATTTTCTCTATTTCCTCACAGCTGAAGGCATTTCGAATCCAACTGTCGTCAGGGTCAGGTTCAGAGAAATACTCTCTAAAAGTGGTGGCTAGACTGCGTAGATGCTCGGCTACATTGATCTTAATCTGGTCAGGCAAACTCTCCTCTGATGACTCCAAGAATTGTTTTAAAGTAGAAAAGTTAGTTAGTGACTCGTTTTCTATCCTCGACGCCCAGATCTGACACTTTTTGACCATAGCACTAATCTTATTCACAACTTTGAACATGTCTACATTTTTTTCCCTGTAAACTCAAGTTTAACACATTCAAGTGTTCAAACACATCAGCTAAGTACGCAACTGAGCAAAACCAAGAGAAGTTAGTGAGAAAATCCGCGTACTTTGTGTCAAGAAGGAAGACACGAACCTCGTCTCTAAGTTCAAAAAACCTTGACAAGATCCTACCTCGAGAAAGCCATCTTACTTCTGTATGAATAAGAAGTTGCTCATGCTCACTACCGATCTCTTTACATAACAAAGAAAATAATCTGGATTGCAGATGTAGAGTTTTAATGTAGTTGATGATCTGAACTACTTCGTTAAGTTATCTTTTGCAAAGGTTCAGGTAATCTTTTGGCTACTAAGGCTTCACGATGGATACAACAGTGAGTCCATTTCAGTTCTGGGGCTACTGCTTTGATACGAGCTAGAAGTCCTGTTTTTTTGCCAGCCATTGACTTTGCTCCATCCGTCGACAAGCCTACACATTTTTTTCCAGGAGACATCTTGTTCATTGAGATAATTATTAAATGCAGTAAAAATATCATCTGCTGTTGTATGCAGTAGTTAGCATGAAAAAAGAAAATCTTCGAACACTTGGTCCTCCCATAAGAATCGTGCGAAAACCAACATTATAGCTTATTTGATATGTCTGTGCTTTCATCCAATTGTAGAGCGTACATGTCACTCATGCAAAGTCTAGCCAGCAATGTTTCTTCGATGTTAACTGCTATATCAGTAATTCGTTATTATTTGAGAGCGGGACAGACCTTAGCAGCTGCATCACCTAACATTCTCTTGCAAAGTATTATTGCTGATGGCAGTATAAGTTCCTCAGCAATTGTGTGGTTTTTCCCACATTTAGCAACAAGCAACCTCGTAAGATGCAAGGGTTTCATTTTCATTGACATTTGCAGTATTTGTTAATTGTTTTACGAGATGTTTTCAAATCTCCTAATTTATTTTTGAAAAAATCTAATGACTTACTTGTACGCTGGGTGCTTTGTTTCAAAATGGCACCGGAGTTTTGCTGGTTTCATACATTCATTCGAAAGGCTTTCATAGCAAATTACACATTGAGGTTTAGGCTGTTGCTCAGGTCCAGTGAACGTAAAACTGATTTCCAAGTAATCAGAGTAATATTTCCTAATTTTTCCAGTAAGCTTAACACCGATCTTGGAAGGGTTAGGTTCAAGGGACGCCAACGATTTAGGTTCAATGGACACTGACAACTTCGGTTCGAGAGTCACTGACTTACTTGCTTGAACATCAAATGCATTATCTTCCTCTTCATCTGTAGGTCTTCCTCGTTTTAACGAACCACTTTTTAACCAATGGTCCATTTTTAACCACGCGAACTCTAGCTTCCGCGAAAAACAACGCTTTACAAACACTATTGCTTTTATACAGAATATTGAATATGTAAACATCACGGTCTGTGAAGCACTGGCAATAAATTAACAATGGCCGATTGTCGTCTGAAAAGCGAGTTTCTGTGTAAAGTGACTGTCAGTTGTCAGCTTCAAAGAGGCAGCGCGCGCAGTCTAACGGCATACAATAGACCTATTCGCCTCTATCTAATTCTAGTTTTGCGCTGGAGTGTGCTAGTGTCAGATGGCTCTAGGAAGACGCTAGACGCAGAAGTTAGCGTTCGCTAAAGCTCTGCTCATGCAGGAAGCGGCCAAAACAAAAAATCTGTTATCATACGAAATATATTTAATATATTTTTTTATTCTAATAGCATCTTGCGGGCCTCTCTGGCATAGCTCGCGGTCCCCTGGGGGTCCGCGGACCATCAGTGGGGAACCACTGCTCTACTACGATTGAGCTTGAAAGGTAGGTATCTTATTTACCATTACAATTTTCAAGAAGTTTTGACCATAAATGTAAAAGAAGTTGTGAATCTGATAAATGTACTCAACGTCTGTAGTATCTATATAATCATATTCTTTGTAAATCTTTTTTTGAGACAGCAGATGTTGGCCAGAGAGGTTACTTCCTTTGAAGAGAGTAGCGGGCAGTGTGTGTTAGACAGTCTGGCTATGTACTTGCTTTGAAAAGGAAGGAAGCGGGCCTGCCGTGTAGTGGAGACAGCATTATTTAAAAAGGGTTTTGTAGTATGGCAAAATCATATCGACGAGTTCATCGTTTGTGTACACCATCGGCAAGCCACCCTACATGAGCTCGACTGGATCAGTTATGGTTGTGCACTGCGCGGTCAGTAGACACACGCATGCAGTTTATCGGATACCACTCTCATGTGATAAGCTATTGTTATGTGACAAAATGATGTTCTGCGTATGAACGACGAGAACTAGGCAACCGACATCAAAAAAATAAAAGAGGAACCTCCGGCGAATTCGAAACATAGCTCCATTATGTGTGGGGCGTTTGATGGCCCAGCAATCTACTCAGTGAGCTACGACAGCTCGTATGGTAATTTGGGATGACAACTTGTACATTCCGAAGCCCTCTACCACGTGACAGTGTTGCCAGTCCCTTGTGTCTTCAAAATGCAATGCGGCATTTTTTTCTTCACTCTTTAGATAAACGCAGTGCGAGAGTTGTATTACCTATACGAAAAGACCCGACATCTTTTGATTATCTGATTGGTGACCATTCAGCGAAATTCGTCGCAGGTGCCAACTGTCTGAGGGGAGCGAATTAATTTCTTTGGGTATCTCTATTTACATTTTCGATTGGGATGTATCTACTTGGTACGATTCTACTAGCATGCTTCCTAATACGTTGGCTGTGTGCTGTCATGCCTACTTGATAAAATCTCCAAATGCAGAAACAGTAGAAATTCTCGTACTAGTGTCTTGTAATGTTTCACTCTAGCTAGAACAACAGGACACGAACCCAGATTTCCACAAATTCCGCTTGCAATGGAACACCAGCGAATGGAACCAAATCTGGCCTGAATTTCGCAGTGACGCAAGATGTACGCGGCCGCCAGATGTTCGTTTGCTGCAGTTGGCAGCAGTTCAGTCGGGAAATCGGGGGCGAATTGCAGACAAGTGCGGCTGAGGAATTACTCGCAGCATGACACAACGCGAAGCGACTCCAAAGCGAGGAATCAGCTTAGCAGTGGAAATGAATCTTGCAAGTGGTAGGCACTGCTTCATCTCCATAACAATTTAAGAAAACGTGTTGAAATGCCTGCCACACGTTAACGCCTGATAGAATTCTGTTAATATTGCCCCCCCCCCCCCCCTTATTTCAAGATGAGTCAGTCTTTTAAAGTTCCGCTCACCGCATGCATAAAATGACCCTTCAAGATAATCATTAGTTGCATGGGCGGAACACAAGTAACGCAGGAAAGGAGGGAGTATGCATCTTCGAGGGTGAAAAAAGGGGGCGGGAGAGTTGCAGAGAGGTAGATCAAGACTTAATTACAGTAAGTAGGATCCAATGTATGTAGGTTACAGTAGTTACGCAGAAATAAAGAAGTTTGCATGGGGTAGACTAACGTGGAGAGCTACATCAAACCAGTCTTCAGGTGGTGACAACAACTTACCAGAGCGAAGAAAGCTTTGTTTCCGTTTTGGGACTACTGAACAGTCAGGCTCTTCTATGATCGTAGTTTTCCCATTGTGGAATCCCATTTTGACTTTATGTAGAACACTCCTTTTAAGTCACCCCAATAGCCTTCTAGAAAGGCATAATGATTGATTCTTCCAGATGAAAACTGTGTGCTGTATCAGGAGATACACACATGGGCCGACTTCTGCGACGGGCGTCCTCCAACGAAGTCCATGAGTTTTCGGCGAACCGGTGGCTGAATGTTGCTCCAGCAGGGGAGCGCGCTCACGGCGGCTACTCCGCAATCTCTGTCAAAAGATTTTAAGGAAACTATTCGCTAAAAAAAATTGGTTTTTACATAGTTTACAGCTTTAAACGTCAGCTTCATGATAAAGTGCGTATGTTTCGCTAATGGTCATAGTTATTGTGATATTTCGCGTATAAGTAACTCACTGCGTAAGTCCGCCATTTTCGCCTCTGATTACCACGGGTTCGATTCCCGGCTGGGTCGGAGATATCTCCGCTCGGGGACTGCGTGTTGTGTTGTTCTCATTATCCTTTCATCATCACCGACACGCAGGTCGTCCGATGTGGCGTCAACTGAAAAGACTTGCAACTCGGCGGCTGAACTTCGCCTGGTGGGGGCTCTCAGCCGTCAATGCCGTACGATCATTCCATTTGCACTGTGTAAAATTCCAAAAGTTTGCACTGAAAAATACGGGTCTTGATGATTTGCGTTTGGTGCATATTAAATCATACATTGCCGTGCGTGAAATTTGATAACATATTGAATTTTTCTTTGGATTTGGGAAAGGGTCTCTATTACCGATCTCGAGAAAATTGATGTTATGTAGCACACTCATTTGCGATCACATATGTCATCAATAAAGCTACAATGAAATACTCACAACACCCGTCGCATCTAAACAACGGTTTGAGATATCGAAATGAGATTTTGGCATATGATAGCACACAAAGGGAAGAGTATTTTGCGATATGCTAAACAAGCGCAACATTCTTATCTACCTTGATGTACGACTAACTGTAGACTTTTTCAGTGGAAATTTTTTTTAACAGTCCTCGGCAATTGGTGAAATGAGAATTAGTGTGGCTTTGCACCAAGGTGAGTGAAGAAGTTGCACGTTTATATTTACACCGACTTTGTTCTTTTTCATAAGTTTTGCACCTGATTTGTCCTCGGTTCCTTCTTTAATAAACCACTGTTTCAGGATTCTGTTGCATTTGCAGTTTCGTTAGGATGTTAGCGAGGTGACAGTGTGTAAACGCCACTTTGTTCTAAAAAAAGAAGTAAATTTTAATATGGCGACGGTAAAAATGTAGGTGATACTGGAAATTTGCCACCGATGAATAGGTGATTTGCAGGTTACAGCAAATGTTATTTACTGCAAGTATAGGAAAGGCGTGGACCAATGACCACATCAAAAACCTTGGGCAACAATACCATGAAATCTTGATTGTCAAAACTGGCACATGAACATTAACAAACAAGACTGTAAAACATATGACTTACGGAGAGATCGTTCAAACATTTCTAGACAGTATTTCAGCTGCGAACCAAAGCGTTATAAAAACTAACAATATTGCCAAACGAGGGAATGCGTCAAAAACATGCAAGCATGCAAACATGATGTGAGCGAAAATCGGACATAATACATCGTAAGTAACATCAACATCTTCTGTAATAAACTGCTTTTAGATGCAGAAAACAAGTCAGATTGTAAATAGGTTTCATTACAGACCACTGATGATGCTTTTTTCAATAAAACGAAACGCATTTGGTGATAAAAATACGCATTTCTTGTACTTGCAAAGACAGTGTTAAAATTTTAGGTGCAAAGACAGAGTTAAAATACCTGCAATAATCTGTGAAAGAATCTCAGTAAGGTGTAAGTCTCTTGAAAGAAGTGTAAAAGGGGGGAGAAGGAGGTGAGTTGTATAAAGCAACAAGCAACAAAAATGGCTCTGAGCACTATGGGACTTAAAATCTGAGGTCATCAATCCCCTAGAACTCAGAACTACTTAAACCTAACTTACCTAAGGACATCACACACATCCATGCCCGAGGCAGGATTCGAACCTGCGACCGTAGCGGTAGCGCAGTTCCAGACTGAAGCGCCTAGAACCGCTCGGCCACAACGGCCGGGCAACAAGCAACACTATTGTGCGTGCCAACAAAATGTTGCTTACACGACTGTATGTTGGTTATTGTAGGCTATCCATTTAGCAGTCAGTTCAGCGTCGTGGGTCGGCGCAACCTGCTCCATGGAAGTCCACCTGCCGTTCTGGTATATGTAGTGTGTAATCCTATTTCAGTGTATAAACGTTACTGTAAGGATCCCTCTAGTTGTATACGTGTTATTTCAGAGTATGAAGATGATCATTAAGGATTGAAACCGGTCACTCCGATTAAAAGAAATTTGCGATCAAGACTGTTTTTTAATTATCATATTCCCCAGAACTGTGCTGTGTCCATTATTTAATAGGTATTACGAATTACTATACTTTATAAAGGTTCAACTATTCATCAAATGCCACAATTTTTTTCCTATCATCGTCCATTCTTTCTCTCGAAGACGTAAAACAACAGCTGATTCCTCAAACTGGGGGGGGGGGGGGGGGGGGGCTATCAGGTACGGGGTCCCACAGGGTTCGGTCTTAGGTCCTTTACTGTTCTTGATATACATTAACGACTTACCATTCCACATTGATGAAGATGCAAAGTTAGTTCTTTTTGCTGATGATACAAGTATAGTAATAACATCCAAAAACCAAGAACTAAGTGATGTAATTGTAAAGGATGTTTTTCACAAAATTATTCAGTGGTTCTCAGCAAACGGACTCTCTTTAAATTTTGATAAAACACAGTATATACAGTTCCGTACAGTAAATGGTACAACTCCAGTAATAAATATAGACTTTGAACAGAAGTCTGTAACTAAGGTAGAATTTTCAAAATTTTTAGGTGTGTCCATTGATGAGAGGTTAAACTGGAAGCAACACACTGATGGTCTGCTGAAATGTCTGAGTTCAGCTACGTATGCTATTAGGGTTATTGCAAATTTTGGTGATAAGAATCTCAGTAAATTAGCTTACTATGCCTACTTTCATTCACTGCTTTCGTATGGCATCATATTCTGGGGTAATTCATCGTTGAGTAGAAAAGTAGTCATTGCTCAAAAACGTGTAATCAGAATAATTGCTGGAGCCCATACACGGTCATCCTGCAGACATCTGTTTAAGGATCTAGGGATCCTCACAGTAACCTCACAGTATATATATTCACTTATGAAATTTGTTGTTAGTAATCCAGCCCAGTTCAAAAGTAATAGCAGTGTGCATAGCTATAACACCAGGAGAAAGGATGATCTTCACTATGCAGGGGTTAAATCTGACTTTGGCACAGAAAGGGGTAAATTATGCTGCCACAAAAGTCTTTGGTCACCTACCAAACAGCATCAAAAGCCTGACAGATAGCCAACTAACATTTAAAAATAAATTAAAAGAATTTCTAGATGACAACTCCTTCTACTCATTGGCTGAATTTTTAGATATAAATTAAGGGGAAAAAACTTAAACATTAGTGTCATGTAATATTTTGTGTAATGTAATATCTTGTACAGACATCTTTTATTAACCTGACACGTTCCACACCATTACGAAGTGTCGTATTCATGATCTATGGAACAAGTATTAATCTAATCTAATCTGATCTTCGAAGTGCGAAAATATGCCACAATAAATGAAATGCCTATGAAACTTCGCACGGAACTACGTACTTGCGGTGAGATGCAGTCGAAACTCCTAAAATCCATCGCCAGTGCCATCTGGCCTGTTGTGCATGCATGGGAATCTTGGATCCGCGGATAAATCGCGAAAACCCGCCGATCTGCACCTACACACGAATGGACCCGGTCTGCGGGCTGACCGTAGAGCCAGATCCGAGGGGCGGAGACTGCAAGTTGGGGAACGGCGGACCTCAGATCGGCGATACAGACCCGTCAGAGACATCCGCGGAACTGGCCAGCGGTGCTGGCCCACTGAGGAAAACCGCTCGTAACCCAAAGTGCGGAAGGCCTGAAGAAATATTCGCAAGTGATGGACCATTCTTCGGAGGCTGTGACTGATAAGATAATGCGCAAATACAGGAAGGAGCACAGCAAATGCATGTTTTTTAAACAGCCAGTACTTACAAGGGAACCTCCCCATCGCACCCCCCCCCCCCCCCTCAGATTTAGTTATAAGTTGGCACAGTGGATAGGCCTTGAAAAACTGAACACAGATCAATCGAGAAAACAGGAAGAAGTTGTGTGGAACTATGAAAAAAATAAGCAAAATATACAAACTGAGTAGTCCATGCACAAGATAGGCAACATCAAGGATAGTGTGAACTCAGGAGCGCCGTCGTCCCGTCGTTAGCGTGAGCAGCTGCGGAACGAAACGTCCTTGGTTCAAGTCTTCCCGCGAGTGAAAAGTTTACTTTCTTTATTTTCGCAAAGTTATCATCTGTCCGTTCGTTCATTGAGGTCTCTGTTCACTGTAATAAGTTTAGTGTCTGTGTTTTGCGACCGCACCGCAAAACCGTGCGATTAGTAGACGAAAGGACGTGCGTCTCCAATGGGAACCGAAAACATATGATCGCAAGGCCATAGGTCAACAGATTCCTCCACAGGAAAACACGTCTGATATATTCTATACGACACTGGTGACGGCATGTGCATCACATGACAGGAATATGTTGTCGACCCACCTAACTTGTACACTTGGCGAATGGGTAAAAAGATTCTTCTACCTTGCCCGATTTAGGTTTTCTTGTGGATGTGATAATCACTCCCAAAAAAGTGATGAAAACATAAGAGTTTGTCACATAATCTGCAACAAATGAATGCAACAGTTTCACAGTCGCACAGTTTTCCCTGTGCTCTGTCGAAACATATGTTTTTTAACGTTTTCAATTTTTCCGTGTGTAGACCGTCAAATCCTGCATATATCCAAGCAAATCTGAACATGTCCTGGAGTTTTGGAGAGCGAAGTTGATTATATAAAAAATTGAACTTTCCTCTCGAAGGAAGACTTGATCCAAGGATCTCTGGTTCCGCAGCTGCTCACGCTAACCACGGGACCTCGGCGCTACTAAGCTCAGACTATCCTTGATGATGCCTATCTTGCCCATGGACTACACTGTATATTTTGCTTATTTTTTTCATAGTTCCACATAACTTCTTCCTGTTTCCTCGATTGATCTGTGTTCAGTTTTTCAAGAACTATCCACTGTGCCAACTTATAACTAAATCTGAGGGGGGGGTGGGGGTGCGATGGGGAGATTCCCTAGTTAGTGGAGAGTGATGTATTGACCTCTGGTGACCTCTGTAGGACGGCTCAAACAAAGCAGTTTCAGTCACTGTGGAGCGTTGGAGCCCAGAGCATCGTGGGTTTGCTGTCGAGCAGTTTTTTAGAAACAGTCTGTTGTCATGGTTCCACGTTTTTCCCATGGAAATTTTAATGCCGAACGCCGAGGTGCGGTCCCAGATCGAAACGCCCTACTCTGAAGGGTTGTCTGTTTAGATATACTGGGTCTGTGATGATGAGAAAACCACGTGTTCTTTCTCGTTCATTCCGAATTCGAGAATATGTGAACACAGTGAGAAGGACAGTTCCTGCTAGTCCGAAACGGTCCCCTAGGCGTCAGGCTGTGGTTCTGGGTATGTCATGTCGTTCACTTCATTGTATCTTACTTGATGATCTCAACTGTGGTGCGCTACGAACCATCCTTGACAGGGGTTAACAACGGCTGTGGAGATGTGTACGGGCGAATAGATGTGCAACTGTTGAGCAACTGACCGCCCAGGTGAACCAAGGGGCTACCAACAGTGTCTCCTCAACGTCCGTTCAGCGAACGTTGCAACATGTTGTAACTGGGTTTTCTCTTTTGATGCTAATCAATTGTCAGGATGACATTACTGCAAAGGGCATTTGATTCGAAAGTATTATGACAGGGTGAAAAACACTAAATAAATTACTTGTTCTCTCTTAACAACATGTGGGCGGGGTGGGTTCTTCCTTGGCTCGGGTATGAAGTAGAATGAAACAGCATTTTTACATAAGACAACTTTCATTGAAAGTTTTGTGCAACTGTTTCCTTACTGGATTGTTCTGGGTGGGAGAGCGGCAGCTGTGTCGTTCGCGAAGCCTTCTGCTGCGGCAGCGGCGGCGTCTGATTACGCCTGGCGGTGTGTATCTCGTGTCGCCGTCTCGCCCAGTTGACTGGAGATCCGCAGTGCGAGGTGGCCCGTTTAATTATTGAGAATGAAGTCGTGAATTGGTTGGTGATACCTTGGATGTGGCGTCCCAGTGTTTCTCTTCTCTATGAAGCCGCGTGTGACAGTGTTGTGCGTGGGCCAGCGGAGCGGCGCGGCGGGGGAAGGCCAGCATCCCGGACTCGAACAACAGACTCCAGCTTGCCAGTCTTCGACTGTCAGATCTTCATCCCCAGCTCACAGGTGACTGCTGATGTGAGGCCGTCTCCTTCCCGTCCTCACGAGTCACCCGGGTACATAAAAAGCAGTCTTCAAATACCTTCTAACTTCTGTCTTCTGGTGGCGAGGCTGCTGCTTGCTATTCCATTACAGCGGCAGACTTGGTGTTTCAGTGTATGATGTAGTCTCTTCCTGCATGACGGTCTTCAGCACCGAAACTGAACCGATAACTACTCCTCTTGGGCCCACTGCATCTCGCGTATTTATTCACTTCAGTTTGCGAGGTGCCGGGGCTAGCAGTGTTTTTAACACTCAATTCTTCTAGAATTTACATATGTACATGATGCTCTAAGCCCCCCCTATTCTAACTCCAACTTTTTCTGTTGCACAAGGATAAAAAAAATACGCGAACTGACTCTAATCAACCCTGCCAGTGGAGTAGAAGAGAGTTTGGCACCTGCAATAATTTAATTTGGTAAATAAGTTAAATAAACGAAGGTTTTATTAACATAGTGAGGAATGATGGGGTTGCTCTACCGATTAACAGAATGACAGTTTGGTCCAAAATAACAATATGATTTATTAAGACTAAACACAAAATAATAAACAAAGACACATGAACATTTACAATACATCAAATTGGCTCAAATGGGATACTCAAACAAACGCTGTGAAGGTGAAGTTGTCCCTAAACTAGATTGCGAGGATTATGACGAAGTGGTATGTGCAGCCAATTCCTTCCAACTCAAATGTTAGAGAAAACACATAGCCAACCCAACATTAATTGCTGCTACCCATGACAGAACAAGGTTAGAAAAAAGACGAACAGGCGCGCTCTGCTGAGCTCTGATTATCACCTAGGAAAATCCCTATCTGCCGGTGCTGCGGACATACATTACCAAACTGTCTTCTTGACTGCCAGGACACGATCTGGCGTACCGGAGCTGTTGGCTGGTTGCTTCGACGTCCTCGATCGAGAGGTGAGAGCCAACTACCCACAAGAGCACCCGTACCAAAAACCGAACACAGAACATTCCCGCCCCCACGACAGTGGCCGTGGTTAAACGTTCCAATCAGCAACTCGAAAACCGGCGGAAAATTCCACTCCATTGCCGGAACGCTACCATTCCACCAATGGAGATCCTTGGCGCCAATTTCTGCGCCGATCTTGCTACGTCACGGAGCTATGCCCTGAGCAAGCCAATCACAGTTACTATTTTGCAGAAAGTGCGGGAATTTTCCCGCCACAGCTGCCTGGGTACACAAGTCATCCCCACGCCTCGCTGGTAGCCCGCCAGAAAGTGTTTTCGCTAAGTTTCTGCGAAGTAACGGAACCTCTAGCCCAGCCGCTACTTCAAG
Source organism: Schistocerca cancellata (assembly GCF_023864275.1). NCBI lineage: Eukaryota > Metazoa > Arthropoda > Insecta > Orthoptera > Acrididae > Schistocerca > Schistocerca cancellata. Next base: position 1,118,080,232 of record NC_064626.1, on the reverse strand, counting down.
CTCTGCGGGCGTGCCTCTTGACAATGTCGGTGTCTGCAAAGCATTCACTCGACTTCCTCACACCCGTCGGCTTAAAGCTTTCCAGATCAGCAGAGCCCGCCTGTCACCGGACCACCCGGGTGACGAGAGACGCTGCGTGGGAAGTCCGCGTGTGAAGGAATAGCAACATTCCACCGCATGCAATTAGAGAGGAGAATCATAAGATAGAAATATGAGAGGGGGCTCATGCCACCTCTCAAGTTCACTGGAGGTGAACGACTTCACGGTCATTACCTCTTCTGTCACGTTGAAAAGCTTCTCGAAGAATCTTCTTAACGTCGGTCATTGGCTCTTGGAATGTAGGCGAGGGACTTTGAGCACATGTGACAACTGAGAAACACGTGAGCCGGTCATTGCCCCTTCTGTCACGTTCAAAAGCTTCTCGAAGAATCTTCTTAACGTTGGTCATTGGCTCTTGGAATGTAGGCGAGGGCCTTTGATCACATGTGACAATTGGGAAACACTTGAGCCGGTCGGGCCATGGCCTGACGGCTGAATCGACAGCTTCCGCTTATGTGGGGAGGGCGATGGCTTCTCCTGACGTGCTGACTTCATGGTCATTGGCTCTTCTGTCACTGCTGCTCTGCCCGCTGTTTGGCAGTGTGTAATTCTTCTAAACTAAACTAAGCTTTTCATTTATTTTCTAATTTATTTACCTATCTTAAGTACCACTCAACAGTGTAGGACTCCACAACAAGCGCCTGATTCGTGCACAAATGCTGCTGACTGCTGTTGATTGGCGATGAAGGCTGGAATCTGTATACGAGTACCGCACTGGACGGCCACTGATCGGCAATAGGTGGCCTTTTCAGATGACAGACGGCCGTTGGCGTGTACGGTGTGAAACATCTGAAAGAAAACACCCTGCGACGATCGTCGGAAGAGTTCAGGCTGGAGGAGGGAGTATTATGGCCTGGGGAATGTTTTCGTAGCTTTCCCTAAGTGATCTCGTCATTCTGGAAGGCACTATGGATCAACACAAGTATACATCTATGCTTGGGGACCATTTCTATCCGTGGATGCAGGTAGCTTTTCCTCGGAACGATGACATCTACCAGAAGGACAATGTAGAACGTCATACATCTTGTAGTTTACGTGTGTGGTACGAATAATCACGTACTCCCCCGGCCACCGAAAGGGCTTAGGACAGGCTTTGCGGAAAGTACATAGGAATGTTAAAATGTATACTTTTCATTTTTAGTCTGATTAAAGAAAGTACGGCTTTTTCCGAATATGTCGCGATTTCCGAGGGTGTAATGATAATTAAATCAAGACCCTACGCTGTCGACTGGCGTTTATACACATACTGTTGAAAACCCGGGATCTCCTGCTTACATGGTAGGCACTCTATCCATCTGAGCCACCGAGGGCACAGACGATAGTGCGAGTGCAGGGATTTATCCCTTGCAAGCTCCCCGTGAAACCCACATTCCCAACTTAATGTCAAAACACTACATTCGTAGTGCCCCTGCCCATTACTCGCAGCAGACAATCTTATCGAGTCCCTTAAGAGTTCGGGGAATGCGTGTGCACCCACACAGAAGAAGGTCAACGGCCGGTTAGCCTTAACTATATGAAACAGCAGATACTATCTTCATATTCCGATGGTGTGGTTACACAGACAGGAACTTAGAATACGACTTAAAATGCTACGAGTGAAACGAGCAGCATTGCCGCGTCGAAGGAAGCCGCAACAGCGGCGGAGAGTGGTCGTAAATTCCACGGTGAAATTCTGGTTGTCCGGAAGTGCCACAGCACTTGCGGCACCTACAAAACGGTCAGAAGCGCCACGGTCGCAAAGTCCACAGAGTCCTTTACATGTCTGACATATTGTTGGCTCTGCAGATCATAACTCATAACGATGTCCAATGTGCCAAATGTTGGAAGGTATATACGGGGATCCGTTCAAAAAGTAACCAAACTTATTTTAACAATATTTTCCGTGGTAGCCATAGTGGCTTTCTTTGGCAAAATAGGCGCTTTGGAATGAATGGACAACTTAACAGTACACCGAGATGACACAAGTCATGGGATATTGATATGCACATATACAGCTGGCGGTAGAATCGCGTACAGAAGATATAAAAGGGCAGTGCATTGGCAGGGAAGTCATTTGCACTCAAGTGATTCGTGTGAAAAGATGCCCGACGTGAATATGGCCGGATGACTGTTAATTAACAGACTTTGAACGCGGAGTGGTAGTTGGAACCAGACGCATGGGACATTCCATTTCGGAAATCCTCAGGAAATTCAGTATTCCGAGATATACTGAGTCAAGAGTGCGCCGAGAATGCCAAATTTCAGGCATTACCTCTGACTATGGGCAAGGCAGTGGCCGACGGCCTTCACTTAACGACCGAGACCAGCGGCGTCAGAGTCGAGTTCCCAGTGCTAACAGATAAGTGACACTGCGTGAAATAACCGCAGAAATCAATGTGGAACGTATGACGGACATATCCGTTAGGACAGCGAAGCGAAATTTGGCGTTATTTGGTTATGGCAGCAGACGACCGACGCGAGAGCCTTTGCTAATGGAATGAAGCGCCTGTCCTGGACTTCTGACCATATCGGCTGGACCCTAGACAACTGGGAAACTGAGGCCTGGTCAGGTGGGTTCTGATTTCAGTAGGTAAGAGCTGATGGTAGGGTTCGAATGTGGTGTACACATCACGAAGCCATGGAGCCAAGCTGTCAACAAGGCACCGTGAAAACTGGTGGTGGCTACATAATGGTGTGGGCTGTTTTTACATGAAATGAACTGGGTTCTCTGGCCCAGCTGAACCGGTCATTGATTGGAAATGGTTATGTTCGGCTGCCTGGAGACCATTTGCAGCTATTCATGGACTTCAACGTTCCCAAATAACGGTGGAATTTTTGTGGGTAACAGTTCGCCATGTCACTGTGCCACAGTCGTTCATGATTAGTTTGAAGAACATTCTGGACAATTCGAACGAATGATTTGATCACCCAGACCGCCAGATATGAATCCCATCGAACATTTATGGAACATAATCGAGAGTTCAGTTCATGCACAAACTCCTGCACCGGCTACGCTTCTGCAACGGCTATAGGGGTAGCATGGCTCAGTATTTCTGCAGGAGACTACCTACGACTTGTTGAGTCCATGCCACGTCAAGTTGCTGACCTACGTCGGACAAAAGGAGGTCCGCACGATATTAGGAGGTGTCCCATGACTTTTGCTACGCCCGCATCTCGTGGTCGTGCGGTAGCGTTCTCGCTTCCCACGCCCGGGTTCCCGGGTTCGATTCCCGGGGGGGGGGGGGGGGGGTCAGGGATTTTCTCTGCCTCGTGATGGCTGGGTGTTGTGTGATGTCCTTAGGTTAGTTAGGTTTAAGTAGTTCTAAGTTCTAGGGGACTGATGACCATAGATGTTAAGTCCCATAGTGCTCAGAGCCATTTGAACCATTTTTGAACTTTTGCTACCTAAATGTGAAGATCATCTACAGTCTTTTCAATAACGTTTCTACTTCGCCAGTGTACATTTTGCAGAACAGCTTCATCAGCGTGGCTTCTGCATCTACACCTATAGTCTGCAAACAATTGTGAAGTGCACGGTTGAGCGTACTTTCCATTGTACCACGTATTAAGGTTTCTTCCCAATTCATTTGCGAATGTCGAGCGGCAGGAATGATTGTTTATATGACTGTGTGCGCCATAATCAATTTAATCTTCGGTTATTGGTCCTTACTGCCGCGAAATGTAGTAGCCTATAATGTATTCCTAAATTCCTCGATTCCTAGATTCCACACTTAATACTTCTTTATCTGTGGCTGACGATGTCTCTGAGCCGGATGCAGTCGTCCACTCCGCAAGGTCTGGGCATTCACAGAGGGTGGGTTTGCTGGTAGTTGGGAGCTCCAACGTTAGGCGCGTAATGGGGCTCTTAGGACGTGGCTGCCGAGGAGGGGAAGGAAGCCAGTGTGCACTCTGTGTGCATTCCGGGGGGAGTCATTCCGGATGTGGAAAGGGTGCTTCCGGATGCCATAAAGAGTACAGGGTGCAGCCAACTGCAGGTGGTGGCTCGTGTCGGTACCAATGACGTGTGTCGCTTTGGATCGGAGCAGATTCTGTCTGGTTTCGTGCCACTAAAGCAGAGTTATTAAACACGGTTTTCCGAAACTCCTTCATCAAATAAGACGAAGTAAATATTCCTGAATTCCAATCAAGAACAACTGCCAAGATGAGAAACATAGAAGTAGATATCCTCGGTGTAACAAAGCAGCTTAAATCACTTAATAAAGGCAAGGCCTCCGGTCCACATTGTATACCAGTCAGGTTCCTCTCAGAATATGCTGATAAAATAGCTCTATATTTAGCAGTTATATACAACCACTCGCTCACAGAAAGATACGTACCTAAAGACTGGAAAATTGCTCAAGTTACACCAATACCAAAAAAAGAAAGTAGGAGTAATCCACTGAATTACAGGCCTCTATCACTAACGTCGATTTGCAGTAGCGTTTTGGAACATATACTGTATTCGAACATTATGAAGTACCTCGAAGAAAACGATTTATTGACATAGTCAGAACGGGTTCAGAAAATATCGTTCTTGTGAAACACAACTAGCTCTTTATACTCATAAAGTAATAAGTGCTATCGACAGGGGATGTCAAATTGATTATATATTTTTAGATTTCCAGAAGGCTTTCGACACTGTACCTCACAAGCGTCTGTTAATCAAACTGCGTGCCTACGAAGAATCGCCTCCGTAGTGCGACTGGATTCGTGATTTCCTGTCAGAAAGGTCACAGTTCGTAGCAATAGACGGAAAGTCATCGAGTAAACCAGAAGTAATATCCGGCGTTCCCCAAGGAAGTGTTATAGGGCCTCTATTGTTCCTGGTCTATATTAACGACATAGGAGACAATCTGAGTAGCCGTCTTAGATTGTTTGCAAATGATGCTGTCATTTACGGTCTTGTAAAGTCATCAGATGATCAAAACGACTTGCAAAATGATTTAGATAAGATATCTGTACGGTGCGAAAAGCGGCAATTCATCCTGGATAAAAAAAAGTGCGAAGTTATTCACATGAGTACTAAAAGAAATCAGCTAAATTTCGATTACGCGATAAGTCACACAAATCTGAAGGCTGTAAATTCAACTAAATACTTAGGGATTACAATTATAAATAACCTAAATTGGAACGATCACATAGATATTATTGTGGGTAGAGCAAACCAAAGACTGTGATTCATTGGCAGAACACTTAGAAGGTGCAACAGGTCTACCAAAGAGACTGCTTACACTACGCTTGTCCGCCCTATTCTGGAGTATTGCTGTGCGGTGTGGGATCCGCATCAGGTGGGACTGACGGATGACATCGAAAAAGTACAAAGAAGGGCAGCTCGTTTTGTATTATCGCGAAGTAGGGGAGATAGTGTCACAGACATGATACGTGAATTGGAGTGGCAATCATTAAAACAAAGGCGTTTTTCGTTGCGACGGGATCTTCTCATGAAATTTCAATCACCAGTTTTCTCTTCCGATTGCGAAAACATTCTTTTGGCGCCCACCTACATAGGGAGAAATTATCATCACGATAAAATAAGAGAAATCAGGACTCGCACGGAAAAATTTTAGTGCTCGTTTTTCCCACGTGCCGTTCGAGAGTGGAACGGTAGAGAGACAGCATGAAGGTGGTTCATTGAACCCTCTGCCAGGCACTTTATTGTGAATAGCAGAGTAATCACATAGATGTAGATGTAGATGTGAGTTGACTTTTGTGGGGGTAGTTGTCGTGCCGTTAGCGAAGATATTCTCGTCTGTCTACTGCTACCGTAACCCAGTAACGTCAAATTTCGTCGCACTGTCCTAATGGATACATTCATCGTACTTCCCACATTGATTTCTGCAATCATTTCACGCTGTGTCGCTTATCTGTTAGCACTGAGAACTGCACGCCAACGTCACTGATCTCGATTGTTAAGTGAAGGTCTCGGCCACTGCGCTGTCTGTGGTGAGAGGTAATGCCTGAAATTTGATATTCTCGGCACACTCTTTGTAGAGTCTTGTACAGTAGGAAGCAAGGTAGAGGATATGGTTACGGGTAGCCAGTACATTCTTTCTACAACACCAATGCACACGTGGATTAATTTGATGCTTTATTTACATGAAGCTGCTACTTAACTTGAATAGAGTCCATCTTCGTGGTACAAGCTCTTCAGTAACTGTCCTCTTGGAGACAATATCGGTATTAGTCACTAATCTGGTCGCTGTGCACTATCGTAGCCTGAGAGAGCCAGTGACTCAGTGAGACCCTCTGGTCAGCAGCGGCGGCCTAAATACTTGCTGTCGAGAGGACGTTGGCGGCGTGTTGCTTGTCGGTGTTTCCTAAAAATGTTCAAATGTGTGTGAAATCTTATGGAACTTAACTGCTAAGGTCATCAGTCCCTATGCTTACACACTACTTAACCTAAGTTATCCTAAGGACAAACACGCACACCCATGCCCGAGGGAGGACTCGAACTTCCGCCGGGACCAGCTGCACAGTCCATGACTGCAGCGTCTGAGACCGCTCGGCTAATCCCGCGCGGCAGGTGTTTCCTCTGGCCTCTCGTGATAGGAGCGTTTCATCCAGCGCCTCCTATCGATCTCCGTACTACATCTTTGCCGAGCGATGTGCTGGCGACAGCTTACGCCAGCACATTCTTAACATTGTAGATCTCGGAATACTGAATCCCCTAACGATGCATCTAGCTCTAACTACCATTCCGCATTCAAAGTCTGTTAATTCCTGTTGTGCGGCCATAATCACGTCGGATACCTTTCCACATGAATCACCTGAGTACAGATAATAGCTCCATCAAAGCACTGCCCTTTTATACCTTGTGTACGCGATACTGCCGCCATCTGTGTACGTTCGAGTGTGGTGCATACACGACGAAGCCATGGACCCACGTTTTCAACAAGGCACTGAGCAAGCTACTGGTGGCTTCATAATGGTGTGGGCTGTTTTTACATGAAATGAACTGGCTTCACTATCCCATGACTTTTGTCATGTCAGCGTATTGTCGTCAGACAGATAAAATCTCGATAATAGTCCGAAGGAGGCCACAAGTTACATTACGTGTTTGTTGACAATTATCAGGGGTGCTATCACCAAAGACACTGCGAATACGTCCCGGATCATCGTGTATACGGGCATTTCAGCACGCCAGTGTCATTCTGTTTAACTTGCAAGTAAACAGTCAGCTTGCAGTTACGTGGATTCTGCGAACAAGGTGACCGGTACAAATTAAGCACGCAGACCTGCTGTGTCGCAAGTTCTACTTTTTTCCGCTCCGCTGGCCTTGAGATAATCAAGAACTGCTGGAGAAGGTGATTAGTTTAGAGGTGACAGACAGCGAGCAGAAGACATGCGATGTGACCGGTCACCCTAACAAGCAGATTACATTCGTCTCATTTCTATTCATCTTAGGAGGTTAGGTCTTCTGACCACCTTCAGGTCAGGCGGTTAACAGTTCACAGTGTACACTGTCAAGGGCGTACCCAGGATCTGAACTAGGGAGGGGCAGGTCATACTAGTCTTAGGAAACAAGGACTCGAGACAACATACAGCGCTTCTTATTAAATAAAACAGTAAACCGGTGAAAAACTGCTTTTAAAAAATAAACATTTTAAATGCAAGAATGCACTTGTACAATCCGAGAAAACATGCAGCATTTCTTATTAAATAAAACAGTAAACTAGTGAAAAACTGCGAATATCTTCTGCGGGTGGGGGGTGGGGGCGGGGGTTGCAGCTGCCCCCCCCCCCCCCTGTCCCTCGCTGGGTACACCCATGTACACTGTAGATATACAAACTTTTACATGGCGAAAGCAGTACATGGGGATACATACCCTCACTTATAATAACGATAATATCATCTACAATTTGTAGAGAAACCACACTGCAGTAGTGACTTAAAAAGAAGTTACAACATAGACATCTATAAAAGTAAAGCAAGAATATTGGAATATAGTCGAATTAAACTAGATGATACTGGGACAAGTAGATTAACAAATGACACGCTACCACAGTAGATGTGTTTTGCTATTTGGGCAGCAAAATAGCTGTCGAGATGATACGAAATTAAGACAGATAATAGTAACAAAAGCTTTTCTCAATAAGGGAAAAGTAACTTAAGTTTAAAAATTCTTTTCTGCAAGTAATTAACTGGAGTGTAATGATAATTCAATCGACACCCTAGCTGCAAACAGGCGTTGATAGACATCATTGGGGACATGTTGAAAATGTGTGCCCCGACCGGAACTCGAACCCGGGATCTCCTGCTTACATGGCAGACGCTCTATCCACCTTTTTTTTTTATCTCATTTTGTTCTATATTGTTCGTTGAATTTGTTCGTGGCGGACGTCCGATGACACTCGTTCAAGTTGTTCGTTGATCCATTGACTCAGTTTTTTTTATTACAGAGGGTAGTTAAACCCTCTGTCCGAACACGCTGAGCTACCGTGCTGGCTTAAAAATGGAAATGAGCGTTTGGCGTTATTGGCCGGGAGATTTTGTTCGATATAATTCGTTGCGTTTGGTTTGGGCGGACGTCACAAGACATCCGTTCAAGTTGATCCGGTCAAGATCCCTAAGTATGTAGTTGAATTTACAGCCTTCAGATTTGTGTGAGTTATCGCGTAATCGAAATTTAGTAATTGTTTTAGTACTTATGTGGATAACTTCATATTTTTCTTTATTGAAGGTCTATCACCGCTTTTCGCACCATAGAGTTATATTATCTAAATCATTTTGCAATTCATCTGATGACTTTACAAGACGGTAAATGACAGCCATATCTGCAAACTATCTAAGAGGGCTACTCAGAGGCCGGCCGCTGTGACGGAGCGGTTCTAGGCGCTTCAGTCTGCGGTCGCAGGTTCGAATCCTACCTCGGGCATGGATGTGTGTGATGTCCTTAGGTTAGTTAGGTTTAATTAGTTCTAAGTTCTAGGCGACTGATGACTTCAGAAGTTAAGTCGCATAGTGCTCAGAGCCATTTGAACCAACCAAGTCCCGTACGAGTTGGGGCATAGCGAGTGCGTTCGCACCAGAAGGTCAATGGCCGGGTAGCCATATTTTAACTATATATGAAGGTAGTACCTGTTCCCGAAAGAACAGATACCATTGATGACCGTGTAGCTTCTCTAGAATTCTAGAGAAGCTGCACAGTCATCAATGGTATCTGTTCTTTCGGTAACAGATACTTCCTTCATATATAACTGGAGTGTAGCCTTGCACGGAAGTGAAACGTGATGATGGATTCATTATGCTAAATCCACCCCACATCTACATAAATACTCCGCAATCCACTGTACGGTGCGTGGCGGAGAGTACGCTTTACCAGTATTAGTCATTTCCTTTCCTGTTCCACTCGCAAATAGAGCCAGGCAAAAACGACTATCTATATGCCTCCATATGAGCCCTAATTTCTCATATCTTATCTTCGTGGACCTTATGCGCAAGGTATATTGGTGGCAGTCGAATCGTTTGACAGTCAGCTTCAAATGCCGGTCCTCTAAATTTTCTCAATAGCGTGTCTCGCAAAGAACGTCACCTTCCCTCCAGGGATTCGCATCTGAGTTGCCGAAGCATCTCCATAATACTTGCGTGTTGTTCGAACCTACCGGTAACAAATCTAGCAGCCCTCTGAACTGCTTCGATATCTTCCTTCAATCCAACCTAGTACGGATGCCAAACACTCGAGCAGTACTCAAGAATAGGTCGCAACAGCGTCCTGTATGGGGTCCCTTTACAGATGAACCACTCTTTTCTAAAATCCTTCCAATAAAATGAAGTTGGCCATTTGCCTCCCCTGCCAGTTATCACATACTCGTTCCATTTCATACCCTTAGCAACGTTACGCCCAGATATTTAGGCGAATTGACTGTGTCAGTAATACTGTATCCGATCATTACAGCTTCGTTCTTCCTACTCATCCGCATTAACTTACAAAAAAAAAATGGTTCAAATGGCTCTGAGCACTATGGGACTCAACATCTTAGGTCATAAGTCCCCTAGAACTTAGAGCTACTTAAACCTAACTAACCTAAGGACATCACACACACCCATGCCCGAGGCAGGATTCGAACCTGCGACCGTAGCAGTCCCGCGTTCCGGACTGCATTAACTTACGTTTTCCACATTTAGAGCTAGCTGGTATTCATCACACCAATTGTAAATTTTTCCAAGTCGCCTTGTATCTTCCTACAGACACTAACTTCGGCACCTTTCCGTACACCACAACATCATCATCAAACAACTGCAGATTGATGCCCACTCTGTCCGGCAAATCATTTACGTACATAGAGAACAACAGCAGTCCCATCACACTTCCCTGGGGCACTCCTGACGATACCTTTGTCTCTGATGATCACTCGCCGTCAAGGACAATATACTGGGTTCTATTACTTAAGAAGTCTTCGAGCCACTCACGTATGTGTAAACTTATTCCGTATGCTCGTACCTTCGTTAATAGCCTGTAACGGGCCACCGTGTCAAAACCTTTCCGGAAATCTAGAAATATGGAATCTGCCAGATTCCCTTCACCTATACTTCGCAGTATAGCATGTGAAAAAAGGGCAAGCTGAGTTTCGCCTGAGCGATGCTTTCTAAAACCATGCTGTTTCGTGGACATAAGCTTCTTAGTCTCAATAAATTTTATTATATTCGAATTCAGGACATGTTCAAGGATTCTCAAGCAAACCGAAATTAGGGATATCGGTCTGTAACTTTGCGAGTCCGTTCTCTTACCCTTACAGACCAATATCCCTAATTTCCGTTTGCTGCAGAATCCTTGAACATTTTGCCGTAGGGGAGAGGGGAGAGAGTCAGTCAATACATGGACGCTCTTTATTGAATACGCCCTGGCCGAAGACGAATATGGCAGAGTAATCACGTAGATGTAGATGTAGATGTAGATGTATGCAGTTGAACCTGCTTACTGAATTCATCTCTAGATCTCCCTCTACACTCTCTATATGTCTCTCTCTCTACCAAACTGACGATTTCTTGGTGCCTCAGGATGTATCCTATCAACTCATACCTTCATTTAGTTAAGTTGTGTCATATTCGTCTTCGGCCAGGGCGTATTCAATAAAGAGGGGAGAGAGTGTTGAGGTCATGGGAGTCACAACAATGTTTTGATAAAAGCATTTATATTTTTATATATTAAATTTCCAAATTTTTCCGCTAACTTTCAGAGGTTAAAGCTTCTTCCTCAAACTCGACGTTTTGGCCTCTCTGTTGGGTAATGTAAGCGCGGGATAAGCCACTGCAAACGTGAAATGCTGGTACATTAACAACCAATGTAACCGCCAAACTTTTGAAAGCAAGCATTCAAAGTGCAGGCATTGTGTTGGACAGGTGCTGGATATCAGCTTGTGGGATGGAGTTCCATTTCTGTGGCAGTTGGTCCGAGGATGCTGAGAAAACAAGAAACAGAGGCTGTTGCTCTTGGTTCAAAAGGAAACGCGTATATGACGACAAGCGACCGTTAGTAGAGATTCGTGCGTTTGTGAAAAGATCTATACACGAAGCATACAACTACTACCACCGTCACATCTTAGCAAAAGATCTGACTGAGAACCCGGGAAAATTCTGGTCTTACGTAAAATCGCTAAGCGAATCTGACTTCCACTCACTTCCTTGTTGACCACTCTGGTGCGGCAGTTGAAGGTAGCAAAAAGAAAGCCGGAGTTTTAAATCTCACGTTCAAGAAATCATTCACACAGTAGAATCGTACAAACATATCGTCATTTGACTATCGAATAAACTCCCATATGGATGAATAGAAATAAGTATCTCCGGCGCAGAGAAACAACGGAGAGATTTCAAAGCAAATAAATCACCAGGTCAGGATGGAATCCCAATTCGGTTTTACATAGAGTACTCTACTGGACGCCTAATGCTGTTTGTAGATGACGCTGCAGTTGTCGTCCGATGTTGTCCTATATGTGTCGTTTGGAGAGAGATCAGGTGATCGAGCAGACCAAGGCAACATGTGGACACCCTGTAGAGCATGTTGCGCGACAACGCTATCCGGGCGTTGGGTTCTTCCACAGGAGTCATCTGTTATTTTTGGGTGGCTGAACACTCTCACTTCATTCAGACACTGGGAGACACCATGTTGCAATGTTAATCACTTAAATATGTTACCGACACAAATGTATTCCCATAGTTTCATTACTCTACGTTACCACCCAACTGTTGAAAAAGATCCCAGCAGAGGGGTCAAGTCTGGCTGCGACACTGAAGACGACTATGACGAGACCAAAATTACACGATGTTTTATCTGCATTTGAGAGTGTTATTCATTGTCAGCCACGAATGCCACCGGGGACTAAATGCGTTTCGAAAACGGCGAAAAGTTCTAAAAACTTACGAGCTTCTTTTAATGTAGGACAATTTTCGCTTGCTTTCCTGAGTGTTAGCCACGTGGATTGACTTGTAGCCTGACTGGCAGTAGAAAACAATTCACCCAGCAAGAAGACTCACTTACTTCATACATACTGCCAACAAAAAATCTGGCACGGTTCCTGGGTCGACAGGTGGGACCGGTAAACCACAGGAAGATGCTTGGAAGGCAAGACAGAAGGGGAAAGATGCTCCACTAACAAGGGAACCTCCCCATCGCACCCCCCTCAGATTTAGTTATAAGCCGGCACAGTGGATAGGCCTTGAAAAACTGAACACAGATCAATGGAGAAAACAGGAAGAAGTTGTGTGGAACTAAGAAAAAAATAGGCATAATATACAAACTGAGTAGTCCATGCGCAAGATAGGCAACATGAAGGAGAACTGATAGCGCACGAGCGCCGTGGTCCCGTGGTTAGCGTGTGCAGCTGCGGAACGTGAGGTCCTTGGTTAAAGTCCTTCCTCGAGTGAAATGTTTAATTTTTTTTTATTTTCATCACTTTTTTGGGAGTGATTATCACATCCACAAGGTAGAAGAATCTTTTTACCCATTCGCCAAGTGTACAAGTTAGGTGGGTCGACAACAAATTCCTGTCATATGACGCACATGCCGTCACCAGTGTCGTATAGAATATATCAGACGTGTTTTCCTGTGGAGGAATCGGTTGACCTGAAGTATGCATGACCTTGCGATCAAATGTTTTCGATTCCCATTGGAGAGGCACGTCCTTTCGTCTACTAATCGCACGGTTTTGCGGTGCGGTCGCAAAACACAGACACTAAACTTATTACAGTGAACATAGACATCAATGAACGAACGGACAGATCATAACTTTGCGAAAATGAAGAAGATAAAATTTGCACTCCAGGGAAGACTTGTACCAAGGCCCTCTCGTTCCGCAGTTGCTCACGCTAACCACGGGACCACGGCGCTCCTGAGCAATGAGTTTTCCTTGATGTTGCCTATGTTGCACATGGACTACGCAGTTTGTATATTTTGCTTATTTCTTTCATAGTTCCACACAACTTCTTCCTATTTCCTCGATTGATCTGTGTTCAGTTTTTCAAGGCCTATCCACTGTGCCAATTTATAACTAAATATGAGGGTGGTGCGATGGGGAGGTTCCCTTGTAAGAAAAAAACAGAAACACTAACTTTCGTGAACATGAATTGAAAATACAGATTCAGTTTTCCACTCATTTATATGTTCGCACAGCCGTCGTCTGCACAATCCAAGTGAAATACCTATAAAGGTTGGTGCACGCTTCGATTATACAGCAAGTAAAACTTGAAAATAAACAGGAAGTTTCTGCTTGACAACTCCTTCTATTCCGTAGAAGAATTTTTATTATTGTAATGTGTAAAAGTTGGTGGATAGGAATTACTTACCAGCATCTGTACATCTTTGCATCTTTTTATAAGGAAAAACTTATAACATTCAGAATGCCACGATAAGTACAAATTAATTTGCGATGTGAATGTAAAATGACTCGTTCCTCATCATTACGATTTATCGTGTAAAATTATCTATGTAACGTAAAACTATCCAACTATAACACAAATTACGGAGTTTTCGAAGTTGCGAAATTTTATTGCCATTATAGAATTGTTTGACACAGTTACTATTCTAATTTATGGACAAATGTTTTTTAGGTGATGTATTTATCTAAACTGCAGATTTTTAGGACTTATGCAGAAGCGTTGCACTAGGCACTGGTTATAAATCAGTACAAAATGTTTCAAACCAATAATAATGTATTGTTATTATTTTTAAAGTCTTAGCCATCTGTGCCTTGTTAAAGGTAAGGGGGACGGCAAGTTATATTTGGAGATGAGGGGCGGGGCAGTCAAGAACTGTGACTCCTCTCCTCTCCGCAGGAGCGGGTACTGGATCCGTGCCTGTCTTCCGCTAGATGCGAGTGCCGTCTTCTGGCTGCTCGCATCCCGCATCCTCTGCTCGGCTATTTGGGCACACCGTGACGAGCTGCAGCAGCATGTGTGCCGTGTGGGCAGAACAGACGTGTGGCCTGGTCTGTTGAGTTAGCGGCTATTGACCCCTCCTGTCGCGCCCCCCCCCCCCCCCCCACCATCAAGCTGGCCGCTTTCTCCCGTCTCTCTGGTTCCCAGCTGTGTGAGCTCCGTCACGTCACACGGGGCAGCACGTGACCGACTGCACGGCGCTTTCTGTGTATACACGCCTCACGTCTGCCAAACTGTACCCGCGGACACAGTCCCGGGCACACTTTGCAATACACATACATACTACATAAAGACAATGGCTGTTACACAAAATCTCGGAGCTACCTTACCCTTTTGCTTAACATTTTTACACAATATTCTAATAAACTTTCGGACAGACACGGGCTACATATTTTTAATACACACTGTACGTAAATATGTATATTGTTTCAAAAAATCTCGAGAAGTTATAGAATGAGTTACATCAAATTTTTTACACAGTGCTCTAATATCGTTCGAACGGACATATGTTAGATATTTTTCTAATATGTATCGAATAAACATATATAATACATAAAGAGGAAACGTTGATAGCAAAAATCTCGAAAACTCCTTTACCCATATACATCAATTTTTACAAGATACTCGAAAGAACATTCCGATAGACATAGGCTATATATTTTTAATATTTGTATAAAAGCGAAAAATTGTTACCAAAAATCTCGTAAGGATCTTGACCTATTTTACTTCAAATTTTATACGTGGTATTCTAAAGAACATTCGGATCGACATACGCTATACATTTTTAGTACATATAATACATAAATATGTATGTAACATATGAAGGGAAAATGCTATTGCCACAAATTTCGAAAGGTACTTCACAGATTTACTTTAAATTTCTACAAAGATCGTTCCTTTGAAAATGGAACGTTCAGTTTCCTTCCCCA
This sequence comes from Schistocerca cancellata, assembly GCF_023864275.1. Taxonomy (NCBI): domain Eukaryota; kingdom Metazoa; phylum Arthropoda; class Insecta; order Orthoptera; family Acrididae; genus Schistocerca; species Schistocerca cancellata. Next base: position 1,118,064,855 of record NC_064626.1, on the reverse strand, counting down.
CACTTTTGTAACCTGAGCTTGTGTTCCAACGACCTCAGTATCGATGAGATGTAAAACTCTTCATGTCCTCCTTCCTTCCAGGATGTCTGTGAAGTTCGTTGTGCCGTCCGAGTTTCCTTGATCACTGTCAGCCGTAACCTAAAGTATCCTATGGCTCCACACACCGTGACACCAAGAGCAACATTTGAAAGAATGAGACTTCTCCCCAGGTCACCTATGACTGTAATCTGGGGTAGTGCAGAACTGCGATCCATCACTGAACACACTGCGACGCCATTCATCAGCATTCCGTCCCTCCCAGTGGCGCCACCATACCAAATGCAACTGCTTGTGTTGCGGTGTTAATGGCAGACTACACATAGGTTGGTAGTTCCATAATCTGGCTGTTGCTAGTCTGTGACCAATGATGCGGGATGACATAGAATGTTGCAGGGAGTCCATTACTTGTTTTCAGGTGGCAGGTGCAGATGTGAAAAGATTACGATGTTCTTAATGCAATAGAGGGAGCCTCCATTGTGGTGGTGAGATGTGGTCCACTGGGACCTTAATGGCGAGTATGCCTGTCCTCTAGATCCCACGCAACCCAACAAAAGGCCGGTGTCACATCCGAATAGCCCAGAAATCTGGATACTGCGCAATTCGACCAGCCAACTAAATAGGAAACTACCGTAAGACCTCTTTTAAATTCCGTCAAATGCTGATAACGCAGTCTGAAACGAGGGGTACGCGGTGTCACTGTGTCCTTGATAGTGGTCACTCAGCATATGACTCTGTTCAGGCCCCTTACATACCCTATCAGTCCTCTTAACAACACTAACAGGAGCCACGCCTATGCACTCTAGCGGCCGTTCTATGTGTCACGGAGATTTGCATCTGCAATCATTTACATATGAGGTGCGACGATAAAGTAAGGACACTGATTTTCTTTGCTAGATGTGGCAACCCTGGAGGCTTGCGTAGGCACAATATCTTTGACCTTGGTCTATAAGCTGCTTCTAGTACAAGCGGCACATCGATGCAACTGCTCACTCGTGAGTTGTGCTGTAATAAGTTAACACGTGTTTGTGACTCTCGTCACGGAAATGGAACCGCATAATATATAATAATAATATAATATTAATATAATTTAATATTATAATATTAAATCACGCCCGGTACTCACAGCTTTACTTCTGCCAGTATCTCGTCTCCTACCTTCCACACTTTACAGAAGCTCTCCTGCGAACCTTGCAGAACTAGCACACCTGAAAGAAAGGATACTGCGGACACATGGCTTAGCCACAGCCTGGGGGATGTTTCCAGAATGAGATATTCACTCTGCAGCGGAGTGTGCGCTGATATGAAACTTCCTGGCAGATTAAAACTGAGGGGTTTGTTTGACCCGTGGGAGACTGTCACAGAGATGCTGAAGAAACTGAATCGGCAGCCTCTTGAAGATGGACGTAAACTTTCCCGAAGTCTCAAGAATCGGCTTTAAATGTTGGCTCTAGGAACATATTACAACCCCCTACGTATCGTTACGTAAACTAGCCGGAGAAAGCCTACTTACAAAGTTTCAAGAATTGGCATTAAATGGCGACTCTAGCAATATACTACAACCCCTTACGTATTGCTCCCATAAGGAGCGTGAAGAAAGATTAGATTAATTATAGCACGCACGTAGGTGTTTGAACAATCATTCTTCCCGCGCTCCATACATGAATGGAACGGGAAAAAAAACCCTCATAACTTGTACAGTGAGACGTACCCTCTGCCATGCATTTCACGGTGGTTTGTAGAGTATAGGGTAGATGTAGACGTGGATTGTTGTGCTCAACGTTTCCAAAACTGTTGTTGTAAGATTTGTATCGTTTAGGAACCGGTGCATTCCACAGCATCACTGGACAAAACAAAACTAGAAAACAAAAAACGACAAAGGTGACACGGAAAATACAAGAGTATTCTAACCGCACTGACGGAACAGCGCACCTAAACAATACTGACTGAAGATTCTTCTCGCACTTGTGATCACAGTGTTGCAAATCGACTTCATTTTAAGTCCATTTTCTGTCCAAAATATGCTCGAGGCAAAATTTTTAAGAGACATTTTTGTACTGTCAGTCATAAGGAATCACGCTGTGGCGTCTGAGAGCACGAATTGTGGTTTGCCTTGCGTATCTAACGCGTTATGCTAGCTGCATTATGCATCTATTATTTTTCTTTTTGTTTAACAGCAGAATGGAATAACGTGGACACGCCGGGTGATTCGTCTGTTATTGAAAGAAAGATGTTTCAAATACTAAATGAGAACGGAACGTACAATATTACAACGATTCATGCTGCCGAACGCTTTCTGAGAATCCAGAGATATGGACTCTGCCTTTATGTGAGGTTCGAAAACATACGTTGTCCTAAATAATCGGAAATACATCAACAGTTCTCAGAGAAATCCGTCGGGAAGTCAAGCTTCGTGCAGGTCAACGTGTCGAGTCGCATAAGGCTCCCAGGAAACTACACCAGAATTGGAACTTTAAGAACGCCGAACATCAGATACGCGTCATTCACAGAATGCTGCTTCTGTGGAATCAGCATCAGACATAAACACCGTACCGTGAACGCCTGCCTCAGAAGTATAGTGTCCAAGATGTCAGCGCCTTGGCAAGATCAGTATCGCCACGTAACATTTGTTTATTCTCGTCACCCTCTGTGGCTACTCAGAACCGATAACAGGATTGCTTGAGCTGCAGCCGACCGTGACCTGCCGTTCCGGCCGTAGTTATGACTCCTGAACGTGTGCTGATAAGACAGCGCTGCAGGTTTGGTGTTACTCACGCTTCGGTGAACACTGATTACTGACTCAGCTGTTTGCGTAGCCGCTCAGCTTCAGTTGAGAGGGCGATAAGGTATCTACATTCTACGTTATCACAATAAGCAAATGCAGTGCCCAATCAAAATTATACCCACGTTTCCCGAGAAGATTGCTATAGATTCAGCTAAGTCACCAACCGCAATTTGCAGCGTTTTGCATTTGTATAAAGACTTACAGAATAGAATAACATCCGTGTCAGCGAGCTGAGTTCTGTAAACAAAGTTCATGCGAAACTCAACTCGTACTTTTCTCATGTGACTCCGTGAAAGGAATGGGTCAAGGCAAACAAATAAATGGAGTATTCGTTAACTTCCGAAAAGCGTTTGACTTAATGCCACATCAGTGCTTATTACTGAAAGTACGATCAATTGTGAAATTTATGACGTGATTAAAGATTTATTGTTAGAGAGCATACAATATGTTATCTTGGATGGAGTGTCATCGACAGATTTAAAAAATAGCTTCAGGCTTATCCCAGGGAAGTATGCTGGAAGCCTGGCAGGCAATTTAAACAGTAACGAGTTTTTGCATACGATGCAGCTATCTATAATGAGGTGCTGCACAAATATTCAGTCAGACTTCAATAAAATTTCAAAGTTGTGCAAGATTGGCCACTCGCTTTAAATGTTCAGAAGTGTACTTCACAAAACAAAACCAAAAATGTGGTATCCTTTTACCGCAGTATCAATGAGCCACAACTGGAATTAATCAATTCATAAAAATATCTGACTGTGACAAATTTTAGGGATAGTATTTTATGCATCTTCAGCAATTGTAGTCCTACATAATGAAATAATAGTTTTATGTAGACGCTGTGAACAACGTGTATGCATCTAAGAGCTCTTATTGTATGAATGGATTCAGTATTGTATTACTCATCGTTCCGGCACATATATTTTTAGAACCATGGCATTATGCTGCACACAATTTATTATTGACACTCGCAAATAATGCGATAGGCGTATCGTCCTGAAGAAGGGCACTAATTTCCCGAAATAGATAAAGAAATTAAATTTCTTTCATGCATCTAGTTGTTTATTATTTCATCACACGCTTTTAGGGATCTGAAATGGAACGATGACAGAGGCTCATTCATAGGTATAGCAGGTGGCAAACTTCGGTTCACTGATAGGACACTAGGATAACGCAGTTAGTCTATAAAGGAGACATCTTATAACACATTTGCACGAACATCCTAGAATACTGATCAGTGTGTAGAACTCGAACCGAACAAGCCTAACACAGGATAGTGAACGTATTCAAAGAAGGGCAGCAAGTATGGTCACAAGCTTGTTTGACTGATGGTAGAGCATCAATGGGACCGGAATTGCAAACGCTTGAAGACGGACGCCAACCATCCCGCGAAAGAGTTCTTACAAAGTTTCAGGAACGACCACTTAGTGAGAAATCCAGGAATATACAGTAACTCCTTACGTACTGCACCAGTAGGGACTGCGAAGACAAGATTATACTTACAATATCGCGCGCACGGGCTTTTAAACAATCTTTCTTTCCATGCTACATACGCCACTGGAACTGACAGTAGCGTTAATAAGTGAATGGGAAGCGCTTTCTGCTAGGCACTTCACATTAAACTACAGAGTGCAGATATAAATGTAGATACAGAGAGAGATGTCAACATGCACCTTTCGTGGCGCTCATTAAATTCGACGAAGCATTTAAATCTTCTCAGATCATTGGATGTAAGAAAATTGTAAATTCAAAACAACAAAAGTAATGCACTATTATATCAAAAAACAAAAATCGTTCTAAGGATAAAGTTTCTGAATTTAAAGAACTACTCCAGATGACTTTGAAGTTAAATAAGTCGTCTGGCCATCCGGATTTAGGTTTTCCATGGTTTCCCTACACAGAGTGTTCATAAACAGTCTGAAAAATCTGTTAAGAGTCTTGGAGGGTAGGTTGCGCTGAGAAATAATTGTTAAGAAAAAAATTCGATACGTTGCCCCGTTTCCGAGTTAATTAGCACTGAAGCTAGCCAAACAGGCCTTCGCTCGAGCGAATAGCACAAGAGAGTAGGTATCAAGGAGAACAACCGCACCTATAATTGTAGTCGTATCCTTTCACTTGAAAGATTCAAATAATGATGTGGCTTGTTGTTGGACCCGACATTGGTTCAAATGGCTCTGAGCACTATGGGACTTAACATCTGAGGTCATCAGTCCCCTAGAACTTAGAACTACTTAATCCTCACTAACCTAAGGACATCACACACATCCATGCCCGAGGCAGGATTCGAACCTGTGACCGTAGCGGTCGCGCGGTTCCAGACTGTAGCGCCTAGAACCGCTCGGCCACCCAGGCCGGCTGGATCCGACGTTATGTGGAGTCAGGATTCAGGCGGCCCACCAGAGACGGTGTCGCTAAATGTATCCTTCGTTTGGTTTCCTAGAACCGAACAAGAGAGCAATACAAAAATTGGACATGGAACGGTAGTAAGGATCGAACCCGAGCCAAAGGCTGAGCAGCCTCGCGCGCCATCATCTACGCTACGAGAACAACTGACACTAATTGTATCTCATTAAGAATTAAAACTACTAACAACTCCTACTGGCCTTTACGCTACTACTAATGCTTAAAAAGAGACTAGTGAACATAATGTCGGCTCCAACAGCAAGCCACATCAAAAATTGAATCTTTCAAGTGGAAGGATACGACTACAATAATAGGTACGGTTGTAAGTAGGCTGTTTAGGTTTTTATGTTGATAACGCCACATAGCGCTCTGTATGAAAATCACTGACTGCGCTGTGTGCAGTCTGTGGGTGGTTGGACTCATTGTTGGAATATTCGCTGTGTAGTGTTGGGCAGTTGGATGTGAACATTGCGTAGCGTTGGGGAGCTGGAGGTGAGCCGCCAGCAGTGGTGGATGTGGGGAGAGAGAGAGAGAGAGAGAGATACCAGAGTTTTGAGAGATTTCTATAAGCGGACGATCTAGACGTGTGTCCGCCAGAAAAAGGAAATTTGTAAAGATGTGTGTCATGAATTGATAGATGTATATATGAATGACTATTGAACATTATTAAGTTAATACATTGTTTGTTCTCTGTCAAAATCTTTCATTTGCTAACTATGCTTATCAATAGTTAGTGCCTTCAGTAGTTAGAATCTTATATTTAGCTGGCAATATAGGCGCTCGCTGGATTGCAGTAATTCGAGTAACGAAGATTTTTGTGAGGTAAGTGATTCATGAAAGGTATAGGTTATTGTTAGTCAGGGCCATTCTTTTTAGGGATTTTTGAAAGTCAGATTGAGTTGCGCTAAAAACATTGTGTGTCAGTTTAGTGATGATCAGAATAAGTAAAGAGAAAAATGTTTGAGCACTTTTGAGTTTTGCTCAGCTGTTTGAAAATCAAATAACGTAGAAGTTTACTAGCACAGTCATTCATAATTTTTCTAAGGGGACGCTTCACAGTTAATGTCCTTGAGGTCCACTCCCTTGTTATTGGTTTGAGCTCTCGATGCAGGGGTGTCAGACTGTGCCCTGCCTGCTCATGTCGGACACCCAAACAAAATTCCTTGAGAAAACATTGAAGTTCAGTGTTAGGAGTATTTAAGGTATTGGTGAAATAAGTCAGTAGGTCAAGTAACCAATTCTGCACACCAGTCCCCATTAACTGACGAAACAATACTGAATCAATGCGTTGCATTGTTAATGGTGACTACTAGATGTAAATCTATCAAGTTACTGCCTTTTTCCCAGTGACAGGAAGTTACGTTGCAATAAATTGCCGATCATTTAATGGGTGGTACTGTTCCCTGCACAGCCTGTATGCCACGAACCGATTTCTTTCGTGTTTCTGACTATAGTCTCCCAGCCTGACATTGACGTTTCGACCCTCCCCTGTTTGTCAGTATTAAATTCAACATTGTAAGTACTCCTTAGTTACTGTAGAAGCACGCTACTTCAAATTCACTCGCTACTTCTCCACTACTGACGGACTTCATGCTTTTTACCAGGGCCACTCGCTCCTCCGTGCTTTTGTTCACGTCGCCACAGCAACTAAGGCGTCCGGTTTTGGCTACTTGACGGATTATTGCACAACATTACTGAAATTTTCAGAAAAATATCTTTTGGTCAAGGAACGTAGCCGTTACACGCTGACTCAGTTTCCCGCAAGGACTGATGACGGGGACGGAGACTCGCAAGGGGCCATAGTACGAGAGCTATCCACAAAATACATTACGTTTTTGTTTGTGTCCTTTAGGGGCGGGGCTAGCGCGGCCATCTTGGTGTCATGGCATTCCGCCGCTCAGTCGGCATCCTGCCGTGCTAGTGAGAGGTTCGTGCTGTACTCCGTTGAGTTACTGTGACAGTTTGAAATGTCAGCGTTAATTGAAAATGCCGCGAAGTGTGAAGTGCGTGCTGTAATAAGGTTTCTGACTGCAAAAAACTGTACACCGATAGAAATCTATCGGCAGCTTTATGAAGTGTATGGGGACAACATAATCACTGAAGGTGGAGTGCGCCAATGGGTCATAAAATTTAAAAATGGCCGAACTAACGTTCACGACGAAGAGCGAAGTGGAAGACCCAGCATAGTGACTGCCGAACTTGTTGAAAAAGTCGATGCCGCGGTCCGTGAAAACCGTAATTTCACAATAACGAACTCTTTATGAGTTTTCCACAAATATCACGAAGTTTGTTGCTCTAAATCATTACCGAAAAGCTTGGTTACCACAAGTTTTGTGCAAGATGGATACCAAAAATCTTGACAGAGATTCACAAAAATCAGCGAATGGCTGCAGCGTTAACGTTTTTGGACGCATATGAGAAAGATGGCGACTCATTACTCGATCGCATCGTTACTGGTGACGAAACATGGGATAAGCATGTGAACTGCGAGACAAAATTGCGGTCAATGCAGTGGGGGCACACAAATTCCCCCCAAAAACCCAAGAAATGCATGCAGACAATGTCGGCAAGGAAGGTGATGGCGACTGTCTTTTGGGACAGAAAAGGTGTGATTTTTGTGGATTTCCTGGAAAGAGGCACTACAATAAACTCTCAAAGGTATTGCCAAACTCTGCACAACCTCAGAAGACCAATACAAAACAAGCGCAGGGGAAAGTTGGGCTCAAAGATCTTGCTGATTCACGACAACGCCCGGGCCCACACGGCAAATGCCACTCGTGAAGTTCTCGAATCTTTTAAGTGGGAGTTGTTTCATCATCCGACGTACAGTCCCGACCTGGCACCGAGCGACTTCCACTTATTCCCAGCAATGAAGAAATCGTTGGCTATGCAGCGTTTTGATGACGACGCACAGCTTCAAGAAGAGGTACCCACGTGGTTGAAGGCGCAGGCGGCCGAATTTTACGACGAAGGAATTTCCAAGCTCGTTCATCGCTACGATAAGTGCCTCAATTTAAATGGCAACTATGTAGAAAAGTAGTATTTAAGTGTGGCTTTAATCTGTATATAATAAAAAAAATTCCAATACTTTATTTATTTTTAATTCCAAAACGTAATGTACTTTGTGGATAGCCCTCGTAGCATGTTTAGAGACCGGTAGTCAGTTTTTCGAATAGGCTAAAGGAAGTGCAAGAGGCATAGCATCATGTTATTGGCCCTGCAGATGTCCATCACGAGTGCAGTGACAAAGTGAAAAACTATTTTTTTACTAAAAGTTATCTTATCTGTATTGTGTTTGTTATCAGAAGAACATTGTACGATGGGGGCCAGCCACAAGGGCCGGTGCAGTTGTTAACACACTGACTTCATATTCAGGAGGAATGAATTTGCTCTGTCTGGCCATCCTGATTTCACAATTTTCTTGAATCATTTCAGGAATTTACCGGAATGGTTCCTTCAGCACGGCCATGGGCGACGATCTGTCCTATCTATATACTTATGTATTTCGCTGATAATGAAAGCAAGACTAAAGAAAAATCAAGATACGTTCATAGGATTTGTCGACCTGAAAAATTCGTTCGACAATGTAAAATGATGCAAGACATTCGAAATTCTGAGAAAAATAAGGGTAATCTTTAGGGAGAGATGGCTAATATACAGTATGTATAAGAGCCAAGAGGGACTAATAAGAGTGGACAGTGGCAAGAACGAAGTGCTCGGATTAAAAATGGTGTTAGGGATGTAGTCTTTCGCCCCTACTGTTCAATCTGTACACGGAAGAAGCAATGATGGAAGTAAAAGAAAAGTTCAGGAATGGAATTAAAATTCAAAGTGAAAGGATATCAATGATATGATTTGCTGATGACATTTCTATCCTGAGTGAAAGTGAAGAAGAATTACACGATCTGCTGAATGGAATGAACAGTCTGATGAGTACACAATATGGATTGAGAGTAAATCGAGGAAAGATGAACGAAATGAGAAGTAGCAGAAATGAGAATGACGAGAAACTTAACATCAGGATTGATGGTCACGAAGTACAAGAAATTAAGGAATTCTACTACATAGGCAGCAAAATAACCAATGGCGGACGGAGCAAGGAGGACATCAAAAGCAGACTAGCACTGGCAAAAAGGGCATTCCTGGCCAAGAGAAGTCTACTAGTATCAAACACAGGCCTTAATTTGACGACGAAATTTCTGAGAATGTACGTTTGGAGCACAGCATTGTATGGTAGTGAAGCATGGAGTGTGGGAAAACCGGAACAGAAGAGAATCGAAGCATTTGAGATGTGGTGCCACAGACGCATTTTGAAAATTAGGTGGTCTGAAAGGTAAGAAATGAGGAGGTTCTGCGCAGAATCGGAGAGGAAAGGAATATGTGGAAAGAAACTGGACAAGGAGAAGGTACAGGATGATAGTACATTTGTTAAGACATGAGGGAATGACTTCCATGGTACTAGAGGGAGCTGTAAATGGTAAAAACTGTAGACGAAGGCAGAGATTGGAATACATTCAGCAAATAATTGAAGATGTAGGTTGCAAGTGTTACTCTCAGATGGAAAGGTTGGCACAGGAGAGGAATTCGTATGTATACTGGAGACATTTATTCTCATTCTACTGTGATGACAGATCCTATAGTATAGTGCGATGATCCCTGGATGAATAAGTAAGTAAATCTGTGGTCGTTGCTTTTTCGTTTAATATTTGTTATTAGAATATTACATTCTAGGGCTCAAACTGTCAATGTCTTCTGCCAAGTAGTTACTACTGGGTGAATATAATTAAAGTACCAGTTTCAAAACGCTATAAAAAACGAACCACTGCTCAGAATGTCAAATTTTAATGGAATATTATCGAAGAAGGAGGAGACTTATAGGAACAGAAAAAAAATTAACGAAAATTTTATCGCTAGATAGAGCTAAGGAACAAAATATGCAAAATAGAAGACTCGGTTACGTGGCTGTTCCCTTGGTTGCGTCTGATACGCTCGGCGTGACTGCCTCAGTCCAGGATCGCACACTGCTGGTAAAGCTCTTTTAGAAGAACAGTGACTGTGCGCCAGTAGCTCTGTAGACGTTCCGGACTCTCAGTGGTATGAAAAAAGAGCGTTGGTCCAATGTCTGCCAAGATTTTGGAGAAAGTGATTGCGAAATTCGAAAATACAGATTGGTTCAAATGGTTCAAATGGCTCTGAGCACTATGGGACTCAACATCTTAGGTCATAAGTCCCCTAGAACTTAGAACTACTTAAACCTAACTAACCTAAGGACATCACACACACCCATGCCCGAGGCAGGATTCGAACCTGCGACCGTAGCAGTCCCGCGGTTCCGGACTGCAGCGCCAGAACCGCTAGACCACCGCGGCCGGCAATACAGATTGTTTTGAAGTGCAGTGTGGCAGGGGGAGGAAAAATTGATCCGACATCAGTAGAAGATGTGGACACAGCATTGCAGGAATGGTCGTGCAGTGGTATGCAAACATACAATGCACAAGGAACTGCCTGAACTTTGGATATGCCTGTGAGAACGGTGCACAAAATTCTACGCAACACCCTGCATTTGCTATTCATAAAAATTTCCTAAGTTGAGGAGTTGCTTCATGCTGTCCTGTCCTTAAGACAAACAACTGCTCTACAATTTCTTGCTCGCGTGGATGTGGACAGTGAACGGCCATGGAATATTCTGTGGACAGACATAGCCCATTTTCATCTCGGAAGACATATCAATACACAGAACCGCAGAATATGGGCAACGGAAAATCCACGCGACCATCAATAGGTAATGTTACGTTCTGCAAGGTAAATGTGTGGCGCGGGTTGACGGCATCGTTTATAGTAGGGTCATACTTTTTCGAGAGAATGGGCCAACGGGTCCTATTACCTATGCCGCTGCTGATAAACGCTATGAGAGTCTTTTGCTCACCAACGTCATTCCAACCCTTTGGCAGCATGAATGTGTGGGTAGGGTCAATTTTACGCAAGTTGGCGCTCCGCACATTGCACAGCCAGTGAAGCATTGGCTGCAGAGACATTTTGGAAATTCTAGAAGTATCAGCAATTAGTTCCCTACAGCCTTCTGGCTGTGGGGTTATCTGAAAGGTGCTGTGTTCAGTATTCACAGCAATTAAAAATCGTTTTCATTGTTACTTTTTATGTCTTTTCTGGTCTCAGGGTAGTTAAAAACCGATTTTCCCATGCGATGTGGTACAACCTTGCCGTGGTGGATGGGCTTACGTAACTAACAGCGCCACAGCTGTTGAATGCCGAACTTGTGTGGTCGTCCACATTGCACAGCACGGTTGGTTTAATGCGCAACTCACCCCACAGCCGTCGTATTGCGGTTCATACTCGTATGTCATATGTAGACGAACCCAATTATGTTAAGACGCTTACAGAATGATCTAGTGGGAAAATAATTTTCGTTATTTTTTTTGTTTTTTTTTTCCCGTAAGGTTTCCCTCTTCTTCGCTAATATTCCGCTCAAATTTGACGTCATCCTGAGCAGCGGTTCAATTTTTACAGCGTTTTAAAACTGGAATTTTATTGATAATCACCACGTATATAGCTACAATCTCTCTTGCCACGACGATTACCGTGCTCCACTCTACTATGCCACACTACCGTTAACGAGGCCTCACACACTCTATATTTATTGCACAATACTGAGTATTTACCGTCTCTCATTCCAATATGGTCCGCTGTCGTTAAAGAGCTCGCAAATTCTCAGTATTTATTGGGCAATACTGAGCACTGCGCTATAATATTGTTCGTCTGAGAGAGGAATTGACGATTTGGGGAATGTGTCGAAGGAGACTGCAGTGCTTTAAAAATACTGACGCTGGCACAACATATTGAGTAACATATTACCTTGTAAAGATGATATTGTGCAATATACTGCAGTTCCTGCCGAGACTTCGTGGTTTGCGGACATGCAAACAATTGATCAGCGATGCCATATGAATGTATGAATACGCCAAGTAAGACCGATGAAAGGATAATCATTGAAGTGCAGTCAGGAGAGTAGTTTGATTACATATTAAAAACTTGCTCAGTAATTAATTACAAACAAAAATGTTTAAGTGCCAGGAAATAACATTCCAAATGCTTGTTTACTCGTTTCGTAAGCTTGAATTATCACAGCAGAAATACATAACAGCACTCTCTACTGATCCTTTACAATAATGTATCGTAATCTTTCCAGATTTACAAATCCTGTGTTTATAAGGTGTAACGAAGTTCACTAATTTATTGAAAATTCCTCTCTCATCTTTAAAAACTCCTATAGTCATCTGGCTCTGCTACAGGTTCTCTTAGCATATTAATATGGCCGTTTGCAGAACGTCTTCCAAGCCAATTTTTCGTCCGTCGATGCTTCCTCTTGCATTTCTTTTTGCAGCACGCATCGAGCACCAACATGTTCGCTACGAAGGCAGGGTTCTAACTGATGCGTCCGTTATGTAAATATTCACGATAGTAGAGTATTGTGCCGGTATTGTCCTCGCTCTTTGGCGCGGAATATTGACAAAATATTATTTGGCAATAAATATTGAGCGTGAGGGTCCCTCAACATGTGATGCTACATAATTGACGCCTGCGCATGACTACCTGTCAGAACGGCTACTTGCTGCCCATCAGATGCAGCCCTGAGCACGTCCTGTCCTGATTTACAATGAAATGACGAAAATAACCATAGAACCTTCACGCTACATGACCGAAAAATAGTACAAGTCGCTTCTGTTTACAAACTAAATAAATAAATAAATAAATAAAAGATCCACTGAACTACAAACGAAAATCATTAAGCGTCCGCCTGTTTCAGGATATCAGAGTTCAAATGTTTTCACTTTCCTGGAGGAAAAGAAGCTTCTCTCAGCGAATCAACAAGAATGCAGGAGAAACAAAGGTAATATATTGATTGCTTTATTCACACAATATCTTGCAAACAATAGGTTCTGGTGAACACACAAATTCCTTCCTCCCACATTTCCTAAAGGCGTTTGACACTATACCATTAATCCAGATACGATGATGTGGTGGCCGGCCGGAGTGGCCGAGCGGTTCTAGGCGCTACGGTCTGGAATCGCGCGACCGCTACGGTCGCAGGTTGGAATCCTGCCTCGGACATGGATGTGTGTGATATCCTTAGGTTAGTTAGGTTTAAGTAGTTCTAAGTTCTAGGGGACTGATGACCTCAGCAGTTAAGTCCCATAGTGCTCAGAGCCATTTTTTGATGATGTGATGTATCTTCTCAAATAACTGACTGATAGAATACAGATTGTTGTATCGCGCAGTGGCCGTACAGCACGAATGAAAGTAACATCGGGTGTGCCGCAAGGCAGTGATTTCAACAAGGAGGATGACTGAAAGAGATTCATCAGATTTCAGACGAGTACTACATCTTCTACATCTATGAAGATAGAAACTTAGGATAAATTTTGATTTACGCCCAACAATGAACAATCCTATTTTAAAGCGTATATCTTTAATATGCATACGAATACAGACTTGGGGTACTTTTTACAATTACGTGTCGGATCATAGCTTTATTTACCTTTCATAAATGGTCAATGTACACTACTGGCCATTAAAACTGCTACATCACGAAGATGACGTGCTACAGACACGAAATTTAACCGACAGGAAGAAGTTGCTGTGATATGCAAAAGATTAGCTTTTCAGAGCATTCACACAAGGTTGGCGCCGGTGGCGACACCTACAACATTCTGACATGAGGAAAGTTTCCAGTCGATTTCTCATACACAAACAGCAGTCGACCGGCGTTGCCTAGTGAAACGTTGTTGTGATGCCGCGTGTAAGGAGGAGAAATGCGTACCATCACGTTTCCGACTTTGATAAAGGTCGGATTGTAGCCTATCGCGATTGCGGTTTATAGTATCGCGACATTGCTGTTCGCCTTGGTCGAGATTCAATGACTGTTTAGCAGAGTATGGAATCGGTGGGTTCAGGAGGGTAGTACGGAACATCGTGCTGGATCCCAACGGCCTCGTATCTCTAGCAGTCGAGATGACAGGCATCTTATCCGCATGGCAGTAACGGATCGTGCAGCCACGTCTCGATCCCTGAGTCAACAGATGGGACGTTTGCAAGACAACAACCATCTGTACGAACAGTTCGATGACGTTTGCAGCAGCATGGACTATCAGCTCGGAGACCGTGGCTGCGGTTACCCTTGACACTGCATCACAGACAGGAGCGCCTGCGATGGTGTATTCAACGACGAACCAGGGTGCACGAATGGCGACATGTCATTTTTTCGGATGAATCCAGGTTCTGTTTACAGCATCATGATGGTCGCATCCGTGTTTGGGGACATCGCGGTGAACGCACATTGGAAGCGTGTATTCGTCATTGCCATACTGGCGTATAACCCGGGGTGATGGTATGGGATGCCATTGGTTACACGTCTCGGTCACCTCTTGTTCGCATTGACGGCACTTTGAACAGTGGACGTTACATTTCAGATGTGTTCCGACCCGTGGCTCTACCCTTCATTCGATTATTTACTCTGTTAAACATTGTGGGCTAGAATGAGACTCTGAAATAACCCAATACTACGATAACATACGTACGGACATCGGCTAATCCGAAGTACGCGCCAAATAATATTTTATACACAGCACACGACTCACCGCCTTCTAACAGATAGTTCGCGTGCGCGCTGCTATTATGCAGAGAAAATATGCGTGCTTTTACGCAAACTGTAATGAATAATTTGGTTCTCAGTGGCTACTGGTCATTTATGTACCAACTTTTGACAAAGAAAGTGAGATATTTTTAATGCTTATTAAACGGAATATTTTTCTGTATTTACTATTCGTTATCTGCAAGACAAAAACTGAGGAGAATCTCATCTGTCGCTAAGCGGCCAGTCATAAACATAGTGAAGTCATCCACTACGCAAAAATTAATGAATGGAATTTGTCTTTACTTTACTAGCTTAGAAACTATTAAAAGATCAAAATAGAGAAATCTCCCGCATTTACATTTAATATTACAGACTGGATTTCTAACTAAAAAAATATCGTCAGCGTAATGACCGACCAAATGCTGCTAGGGAGATCTCCCCGCAACACGAAGTTCTGAAATAGAGTTATTAATTACAATTAATAGTGGCGATTATGGGAGGTGCTCACTACGTCAATAACTAACACTTTCTAATAACAATTGGACATATATTCTGATAACTTACAGGCAGACTTACATTAAATATCAGACTGTGATACAATGGCGGCTTATCGCTAGACGAAACAAGCTAGGAAAAAAAAGTCTAATCCAAAAAAAATTATCTTCTTCTTCGTCTACATTACACAGATACTATAAACAAAAGGATATTCGTTAAACGCATCGCTGTTTGCGAGCTTTACAGATAAGAAACTACCCGTTTTAATATTTGATATTCATCACGCACATGGACGTAGTCTTTCAATAATTTATAGTTAACACGTCACTATTTTTTAACCACAAAATACCCTTTTAATTTTTCTCAAAATGTCAATTTATGTGACGTTCCGCCACAGTGCTCGACCTGTTAATGTAGTTCTGTAAGAGTTGTTGGTTGACTAGTCGCACAAGTCACTTCTCGTCCTATTATATCCAACATGTGCTCAACTGGAGACAAGTACAGAGATCATGCTGTCAGGGAAGTCGCTGCAAGTCTTGCAGAACACATAGAGTTCCACTGGCAGTATGTGGGCGAGCATTATCCTGTTGGAACAACATATCACCTTCCTGCTCCAAGAACTGCAAAAGAACGGGTCTTACAACATTCTGCACATACCGAGCCTGGTTACCGTCCCCTCCAGAAACACCAAAGGTGAAAGAGAGTTGTAGCTTATCACACCCCACACCATAAAGCATGGGATGGGACCAGTGTGTCTCGGACGAATGCACTTTACAAGACAGTGCTCACCAGGACTATGTCGTACGAGCAAACGACCGTCACATGCGTGCAGGAAGAATCTGCTTTCGTCGCTGAGGACCACGGCCCTCCATTCCGTCTTCCAAGTGATCCTCTGACGGCACCAATCGAGCTGTGCACGTCGATGCTGTGGCGTAAATGGAAGATGGGCCAGGGGTGCACGTGCCTGTAGTTCCACTGCTAATAACCGTTTCACAACAGTTCATGTTGACACGTCTGGGCTCACAAGCCCTCTTATCTGTGCTTTGGTAACTGCACGATCTGTCTCTGCTGCCCTTACAAGACGACGATCCTGGCGGACGTCCGTGCTGCGTGGACGTCCAGAACCTCGCCTATGTTGTTGTTGTGGTCTTCAGTCCGGAGACTGCTTTGATGCAGCTCTCCATGCTACTCTATCCTGTGCAAGCTTCTTCATCTCCCAGTACCTACTGCAGCCAACATCCTTCTGAATCTGATTAGTGTATTCATCTCTTGGTCTCCCTCTACGATTTTTACCCTCCACGCTGCCCTCCAATACTAAATTGGTAATCCCTCGACGTCTCAGAACATGTCCTACCAACCGATCCCTTCTTCTAGTCAAGTTGTGCCACAAGCTCCTCTTCTCCCCAATTCTATTCAATACCTCCTCATTAGTTATATGATCTACCCATCTAATCTTCAGCATTCTTCTGTAGCACCACATTTCGAAAGCTTCTATTCTCTTCTTGTCTAAACTATTTATCGTCCACGTTTCACTTCCGTAGATGTCTACACACCATACAAATACTTTCACGAACGACTTCCTGACATTTAAATCTATACTCGATGTTAACAAATTTTTCTTCTTCAGAAACGCTTTCCTTGCCATTGCCAGTCTACATTTTATATCCTCTCTACTTCGACCATCATCAGTTATTTTGCTCCCCAAATAGCAAAACTCCTTTACTACTTTAAGTGTCTCATTTCCTAATCTAATTCCCCCAGCATCACCAGACTTCATTCGACTACATTCCAATATCCTCGTTTTGCTTTTGTTGATGTTCATCTTATACCCTCCTTTCATGCTACTGTCCATTCCGTTCAACTGCTCTTCCAAGTCCATTGCTGTCTCTGACAGAATTACAATGTCATCGGCAAACCTCAATGTTTTTATTTCTTCTCCATGGATTTTAATACCTACATCGAACTTTTCTTTTGTTTCCTTTACTGCTTGCTCAATATACAGATGGAATAACATCGGGGATAGGCTACAACCGTGTCTCACTCCCTTCCAAACCACTGCTTCCCTTTCATACCCCTCGACTCTTATAACTGCCATCTGCTTTCTGTACAAATTGTAAATAGCCTTTCGCTCCCTGTATTTTACCCCTGCCACCTTCAGAATTATTCCAACCAACGTTGTCAAAAGCTTTCTCTAAGTCTACAAATGCTAGAAACGTAGGTTTGCCTTTCCTTAATCTTTCTTCTAAGATAAGTCGTAAGGTCAGTATTGCCTCACGTGTTCCAATGTTTCTACGGAATCCAAACTGATCTTCACCAAGGTCGGCTTCTACTAGTTTTTCCATTCGCCTGTAAAGAATTCATGTTAGTATTTTGCAGCCGTGACTTATTAAACTGATAGTTCGGTAATTTTCACATCTGTCAACACCTGCATTCTTTGGAATTGGAGTTATTATATTCTTCTTGAAGTCAGAGGGTATTTCGCCTGTCTCATACATCTTGCTCACCAGATGGTAGAGTTTTGTCAGTACTGGCTCTCCCAAGGCCGTCAGTAGTTCCAATGGAATGTTGTGTACTGCCGGGGCCTTGTTTCGACTCATGTCTTTCAGTGCTCTGTCAAACTCTTCACGCAGTATCGTGTCTCCCATTTCATCTTCATCTACATCCTCTTCCATTTCCATAATATTGTCTTCAAGTCCATTGCCCTTGTATAGACCCTCTATATACTCCTTCCACCTCTCTGCTTTCCCTTCTTTGCTTAGAACTGGGATTCCATCAAAGCTCTTGATATTCATGCAAAATGGAGCGAGAATGTTCACGTGACTACTGATATCAGCATCATTGCACAACCCACGCAGCACGTCTAACTTATGTGGCAGTTCTCCGAAAGGACCATCCCGCCACTTGAAAGGCACAATTTAACCCCTTTCAACCTCGCTCAATTGGCTGCAGGAAGCACGAGTGCGTCACCGTGGCATTGTTGCCCGCTTGCTTCACACGTTTGTACCACACAGAGCCTTCTGGCTGTGAGCGATTCCTATTAAAGGGTAGACATACACAACTGTCCTTTAAAATTGCTACACCACGAAGATGACTTGCTACAGACGCGAAATTTAACCGACAGGAAGAAGATGCTGTGATAAGCAAATGATTAGCTTTTCAGGGCATTCTCACAAGGTTGGCGTCGGTGGTGACACCTACAACGTGCTGACATGAGGAAAGTTTCCAACCGATTTCTCATACACAGACAGCAGTTGACCAGCGTTGCCTGGTGAAACTTTGTTGTGATGCCTCGTGTAAGGAGAAGAAATGTGTACCATCACGTTTCCGAGTTTGATAAAGGTCGTATTGTAGCCTATCGCGATTGCGGTTAATCGTATCGCGACATTGCTGCTCGCGTTGGTCGAGATCCAACGACTGTTAGCAGAATATGGAATCGGTGGGTTCAGGAGGGTAATACGAAACGCCGTGCTGAATCCCAACGGCCTCGTATCACTAACAGTCGAGATGACAGGCATCTTATCCGCATGGCAGTAACGGATCGTGCAGTCACGTCTCGAACCCTGAGTCAACAGATGGGGACGTTAGCAGGACAACAACCATATGCACGAACAGTTCGATGACTTTGCAGCAGCATGGACTATAGCTCGGAGACCGTGGCTGCGGTTACCCTTGACGCTGCATCACAGACAGGAGCGCGTGTGATGGTGTACTCAATGACGAACCTGGGTGCACGAATGGCAAAGCGTCATTTTTTCGGATGAATCCAGGTTCTGTTTACAGCATCATGATAGCCGCGACATCGCGGTGAACGCACATTGGAAGCGTGTATTCGTCATCGCCATACTGGAGTATCACCCAGCGTGATGGTATGGGGTGCCACTGATTACACGTTTCGGTCACCTCTTGTTCGCATTGACGGCTCTTTGAACAGTGGACGTTACATTTCAGATGTGTTACAACCCGTGGCTCTACCCTGCATTCGATCCCTGCGAAACCCTATATTTCAGCAGGATAATGCACGACCGCATGTTGCAGGTCCTGTGCGGGCCTTTCTGGATACAGAAAATGTTCGACTGCTGCCCTGGCCAGGACATTCTCCACATCTCTCACCAATGGAAAACGTCTAATCAATGGTGGCCGAGCAACTGGCCCGTCAGAATACGCCAGTCACTACTCTTGATGAACTGTGGTATCGTGTTGCAGCTGCATGGGCAGCTGTACCTGTACACCCTATCCAAGCTCTGTTTGACTCTATGCCCAGGCGTATCAAGGCTGTTATTACGGCCAGAGGTGGTTGTTCTGGGTACTTATTTCTCAGGATCTATGCACCCAAACTGCGTGAGAATGTAATCACATGTCAGTTCTAGTATAATATATTTGTCCAATGAATACCCCTTTATCATCTGCATTTCTTCTTGGTGTAGCAATTTTAATGGCCAGTAGTGTAGATTGTGCAAATAGCTGTGCCACTACACTATCTATTGGCGAATGACGTTGAAACCATTATCAGTAATGTACTATCCCCGAGGTGGCGTATGCTGTCATCGGATCAAAATCGTCGTCGTCGTTCCAGGTTTACTATTTTTTCCCAGTAGTGTAGTTGTTGCTCCTGTTGAAACGAAGAACGCAGATCACCTTTTGTTGCTATGTTATCATTACTGCGACACACTTTGGGCAATGAATGGGCTATCTGCACCAGGGGCCCCACCGGGCAAACACATCGTTCGTATCCAGCTCCCACTCTAGATACTGCCAGGTCTGGAGATGACTATTGATATTGGTATTGTTAGTGTCAGAGGGTGGCCAGATGCCCTTCCTGCTGCCACCCCATACCCCCCCTCCCCCCCCCCCCCCCCCGGAACAGAAGTAGTGTACTCCAGCTGTCTGCGTCGAGCGTAATCCATGGAATAGTGCGAACGTGGTCTGTGTGTCGTGTAACTGAGGCGGAACCTATGGACCAGCCCGGTATTCACCTAGTGGGATGTGGAAAACCGCCTAAAAACTACATCCAGGCGGGCCGGCACACCGACCCTCGTCGGTAATCCGCCGGGCGGATTCGATATGGGGTCGGCGCGCCTACTCGAGTCCAGGAATCAGCGCATTAGCGCTCTCTGTTAAACTGGCGTGTTGGCAAACACATGAACTGGCAAATTACTACTTGTGCTAAAGTAAACTTCTAATTTAGACGCATAAGTTAAAATTCTGTCTTCATTCATGTGCATCTTGTCTTGTGAAATTGGATAAATATTGGGTGGGATCAGCAGCATTATCAGATTGTTCGCTTATGTCCAAATAAAGCGTCATCGCTGGCTGATTTAAGGAAATACTGAGTGACTTAGTATTTCCATGAATGGCAGTCCACTTTAGATATGGATAGAGTTAAGATAATGGGCACAACAAAGAAAATGAATCAGATTACATGATTAGCAGTTAACTTCTGGATCCGTCACATCATTTACGTAGTTGGGGTAATACTACAAATAGATATGGAGTAGGACGAACGGTGAAAGCAGTAGTAGCTAAGGCGAGGGGGCGACTTCAAATGACAAGTGCGGTACAATGAAATGTACCTCTCTCTGCTTTGTGCCTTGTAACGAGTCGCACAAAACAGGTATAGATGTAGCCAACGCATTGCTGTCGTCTGTCATTTCCCCTTGAGATCACTCCAGACCGCTCACACAAATATTTATCTGGCTCATTTTCAAAACAAGTTGTCCAGAAAGCAGGATCAGAAATTTTGCTGAGAGCACGTGTTGACAATTTCGTAGCCCTGCGAATGTATATGGCGTATTTCGCCATTTACTTTAATCAGCACACTTTTCCTGGTATGGTGCTTCTAATTGGGACTAACTTTGTTTTATAGTTGTGGTGGTGAAGACTGATTTGAGGCAACTCTCCGCGCTGGTGAACGCTGTGTAAGGCTCCTCATTTCTACGCAAGTACTACAGCCTACATCCATATGAACCTGTTTAATACCTCCCATTACCAAATCGATTATTTTGCGGTGCCACAGCATGTTGTTTTTGTTGTTGTGGTCTTCAGTCCGAGACTGATTTGATGCAGCTCTCCGTGCTATTCTATCCTGTGCAAGCTTCTTCATCTCCCAGTTCTTACTGCAACCTGCATCCTTCTGAATCTGCTTAGTGTATTCATCTCTTGGTCTCCCTCTACGATTTTTACTCTCCACGCTGTCCTCCAATACTAAATTGGTGATATCTTGATGCCTCACAACATGTCCTATCAATCGATCCCTTCTTCAAGTCAAGTTGTGCCACAAATTTCTCTTCTCTCCAGTTCTATTCAATACCTCCGCATTAGTTATGTGATCTACCCATCTAATCTTCAGCATTCTTCTGTAGCACCACATTTCGAAAGCTTCTATTCCCTTCTTGTCCAAACTATTTATCGTCCATGTTTCACTTCCATACATGGCTACACTCCATACAAATACGACTTCCTGACATTTAAATCTATACTCGATGTTAACAAACTTCTCTTTTTCAGAAATGCTTTCCTTGCCATTGCCAGTCTACATTTTACATCCTCTCTACTTCGACCATCATCAGTTCTTTTGCTCCCCAAATAGCAAAACTCATCTACTACTTTAAGTGTCTCATTTCCTAATCTAATTCCCTCAGCAACACCCGACTTAATTCGACTACATTCCATTGTCCTCGTTTTGCTTTTGTTGGTGTTCATCTTATATCCTCCTTTCAAGACACTGTCCAGCCCGTTGAACTGCTCTTCCAGGTCCTCTGCTGTCTCTGACAGAATTACAATGTCATTGGCCGACCTCAGAGTTTTTATTTCTTCTCCATGGATTTTAATTCCTACTCCGAATTTTTCTTTTGTTTCCTTTACTGCTTGCCTCAGCATATGTCTCACTAATCTATTCGTCCTTTTAGTCAAGTTGTGTCATTAATTTATTTTCTCTCCAATTACATACAGTAGGCCTACTTCATTGCTTCTCCGATCCATCCAAACGATCTTCAGCATTTTTCTGTAGTGCCACATTTCAGAAGAAACTTTTAGGTGCCTGACAGAACAGACAAACTCATATTCATAATTCTATGGATGCGACGGCTCTTTAATGAAAAAGTTTCAGTGTGGATGCGCAACTAACGTCCGAACTCCTACTGGAATCAGAAATCTGTGAGGTACGAGACTAATGAGCGGGGGTCATTGTGGTGCGACGAGAGCGGAGTTTGGAATTTGGGTCTGACGGAAAGCGTGTCTCGACGGCCGAGGCGGTTCAGGAAAGCGTTCTAGAGAAATGGAGCTTCCGGGTTCGAGTCTCGGTCCGGCACAAATTTTCACCTCTCGCCGTTGCGCTGCCGCAATTCCCTGTGTGGTTGGAACTCGTTATTTCCTTCCTATTTCTTTCCCATCCCGTTTCCATTCCTTTCACCCCAATTATTCATGTATTCTGGTCTTGTCTGCACTATTTATCATCTACGTTTATTTCGTTACAAGGCTACACTCCACACCATTACTTTCAGATTAGAATGCTTAATGCTTTGCTTCCTTTTGAAAGTCTGCGTTTTACATCCTCTCTACTTCTGCCAACGCCTGTTACTTTGATACCCAAGTAACAAAATTCGTCTTCTACTCTCAGTGTCTCATTTCGTCATCCAATTTCCTCAATATCACCAGATTTAACTCGACTACATTCCATAACTTTGATCTATTTTTGTTGCTGTTCATATTATAACCTCTTTGCAAGACGACATACTTTTCGTTCAGCTGATTTCCAAGAGCTTTGCCGTATCTGAAAGAATTATCATGTAATCGGCAATCCTTAAAGTTTCCAAGCACCGACGGAACATTCAGTTAATGCTTTTATTTCTTTTCCTTCAACTTTAATTCCGTTCCGGAATTTCTCCTCAGGTTCCTTTAACCCTTTACGTGTGATCTCAGAATACTGAATTCCCTAACGATTTCCAAAGTGGAATGTCCCATGCGTCTAGCATCGACTACCATTCCGTGTTCAAGTCTGTCAGTTCCCGTCGTGCGGCCATAAACACGTCCAAAACCTTTTCACATAAATCAGCTGAGCACAAATGATAGTTCCAAAACGACAGTTCAATCAGTGCACTGCCCTTTTATACTTTATGAATGATATACTACCGCCATCCGTATAAGTGCATATCGCTATTCCATGACTTCCTCACTGAAGGCACTCGGTCCATCAGCCAAGAACGATTTACTGCCGTCGTTATTGTGGTCTAAGGCCCGAAAGGTTTGATGAAGCTCTCTGTGCTACTCTACTCTGTGCAAGCCTCTTCATCTCTGCATAACTACTGCAACCCACATCCACTGGAATCCGCTTAATGTGCTCAACCCCAGATCTTCATCTACAATTTTGTACACCACATGCATCCTTACTTCGCCGGCCGCGGTGGTCTAGCGGTTCAGGCGCTCAGTCCGGAACCGCGCGACTGCTACGGTCGCAGGTTCGAATCCTGCCTCGGGCATGGATGTGTGTGATGTCCTTAGGTTAGTTAGGTTTAAGTAGTTCTAAGTTCTAGGGGACTGATGACCACAGAAGTTAAGTCCCATAGTGCTCAGAGCCATTTGAACCATCCTTACTTCACCAACTTGACGATTCCTCGAGATGTGTCTGATGAATTGGTCCCTTCTTTTAGTCAAGCTTCGCAATAAATTTCTTTTCTCCACAATCCTATTCAGTACCTCCTCATTAATTATTCTATCTACGCAACGAATCTTCAGAATTGTTCTGCAGTACCACAATTGAAAAGCCTCTACTCAGTTTTTGTCTGAACTGTCTTTCGTCCACGTTTTACTTCCATACAAGGCTACAATCCAGACAAGGCACCAGAACGCTAGCTTGCAGGGAGAGGGAGATGGGACGGTATACCTGTGAGTGTGGAATATTTCTTTATATTTGGAAAACGTATGGCGACTTGTAAGAAGCTATAAAGATGTTTCGGTTCCAATAATGTTAAAAACCAGCGCATAGCGACTTTAACATAATTTTCTTGAAAGAAAAACATTTCACTCCTCTATATTTTGTTCTTTCCCTGAGAGCTTGGGGTGGGAGCAGGGGGGAGGGGGGACAGGGAGGGAGGGGGGTGTTGCGCGCGGCATTAACACCTCTTGCAGCTGGGTATGAACGCCCTTGACTCCAGACAAATTTCTTCGACAACGACTTCCTAACATTTAAATTTATATTCTGAGGTAAAGAATTTCTCTTCTTCAGAGACGCTTCTCTTGCTATTGCCAGTCTGCATTTTATGGTACTTCCCCTCAACTACCGACATCGTCAGTTGTTTTGCTGCTCAAACAGCAAAATATCATCTACAACTTTTAGTGTCTCATTTCCTAATCTAATTGTATCATCATTATCTGATTCAGTTTGACCACATTCAGTTGCCATTGTTTTGGGACGACAAAAAGGTTTCTGTTCGAAGGCCGTACAGTCCAGAATAGGTAGGTCAATAAGAAAAAACCGCCGTGAGCGTTGAAACAATCATCACAACGACGCATCAAGTAGAAGTTATCCATTTCATTAAACACCGTGTCCTGCTGCGTGAAGAAGCCCATAACTGCTGCTGCGTATCGTCTACCAACAGGAATTTCGACCTTCAAGACCTGTTTTAAAGGACCGAAGGCGTGATAATTGCATGGGAACTATCAGAACTATGGGGCGGGTGTTCGAGTGTCTTCCACTTGAGACTGGCCTTCCCCATCGACCGGCGTCTTGTGTCGAATCGCAACCAGCACGGAATTAGGCGTGGTTTTCGGCACACACGCTACTCCATACACATTCTCCGATGGATGTCTACTGGTGTTTAGCCTTCGACAGCCAAGAAGACAATAACAGCAAGTTCGCACTGTTTGGTCACATTTCGTAATAACGTCGCCATAATTCAATTTTCCGCACGTCGGAAATACACGAATGCCACACTAATCCCGGTCGGTGTGGCCGAGCGGTTCTAGGCGCTTCAGTCCGGAACCGCGCTGCTGCTACTGTCGCAGGTTCGAATCCTGCCTCGGGCATGGATCTGTGTGATGTCCTTAGGTTAGTTAGGTTTAAGTAGTTCTAAGTTTCGGGGCTGAAGACCTCAGATGTTAAGTCCCATAGTGCTTAGAGCCATTTGAACCACACTAATCTCTTGCCTAGTGTCGCTGTTTATATACCCGCATCGGAGTCGCACTGGAGTTGCATATACCCTGTAGCAGCAGGCTTAAACGGAAACCTTTTTTCGTCCCTTACGCGTTTGTTGATGTTCATCTTCTAGCCTCTCTTCTAGAAACTATCCAATTCATCCAAAGGCCCTTTCAAGTCCTTTGCCGTCTCTGACAGAATTACAAAGTCATGAGCAAACCTCAAAGATTTTATTTCTTCTCCTTGAGCTTCCATTTCCAAATTTCTTCTTGGTTTCGTTTACTGCTTGCTCAATGTATGGATTAAATGACATCGAGGAAAGGAAACAATCCTGTGTTGCTCCCTTCCCAACTATTGCTTCCCTTCCATGTCCTGCGACTCCTGTAACTGGGTCTGGCTTTTGTACAAGCAGTAAACAACATTTCGCTCTCTGCATCTTCTCCCTGCCACATTCAGAATTTAAAAGAGTGTGTGTCCAGTGAACAATGTCAAAAGCTTTCTCCGAAGCTACAGCGCTCTCTCGCGCGGTCCTGCATTTCTCTGGAATACAAACTGATCTTTGCTGATGTCGGCTCCTACAGTTCTTCCATTCTCTGTAAATAGTTGTAGGCAGTATATTCCATTCATGATTGGTTAAACTGATGGGTCTTTGATATTCACACGTGTCAGCACCTGCCTTCTTTGGAATAAGAATTAATACATTCTTGTTGGAGTCTGAGGGTAATAAGCTTTTCGCATGTATACTGCATACCAGCTGAGAGAATGTCGTCTACCACATAGCCTCGTATTGACTACCAGCAAGAATAAGAAAGCGCTTATCATTCGCGTTTGTAAGCAAATAGAGCACTTGCAAGTATCACATCAACGCTTATTAACGAAAGTACCATCATAAGGGATTTCAAATTAAATATGTAACTGGACTGAAGATGCCTTGATGGGGATATGTTCCTTGATATACAGCCAATGACAGATGTAAAAGTAACTTCACGCGTGCCACAAGCAAGCTTGTTGGCGGCCTTGCTTTTCGTGTTGTGTATTAACATTTCGGCAGACAGTATTAGTAGGAACCTGCGGATAGTGCAGTTACCTATACCATCTCAAAAACCTGCAGAAATAATCATTTAGATCTTGCTATTTTTCAACGAGTTGCAATGATAAGCAGCTTGCTTTTAATGTTCAGAAACGTAAATTTGTGCGCTTCACAAAATGCATAAACATACTAACCTATGACTACGATATAAGTCAGTCACAACTGGGTTAAGTCAACTTCTACAGATACCTGGATGTAACAAATGGTGCTGATATAAAATGGAACGATCAGATAGACTAACTTGTAGGTTAAGTCAGTGACTGATTTCAATTCATTGATAGGATACTGGGAAAATGCGAGCCGTCTCCAAAGGAGATTGATTATAAAACATTCATATGACCCACGCTAGAATATTATTTAAGTGTTGGAACCCATACCAAACAGGAATAAGGAGGGATACTGAACGTGTACAAAGAAGCGCAGCGCAAACGATCACAGACAGACTGAGGGCGTCACGGAGGCACTGAAAAATTTGAACTGAGACGCTGAAAGATAGATGTCAACTGTCCCACGAAAGCCTACTTATCCAGTTAGAGATCTAGTAATGAGTCAGGAATATACGTCCGTGCCCTAGATATCGTCCTCGCGGGAACCGCGAAGACAGAACAAGAATAGTTGTAGCACACACAGGTGGATTTAAACAATCACTCTTCTCGCTTTCCTTATATGAACGTAACAGGAAGAAGCCCTAACACGTGGTACAATGTGAAGTACCCTCTGCCATCCATTTCATAGTGGTTTGTAGGGTATAGGTGTGTGTATAGGTACTTGGAAACAACAGCGCCAGTTGCTAGTTTATTTTCTAACACCACAACGTGGTTCGGCCAACAAGAACATTTTCAAGTGCCTATGAGCCTAGCTTCGCGGAAGTACCCAGACAGAATCTACAGTGTCAGAAAATAAACTTGTTACTGGGGCTGTTCTTTGTCTCCAAGTAATGGTAATTTGATAAGTCTGGTAAATATCCACGAAAGAGTAGAACATTTCTGTTTCACCTTCATAGTTGGCAAGCTTGCTTATTCCAAGGCTCGTCTAAGGAATTTCAAGAATGTACAACGTACATTTCATTACTGACAGCCGACTGAATTGGTCAGTGTTGACTGCGACTAGAAATGGAGCAAACCGAATTTCCTGTTGTTGAACATTTTCATTTGTAGAGTTAGATTGCCACACATATCGAAAAAGAATTGGATGGAGTTCGTGTGGACTCTGCACCATCACTGGAAACCATTTATTTTTGGATTAATGAATTTAAACGGGGTGGACAAGCACAGAAGGTGAAGTGCGCGCGGCCATCCAGTTGAGGTCACCACAAGGAAACCAATGGCAAAATCTATGATATGGTAATGCAAGACAGCCGGATAAAAAATCTTGAGGTAGCTGAGACTGCAGACATCTCAAATGAGCGAGTGCATAATATCTACACCTACGTGATTACTCTGCTATTCACAACAAAGTGCCTGGCAGTGGGTTCAATGAACCACCTTCAAGCTGTCTCTCTACCGTTCCACTCTCGAACGGCGCACGGGAAAAACGAGCGCTTAAAGTTTTCTGTGCGAGCCCTGATGTCTCTTATTTTATTGTGATGATCATTTCTCCCTATGTAGGTGGGTGCCAACAGAATGTTTTCGCAGTCGGAGGAGAAAAGTGGTGATTGAAATTTCATGAGAAGATCCCGTCGCAACGAAAAACGCCTTTGTTTTGATGATTGCCACTCCAATTCACATATCATATCTGTGACACTACCTCCCCTATTTCGCGAGAATACAAAACAAGCTGCCCTTCTTTGAACTTTTTCGATATCATCCGTCAGTCCCACATGATGAGGATCACACACCGCACAGCAATAATGCAGAATAGGGCGCACAGGCGTAGTGTAAGCTGTCTAGACCTGTTGCACCTTGTAAGTGTTCTGCCAATGAATCGCAGTCCTTGATTTGCTCAACCGACAACATCAGCTATGTGATCGTTCCAACTTAGATTATTTGTAATCGTAATCCCTAAGTATTTAGTTGAATTTACAGCCTTCAGATTTGTGTGAGTTATCGCGTAATCGAAATTTAGTAATTGTTTAGTACTCGTGTGAATAACTTCATATTTTTCTTTATTGAAGGTCTATCACCGCTTTTCGCACCATAGAGTTATATTATCTGAATCATTTTGCAATTCATTTTGGTCATCTGATGACTTTACAAGACGGTAAATGACAGCAATATCTGCAAACTATCTAAGAGGGCTACTCAGAGACCGGCCGCTGTGGCGGAGCGGTTCTACGCGCTTCAGTCTGTGGTCGCAGGTTCGACCCTGCCTCGGGCATGGATGTGTGTGATGTCCTTAGGTTAGTTAGGTTTAAGTAGTTCTAAGTTCTAGGGGTCTGATGACCTCAGATATTAAGCCCCATAGTGCTCAGAGCCATTTGAACCATTTCTTGAGCTGCTTAGAGTATAAACAGCTAGTTGTTCAAAACTGGCTCTGAGCACTATGGGACTTAACATCTGAGGTCATCAGTCCCCTAGAACTTAGAACTACTTAAGCCTAACTAACCTAAGGTCATCACACACATCCATGCCTGAGGCAGGATTCGAACCTGCGACCGTAGCGGTCGCGCGGTTCCAGATTGAAGTGCCTAGAACCGCTCGGCCACAAAGGCCGGCCTAACTAACCTAAAGACATCACACATCCATGCCCGAGGCAGGGTTCGAACCTGCGACCGTAGGTTGAAGCGCCTAGATCGCTCGGCCACAACGGCCGGCCAGCTGGTTGTGTTTCACAAGAACGATATTTTCTGAATCCGTGCTGACTATATGACAATAAATCGTTTTTTTTTTCGAGGTAATTCATAACATTGGAACATAGTATATGTTCCAAAACCATACAGCAAAATGATGTTAGTGATATGGGCCTATTTCCCTTTTTGGGTATTGGTGTGACTTCAGCAATTTTTCCAGTATTTAGGTACGGATCTTTCTGTGAGCGAGTAGTTGTATATAATTGCTTAATATCGAGCCATTTTATTAGCATACTCTGAAAGGAACCTGACTGGTATACAATCTGGATCGGAGGCCTTGCCTTTATTAAGTGTTTTAAGACGCTTTGCTACGCCGAGGATACCTACTTCTATGTTTCTCATCTTGGCTGTTGTTCTTGATTGGAATTTAGGAATATTTACTACGTCTTCTTTGGTGAAGGAGTTTCGGTAAACAGTGTTTAATAACTCTGCTTTAGTGGCACTGTTATCAGTGACTTCACAGTTGTTATCACTCAGTGAAGGTGTTGCCACTGGTGTGTTTTCTGTATGACCAAAATCTCTTTGGGTTTTCTGCCAGATTCCGAGACAAAGTTTCGTTGTGGAAATTATTAAAAGCATCTCGCATTGAAGTATGCGCTACATTTCAAACTTCAACATAACTTTGCCAATCATGGGTATTTTGTGTTCTTTTAAATTTGGCATGCTTTTTTTTCGTTGCTTCTGCAACAGCGATATGACCAGTTTTGTGTACCATGTGGAATCAGAATCTTCACTTATTAATTTATGTGGTATGTGTCTCTCAATTTCCGTCGGTACTATCTCTTTGAAATCATTCCGTATCTTTTCTACGCTTACATGATCAGATCGCAAGGAGTGGAGACTGTTTCTTAGAAAGGCGTTAAGAGCAATTTTATCAGATTTTTAAATAAATGTGCTTTACGTTTCTTTTTTATGGTTGTGGGTGTTAACAGTATTCAGCTTAGTAGCAACAGCCTTGTTGGACGAAGAATTGGCTATGAAGAAACTGTGTGCGAAGTGGTTGCTGCTATTGCTCACAGTCGACCAGAAGCGAATCCGACACAATATTTCAACACGAAGTCTGGCAAAGTTTAATA
This sequence comes from Schistocerca cancellata, assembly GCF_023864275.1. Lineage (NCBI taxonomy): Eukaryota > Metazoa > Arthropoda > Insecta > Orthoptera > Acrididae > Schistocerca > Schistocerca cancellata. The sequence goes on along the minus strand of NC_064626.1, from coordinate 1,118,034,404 downwards.
GCCACTTCTGGCGCCGATTTATGACTGTTGGTGAACCATGGATCTATCATTACACACTAGAGTCGAAACGGCAACACAATGGTCAAAGGCTGGTGAAAACGCACCGAAAAAGGCCACAGTTTTTTTTATTCCCAAGGAATAAATCTTATAGGTAACTTGGAAAAAGACAGAACCATAACAGCCCCTTATCATGCCTCATTGTTGGATTGTTCGAAACTTACGCTGGCTAAAAACAGAGCAAGATTGTCACGTAAAAAAGTGCTCTTTCACCAGGATAATCCACTGTCCCACACATCAGCGACAACATGAGCGAAAGTGCATGAATTGGGCTTTGAACTGTTTCCTCGTGCACCCTATGCACCAGATTTGGCCCAAGTGACTTTTACCTGTTTCCTAACTTGAAACTTTGGCTTGCTGGGAAGAAATTTTCGTCAAATGAGTGTTTTGTAGAATTGTACAAACTCTATTTCCCCGATGTAATGAAAAAGCTGGAGGATCGCTGGACCAAGTTTACATACCTGAAAGGAGACTATGTCGGAGGCAAAAACATTTTTTTCTTCCTTTTATCAAACTACCTAGTAGATCAAACCACCTAGTAGTTGACCCTGGACCATCACTTTCAGCATGCTGGAAAAATTTGTTTCCCTATAACTGGCTAGGTAAATCAGTTCAAACGTTAGAGGAAGGCAAAAGCATACTTCAGAGTCTGTGGATCCTCTTCGTCTAGGACACAGGGACATTTTTTATCCTTTCGCCAACCTGTTTAGATACCCTACAGGAATGTACATGGGTTGGATGAAAAATAATGGCAACATGGTTATAATTCATAACAAACTTTACTGGCAGACGTTCACCATATTACATGCCCTCAATATAATAGCCCAGCATTTTGATTACGTCCCCCCCCCTCTCCCCCCCTCCCCCACACACACAGAGATGAAAGGAATCGTACACCATTGGCGTCCATCTCTGCCGATGTCTCGCAAGGACCGACCTATGGCACAGATGATGTCTTGTTTTGTTTTGTAGCACGTGCTACAAGGAGGTGCCTTCATTTTGGATAACAAGTTGGAATCGCCTGGACTCGTATTGGATGAATACGGTGGATGTTTCAGTATCTCCCATCACCATGTACATAGGAGCTCCAGCATGGTGTTTGCCATGTGACATCGTGAAGGATGATGGGATACAGTGCCAGAAGACTCACTGTCGTGCTCTCCGACAACGTCTCATTTCAATCTTTATCCACGCACGTTGTTCGTGTTTCCTAAACACAGTCTTAAATGGTTCAAATGGCTCTGAGCACTATAGGACTTGACATCTTAGGTCATCAGTCCCCTAGAACTTAGACTACTTAAACCGAACTAACCTAACGACATCACACACATCCATGCCCGAGACAGGATTCGAACCTGCGACCGTAGCAGTCCCGCGGTTCCGGACTGCAGCGCCTACAACCGCAAGACCACCGCGGCCGGCAAACACAGTCTTAGGGCGCCCGAACTGGCCAGCCGCATTTTCAGGCAGTACACGTAGCGACTGACTCAAACACAGCCATCGCCGTTCATTGCACTACTTCAACTTCAGCAGCTACAGATACGTATCGCTGACAATGATGTCCGTCAACATTGCGGCCACGCGAATTGCAACCACACGTATACAACATTACCGGCCGCCACTGCTGGGTAGTGTTTGCGTCAATACGTATCCGGGCCAGGAGTATTTACACCGCGTTGCAGTATTGCCACAAAATGGGCGAAAGCAAGCTACCGGAAATGTGTGCTGTTCTGCTGCTTAAGTAACGGGAATGCTTCAGAAAATTTAAGGCGTGAACTGATACTAGATACGTACCATTTGCTAGAATTTTACCGTAATGTCGAATCACGATTTAGAATATCTCGTACAAGCGATTAGTACAAGAACTGCTAAGGCCGATACAAATATACCAGTTACAACCAGGCTGGCGGTCACCTTTCAGTTTTTAGTTACTGGTGATTCGCACAGAAGTTTAAAGTACCTCTTTATACAGCACTGCTATCAATAAGCTTCTTGGTATCAGAAGTATGCAATGCTTTGGCAGAAGGACTGTCTGTTTATATTTTCTTTTTGTTCACTAGCACACGGAAATACACGCGCTTAAGCTCACGATAAAATCGAACATGTTTCCGACCACATTGGCAACAGCTTACCTACTGTTCTTCAAGACGCGATTTCTGTATACATTACTTTCGATGTATACATACACGCTCAAACTTTCGTACAAAAGCGAAACGATATTGTTTTTGTTCAGAACGTGACTGCAGCGCTGTCGATGAGATAAGTAGGAAACAAAGAAAACACAAAGGAAGTGTTCACTGACATAGAGCGAGATATGCAGGGTGTTTGTTTTAACTTGAGAGAAGTAAATATCTCGAAAACTACGCATCGTACGAAAAAAAAGGTTCTAGGTAAATAGTAGTAAAGGAAACAACTGTCTGTGCTGCAGCTGGTCACCTTCTTACCACACGTTCTGAGTGGGTGGGATCAATTTTATATTTTCAAATGGGAACCTCCAGTTTAATTGCATATTCGGATTCTACGCCAAAAAATTCGTACGGTTTACTCAAACCAATGTTTTTCATTCGTGGTAGATGGCATTGTAATCGACAAATATTAGGTGTGCCTGTTTTTGCAGTTAGGAACCGAAGCATTTGATGCTACATTTCATTTACGATGTAAATTTAAACCTTTGTGTTCTAGCGGTGTAATTTATGTTCAAACGTTACTTGAGTGTTGCAAATGTGAATGCACAGTGCAAATAATATGGCAAGACATTGACTTTTCTGCCAAATAAGCTACTTGTATGGGAATGTAGTTTTCTGTTTCCTGCGGGATACGGGATTGTTTGTGGCGAGTCCACAGCCATCGGAATGCTTGATTTCGGTGGCCGCTCCGAAACCACGCCATCAGGACGAGTCATTTCGGAGCGTATCCATCTTACCGCCGTAACTCTCGCGCTACCGGCGTGATAAAACTACAACCACTGTAATAAGGTAGAATGTTCTTGAGGTGATAATGACCTATTATATCCAGTCGTTATTCCTGGATCACGCTCAACGTAGTTTCTAACCACAAAGTGAAACGGCTAATCATATTATACTGTACAATCAAATTTCCAACACTAAAGTAATTTCGTACACAAATATCATGCATCAGACACAAAAATTTACATTTACATCGTAAATGTAATGTAGAATCAAATACGTCGGTTCTTAATTGCATAAATAGGCGTACTTGATATTGCCGCTACAGCGCCATCTACCACTAATGGAAAACAATGTTTTCAGTAAACTGGACGTATTTTTTGGTGTAGAACCCGAATAGGCAACAAAAATAGAAGGTTTCAATTTGACAATACACAGTTAACCCCGACCACGCAGGAGGGGTTATAAGAAAGTAGTCAGTTGTAGCACAGACACAAACACCCTTCACTAATATTAACTTTTCACTTAGAATGTTTTTTCCTTGAGATGTGTCGTTTTCGTGACATTTAGTTGTCTCAAGTTAAAAAAAACCTGTTTATTGCCCTGCAGTACGAAAGTATTCTCCAGCCTTGGCGGACAGCACTTGCAACCGCTCAGCAATACGTCGGCAGCTACCTGCAACATCAGCAGTATTTCTCGAACGTACCACAAAATTGCCATGTACTGCAGTCACATACACTCCTGGAAATGGAAAAAGGAACACATTGACACCGGTGTGTCAGACCCACCATACCTGCTCCGGACACTGCGAGAGGGCTGTACAAGCAATGATCACACGCACGGCACAGCGGACACACCAGGAACCGCGGTGTTGGCCGTCGAATGGCGCTAGCTGCGCAGCATTTGTGCACCGCCGCCGTCAGTGTCAGCCAGTTTGCCGTGGCATACGGAGCTCCATCGCAGTCTTTAACACTGGTAGCATGCCGCGACAGCGTGGACGTGAACCGTATGTGCAGTTGACGGACTTTGAGCGAGGGCGTATAGTGGGCATGCGGGAGGCCGGGTGGACGTACCGCCGAATTGCTCAACACGTGGGGCGTGAGGTCTCCACAGTACATCGATGTTGTCGCCAGTGGTCGGCGGAAGGTGCACGTGCCCGTCGACCTGGGACCGGACCGCAGCGACGCACGGATGCACGCCAAGACCGTAGGATCCTACGCAGTGCCGTAGGGGACCGCACCGCCACTTCCCAGCAAATTAGGGACACTGTTGCTCCTGGGGTATCGGCGAGGACCATTCGCAACCGTCCCCATGAAGCTGGGCTACGGTCCCGCACACCGTTAGGCCGTCTTCCGCTCACGCCCCAACATCGTGCAGCCCGCCTCCAGTGGTGTCACGACAGGCGTGAATGGAGGGACGAATGGAGACGTGTCGTCTTCAGCGATGAGAGTCGCTTCTGCCTTGGTGCCAATGATGGTCGTATGCGTGTTTGGCGCCGTGCAGGTGAGCGCCACAATCAGGACTGCATACGACCGAGGCACACAGGGCCAACACCCGGCATCATGGTGTGGGGAGCGATCTCCTACACTGGCCGTACACCACTGGTGATCGTCGAGGGGACACTGAATAGTGCACGGTACATCCAAACCGTCATCGAACCCATCGTTCTACCATTCCTAGACCGGCAAGGGAACTTGCTGTTCCAACAGGACAATGCACGTCCGCATGTATCCCGTGCCACCCAACGTGCTCTAGAAGGTGTAAGTCAACTACCCTGGCCAGCAAGATCTCCGGATCTGTCCCCCATTGAGCATGTTTGGGACTGGATGAAGCGTCGTCTCACGCGGTCTGCACGTCCAGCGCGAACGCTGGTCCAACTGAGGCGCCAGGTGGAAATGGCATGGCAAGCCGTTCCACAGGACTACATCCAGCATCTCTACGATCGTCTCCATGGGAGAATAGCAGCCTGCATTGCTGCGAAAGGTGGATATACACTGTACTAGTGCCGACATTGTGCATGCTCTGTTGCCTGTGTCTATGTGCCTGTGGTTCTGTCAGTGTGATCATGTGATGTATCTGACCCCAGGAATGTGTCAATAAAGTTTCCCCTTCCTGGGACAATGAATTCACGGTGTTCTTATTTCAATTTCCAGGAGTGTAGTAGCAGTGTTGACGACAACGCTACTGTGGCCAAATATTGCCATAAAATATCGTCCTGTAAACGCACCTTTATAAGGCGGCGATCTGGTACTGACTCAACAGGTTTTCGAAAGTCTAAAATCATTCAGTCAGTTTAGTTTTCCACGGACTCTGATGATTTGCGTGTTCCTATGAATTCTGAATACAGTTTTTTTCAGTTGAGTTCAATCATTGAAGTATAACACTGCCCCAGTACCATCTAAAACAGACGGGAAATACGACTTCCTTCACAGCCGTCAGAAGGAAACTGTTTCGTAGCTTCTATTTCGAAATATGACGCATTAAACGCGACATTTCCGCAACGACCTGTCGCGAACTATCGCAGTGCGTGAATTATGCTTCGGGAGTCGCCCGAAACAGAGGAACACCATGACATAAAACACTACATAGTTTTAGTATGCTCTTTGCTTTCGCTAGGCGAACTGACACATTTTCTCAAGTTTCTTGGTAGCGTTTCATTGTTGCTGCTGCAGCGACTTTTGATCCACTGTTGAGTTTTGTAAGTATGATTCCAGAATCAACAAGCATGCGCTGCGTTTTGCTCAAAATGGTTCAAATGGCTTTGAGCACTATGGGATTTAACATCTGAGGTCATCAGCCCCTAGAACTTAGAACTACTTAAACCTAACTAACCTAAGGACGTCACACACATCCATGCCCGAGGCAGGATTCGAACCTGCGATCGTAGCAGTCGCGCGGTTCCCGACTGAAGAGCCTAGAACAGCTCGGCCATCCCGGCCGGCTGCGTTTTGCTAAATCGGGAATTTCCAAATCCGAACGCCAGTTTCTGACTACCAGTTTCGTTCCACATTAGTACAGAATACGAAATATAAAAAAAACTCATCTGCATGACATTTGAGAGCAACTGTAGGTTTGACGTATATATTCTTCAGTATACTATTTATTACTGCAGGTTTATCTTTTATAATAATTAAAATACCACAATTATTAGTAAGTTGGTACTATTATTATAAGTAATACTACTGTTCCTTTGTCTAAATCGAACTGTTGTTTCAAGTCACTTATACACAGCTGTTATTGCCACTTTTATTATCATTTTATCATTTGTGTTAAGCAATGCATATTTAAAATTAGCCTCCTTAGGCATAACTCTGTCAGCTAAGATATAGCGCTGCTATACTGTCTGGCAAAGTTGGAAGAAAAGAAGGAATATTGAAGAAGAAATGGAACACTTTCGAACATCTTAACATGTAATCATTTACGCCAAGTAACATATACGCACTACGACAGTTAAGTACTACTATTGGTTGCTGATGATAAAGTATGTTTTATTGCAAAACAATGAATGGCTAATAAATATTCTTGCTTCTGTACAGGATTCAGTACTTAACCCTTGCCGGCCGTGGTGGCCAAGCGGTTAAAGGCGCTACAGTCTGGAACCGTGCGGCCGCTACGGTCGCAGGTTCGAATCCTGCCTCGGGCATGGATGTGTGTGATGTCCTTAGGTTAGTTAGGTTTAAGTAGTTCTAAGTTCTAGGGGACTGATGACCTAAGAAGTTAAGTCTCATAGTGCTCAGAGCCATTTGAACCACTTAACCCTTAACGTACCAAGTGCGGTATCACAGACCGCTAGTGTTTTTTACTCTGTTGCTAATGCATAGTAGTGGCTTGAGGAGGTGACAGTGTTGTGCAGTCGTTTTTTCCCGAAGCTGCCGTCGTTTCCTTTGTCAGCAGCGCTTGAATACGACGTGGACCGAGATATATTACTGCTTCTTCCGTGCTAGCGGTCTCCGAGACTGCACCTGGCATTTTGCGTTATGGACCCAGTAGCCAGGTCTAACTCTATTGTTCACGTTACGGACCCTGGCTTTGAGGATACTGTTATAAAATGGTGTGAGGACAGTTTAGGAAGCTATGTTGGATCAGATAGTGACAACGAAATTGAAAGTGAACATGGTATAGGAACAGTGCGAAAGTGAAAACGAATTCATTTTGCCAGCCGTGAATTTCTTAAACGGAACAGATTATCTAACTGGTGAAGACAGAATTGTGAAGACTGTGTCTTCAGTTAAAATTTCTGCTCGAAACACATTAGGTCGACAAGTATCGTTGGTCGTCGAAGCCCCTTCGAAGGATGACCAATGGCATTATTTTTCCATATGTTGGGGTGAATGCGTTTGTTCTTCACAATTCCTACAAAAAAATACCCAGTGAGCCGCTTTAATTGTTGAAGAAGCTCGTAAACTCGTTGGTGACACCACAGATAAAAAGCGAGACAAGTATCATATACCCCATGAACTTCGTGAATCCTTCACCATGTTTAGGGTGTAACAGAAACAAGAGTACAATTCATTGTAGAACGATTGGAAAAAGCAAAACATGAAATGCTAAACATGCTACACCTGTGGCCCGAAAAAGACATCTTACATTTCCATTGTTGGAAGAAGCCAATCTGACTTGAAATCTGTACAAAAAAAAAAAAAACTCTGAGAAGGAAACTGAACACCTAAAAAGTGGTAGTGCAATTTTCATTTTTTTGAATGTTTTGTGGGAGTTTTCTATATGTTCATTTTGTACATTTTAATGTTTAAATGCGATTTTTCGTAAAAATTAACTTATTTTTTGTGTGGTATTAATGCAGTCTTTAACATAAAATCTGAAATGTTCAACTAAAATTGCGGAAAGCAATTTTTATGGCTATTCAAATATAACTGGGATAGTGTGTGACAAAAAAAGAGCCATGGGAAGCTAAGGATTAATCTTCGAAGATATGAATGCGGAGGTTGCACATCTAATAATGGCTGCATGTAAAACCGATAGCTTTCTTTAAACATCTTCCAGCGTGAATCTCACTTTCGGGCGGGGCTTGTTGTCAGTTGGCAGTTATCACTTGGCGCGTCAAGCGATAACAGATTATCACGTCTGCGGCAACGCTTCGCTGACTCATGCAAAAACTTGTTGGGAACGTTTACATGCTCGCCTGAGACTGATCGAAACATCCACGTGACGCTAAAGTGCTGTGTAACGTCCCTGAAATTAAGTGTCTAGACGGAAGAGCTGAGTGAGATTCGCTTTTAGTTCAGCTGCCCGGCGCCAGGTAGCGTGCGTGGCTGAAAAATACAAAATGTTAGGGGCGTGGCCCTCGACGTCATTGTATGTCGAGCAGCTTATCAGCTGACGAGAACCATTCATCTGTGCGCCAGTGTTACCGACGAAGGGATATGTCTGCAGTAAATATGATACTGCAGGTAGTTTGAAAGTTAAAAAAGCTGGGACACTGAGTGTTGTTGAACAGTTCAAAGAAAACTTGAGTCTAATTTCAAATAGGTATCCCACTCATACAATTAAAGTACCCTCGATACGCTGGAAAAAATTATACGTTTAAAGCCGGCGCAGGAAATAAAACGTCATCCGAAATTGTTCTGAATGCTTTCTCAGAAAATTAGTTTGGGCAATTAGTTCATGAGCCCACTCGAAGCATAAATGGTTGCGAAAGTATACTTGTAATATTAGCAACATATAATCCTGGACAAATAGGGAGTGTCATGACGAATACAGGGATTAGCAATCACAAAGCAGTTCCTGCTAGGCTGGTACCGTAACACCCTCAACCATAAAAAACAAACGCAAAGTACATTTATTTAAAAAAGCTGGTAAAATACTCTTAACGCCTTTTTAAGAGACAGTCTCCATTGGTTCCGATCTGATCATATGAGCGTAGAAAAGTTGTGGATGATTTCAAAGATAAAGTATCCACAGCAGTTAAAAGATATATACCACATAAATTAATAAGTAATGGCACTGATTCCCTATGGTACACAAAACGGGGCAGATCGCTGTTGCAGAGGCGACGTAAGAAGCATGCCAAATTTAAAAGAACGCAAAATTACCAAGATTGGCAAAGTTTTGCAGAAGTTCGAAATATGGCGCGTGCTTCAATGCGAGATACTTTTAATTATTTCCACAACGAAACTCTGTCTCGGAATCTGGCAGAAAACCCAAAGAGATTCTGGTCACACCAGTGGCAAGACGCAATCAACACCTTCACTGCGTGATAACAACGGTGAGCCACTGATGACAGTGCCACCAAAGCAGAGTTATTAAACACTGTTTTCCGAAACTCCTTCATCAATGAAGAAGAAGCAAAAATTCCTAAATTCCAATAAGAACAGCTACCAAGATAAGAAACATAGAAGTAGATGTTTTCGGTGTAGCAAAGCATCCGGTCCAGGCTGAATACCAGTCAGGTTCCTTTCAGAGTATGCTGATAAAATAGCTCGATATGTAGCAATTATATACAACTGCTCGCTCATAGAAAAATCCATACCTAAAGACTGGAAAACGGCTCACGTCACATCAATAACCAACAAAAGGGGAATGGGAGTAAACTGCTGAATTACAGGCCCATATCACCAACGTTGATCTGCAGTAGAGTTTTGGAACATATACTGAGTTCGAATATTATCAATTACTTCCAAGAAATCGATTTATTGACACATAGCACGGATTCAGAAAATATCGTTCTTGTGAAACACAACTAACTGTTTATACTCGTGAAGTAATGAGAGCTATCGACAGGGGATATCAAATTGATTCCATATTTTTAGATTTCCAGAATGCTTTCGACACCGTTCTTCACAAGCTTTTCAAAAATGGTTCAAATGGCTCTGAGCACTATGGGACTTAACTTCTGAGGTCATCTGTCCCCTACTACTTAAACCTAAGTAACCTAAGGACATCACACACATCCATGCCCGAGGCAGGATTCGAACCTGCGCCGGAGCGGTCGCTCGGCTCCAGACTGTAGAGCCTAGAACCGCACGGCCGCTCCGGCCGGCCACAAGCGTTTCTAACCAAACTGCGTGCCTCTGGAATATTCCCTCAGTTTTGCGACTTGATTCGCGATTTCCTGTCAGAAAGGTCACAGGTCGTAGTATTAGAAGGAAATTCATCGAGTAAAACAGAAGAAATATCCGGCGTTCCCCAAGGAAGTGATATACACTCCTGGAAATTGAAATAAGAACACCGTGAATTCATTGTTCCAGGAAGGGGAAACTTTATTGACACATTCCTGGGGTCAGATACATCACATGATCACACTGACAGAACCACAGGCACATAGACACAGGCAACAGAGCATGCACAATGTCGGCACTAGTACAGTGTATATCCACCTATCGCAGCAATGCAGGCTGCTATTCTCCCATGGAGACGATCGTAGAGATGCTGGATGTAGTCCTGTGGAACGGCTTGCCATGCCATTTCCACCTGGCGCCTCAGTTGGACCAGCGTTCGTGCTGGACGTGCAGACCGCGTGAGACGACGCTTCATCCAGTCCCAAACATGCTCAATGGGGGACAGATCTGGAGATCTTGCTGGCCAGGGTAGTTGACTTACACATTCTAGAGCACGTTGGGTGGCACGGGATACATGCGGACGTGCATTGTCCTGTTGGAACAGCAAGTTCCCTTGCCGGTCTAGAAATTGTAGAACGATGGGTTCGATGACGGTTTGGATGTACCGTGCACTATTCAGTGTCCCCTCGACGATCACCAGTGGTGTACGACCAGTGTAGGAGATCGCTCCCCACACCATGATGCCGGGTGTTGGCCCTGTGTGCCTCGGTCGTATGCAGTCTGATTGTGGCGCTCACCTGCACGGCGCCAAACACGCAAACGACCATCATTGGCACCAAGGCAGAAGCGACTCTCATCGCTGAAGACGACACGTCTCCATTCGTCCCTCCATTCACGCCTGTCGCGACACCACTGGAGGCGGGCTGCACGATGTTGGGGCATGAGCGGAAGACGGCCTAACGGTGTGCGGGACCGTAGCCCAGCTTCATGGAGACGGTTGCGAATGGTCCTCGCCGATACCCCAGGAGCAACAGTGTCCCTAATTTGCTGGGAAGTGGCGGTGCGGTCCCCTACGGCACTGCGTAGGATCCTACGGTCTTGGCGTGCATCAGTGCGTCGCTGCGGTCCGGTCCCAGGTCGACGGGCACATGCACCTTCCGCCGACCACTGGCGACAACATCGATGTACTGTGGAGACCTCACGCCCCACGTGTTGAGCAATTCGGCGGTACGTCCACCCGGCCTCCCGCATGCCCACTATACGCCCTCGCTCAAAGTCCGTCAACTGCACATACGGTTCACGTCCACGCTGTCGCGGCATGCTACCAGTGTTAAAGACTGCGATGGAGCTCCGTATGCCACGGCAAACTGGCTGACACTGACGGCGGCGGTGCACAAATGCTGCGCAGCTAGCGCCATTCGAAGGCCAACACCGCGGTTCCTGGTGTGTCCGCTGTGCCGTGCGTGTGATCATTGCTTGTACAGCCCTCTCGCAGTGTCCGGAGCAAGTATGGTGGGTCTGACACACCGGTGTCAATGTGTTCTTTTTTCCATTTCCAGGAGTGTAGGCCCTCTATTGTTAATGATCTATATTAACGACATAGGAGACAATCTGAGTAGCCCTCTAATAGTTTGCAGATGACGCTGTCATTTACCGTCTTGTAAAGTCATCAGATGACCAAAACGAATTGCAAAATGATTTAGATAAGATAGATATCTGTGTGGTGTGAAAAGTGCCAATTGACCCTGAATAAAGAAAAGTGTGAAGTTGTTCACATGAATACTAAAAGAAATCCGCCAAATTTTGTTTACGCGATAAGTCACACAAATCTGAAGACTGTAAATTCAACTAAATACTTGGGGATTACAGTTACAAATAACCTAAACTGGAACGATCACATAGATACTGATGTTGGTAGAGCAAACCAAAGACTGCGATTCATTGACAGAACACTTAGAAGGTGCAACAGGTCTGCTAAGGAGACAGCTTACATCACGCTTGTCCGCCCTGTTCTGGAGTACTGCTGGGCGACGTGGAATTCACATCAGTTGGGAGTCACGGATGACATCGAAAAAGTTCAAAGAAGGGCAGCTCGTTTTGTATACTCGCGAAATAGGGGAGATAGTGCCACAGATATGACACGTGAAATGGAGTGGCAATCATTAAAACAAAGGCGTTTTTCGCTGCGACGGGACCTTCTCATGAAATTTCACTCACCAGTTTTCTCCTCCGATTGCGAAAACATTCTGTTGGCACCCACATACACAGGGAGAAATGATCATCACGATAAAATAAGAGCCGGCCAGAGTGGCCGAGCGGTTCTAGGCGCTACAGTATGGAACCGCGCGACCGCTACGGTCGCAGGTTCGAATCCTGCCTCGGGCTTGGATGTGTGTGATGTCCTTAGGTTAGTTAGGTTTAAGTAGTTCTAAGTTCTAGGGGACTGATGACCTCAGAAGTTGAGTCCCATAGTGCTCAGAGCCATTTGAACCATTTTTTGATAAAATAAGCGAAATCGGGGCTCCCAGAGAAAAAATTAAGTGGGCCGTTCGAGAATGGAACGGTAGAGAGACAGCTTGAGTGTGGTTCCTTGAACCCTCTGCCAGGCACTTTATTGTGAAGAGCAGAGTAATCACGTAGATGTAGATGTAGATGCTAGCGCTATAGACGAGCACATACACAACACACATGTATATCTGTGGACACGTATTTAGAGATTATTCAGAGCGAGATTTAACTTATTACAAAACAGAAGCGAGGCGAGATGCTGGATAACCTTATACCATTTCCCGCGTGGGGTTTTCTAACATCAACAGCTGCATACTATCTCAGCAAGCCACCATATGCTGCATGGCGGAGGGTACCTTATACCGCTACCAGTCATTCCCTTTCCTGTTCTACCTCAACCGGAGCGGAAAAAAAAATGAACTTGATTAATTCTTCGTGGTCATTACGCGAGATGTACGTAGAATCGTTCTACAATCCGCTGCAAATTCCTGATCCGTAAACTTCCTCAACAGTATTTCGCGAAAATAACTTCTACTTCCCTCCGGGGATTCCCATTTGAGTTCATATAGCATTTTCACAATACTTTCACGATGGTCGAACCTACATATAACAAATCCAGCAGCCGGCCGGGGTGGTCTAGCGGTTCTAGGCGCTCAGTCCGGAGCCGCGCGACTGCTACGGTCGCAGGTTCGAATCCTGCCTCGGGCATGGATGTGTGTGATGTCCTTAGGTTAGTTAGGTTTAAGTAGTTCAAAGTTCTAGGGGACTGATGACCATAGCTGTTAAGTTCAATAGTGCTCAGAGCCATTTGAACCATTTTTGAACCAAATCCAGCTGCTCGCCTCTAAATTGCTACGATGACTTCCTCTGTCTGTGGAGTTCTGGATACAATAGGCCGTGCTTGCTGTTCGATGGACGGATGGATGCACACTATTTCCGGTTTTGCGACATTTTCTTATATTCTTTCATTCTCGCAGTGTTTATGTATGTCTTCCATTGTGGAGTAGTGCTTGATCATTACATAGCTACACAGTTTCGGAGCTATTCTTATACTAGGGAAGAATATTTTTATTTGCTGGCGTTTGGCTCGTAGCACCCTAGAAATAGAATTATTAAATTTAAAAAAATCTGATTTTCTGACGATCTAGGTAGTTTATTTATTTAATTTATGTTTTGTCACATTATGGATTTCACTTTTCCTAGACTGATTTTATATCCTAATTATGATTATACGTTTATAATTTTTACTCTTTGTTGTGTATGCATACAAGATAGCGAAGCGTTGTCTCATGGCATCACTATATTAGGATTTTAACATTATAATTTTATGTTAAGTACGAGAAACATTATGTTTCGTGATGCTTGTTTATGATGCTTTTATTATGTAATGATATATCTGATTATGGAATGTGTACTCCGAAATCGGTCATGTAGGTTATACGAATCAATGACGTTCAGCCTGTCGCGCAATAAACTATTCTACTCCGCGCCTCCCTGACGCCATCATCTACAATGATGAAGAGACTTAAATAGATAGAAGTATTCATTACCAACCATGTTGTGTAAGTTTCATTGTTTACATTCAATCTGTATATGCATGAAAGGGTAGTGTGTAGTGCAGCTGGTTGATGTGAATACTCATTTATAAGAAATGTGCGTGCTACTACTAAAATGCATTTGTTTTGTGACCACACAGGCCGCATTTTATTACTTACAACTGTTCAGTGCACGCGTTGTGTCTTCTACTTCCATGTACCTGCTTGCACATTTCAGACGAATTTTAGCTTTGACTCTTGTTTTCTTGCCCATTTTTATTTACAGCGTCAATGTCAAAGTTGGAAAATCTTTATCTTTGAATGCATATTACCAGAATTAATTAACTATTTATCCAGCAGCTACCAATACGATGGCCACGTAAACGAAGACGTTCACTGATATTATTCTGGAAGTATCAGTGAGCCAGGACGTGTGGTGATTTAATGTATTTACGTTGTTTGCATGTAACGTCACCAATGAGATGCAGGAAAAAAGGGTGAAACCCTTGAAGATTTCCAAAGATCAGTTCATGTACAAATATACAAGTAAATCACATCAGACAAGTGTTAAGACTATCGCACACTAAGTTTCTTAACCAGTGCCTCCTAGATATCAAACAAAGTAGCATTGATTGACGGTTCCTTCGGTTCTTGGTAGAATATTGTATACATTATGAATGAAAACACACACGACACTGGCGTAATAAGAACAAAAAAGGATAATAATAATGAATACTGTACAGTATTGCACCAGGGCTGTGTGCGTTTTCAGTCATAATCAAACAAAATCAATCAGAGCCTCATTGAAGATCTATGTGGATTTAGGAAAGATTGAGGAACTAGGGGAGCAATAATAACTAATGTAAGAGTAAATAAGGTGTTCAGTTAGGATGCAACCTTTCACCATTTACTCTGCAACATAACTTTGTGAGTGCAATAAATTAATGTAGAGATACATATCTATGTTGAAAACTATACATGAGTAAAACATAAAAATGCTTAGATTGGCAGGTGATATAGCAGCATTAGCAGAATATAAAAACAGTCTCCAAAAGGCCATAGAAGGCATGAACAGAGTATTTTCAGGAAGATATAATATGGAACTAAAAGAAGGAATCCGGAATCCTTGTGTGAGTAATGTTACATCTGGGTGGAGAGAATCTAAAGCAAGTGAGCAGCTTTCAGCACCTGGGTAGTATAACGTCAGAGGATGGCAGATCATGCCACGAGACTAAAAGGAAAAAGATGCACAAGCTAAATCAACATTGAAGAAGAAGCTACTAATATCGAAAAAACAGTACGTAAAATCTTTTGCTCGGAGCGTTGCCCTATTTGACTTAGAGATATGGACAGCAGGACAGACAGAACTGCAAAAACGACAGTTTCTTGAAGCCTGCTGTTGGAAAAAAAAGAGTTATAAGGATTTCGTGTCCAGTGAGAACGACAAATGAAGAAGTCTTCGACAATGTAGGAGAGGAAAGGTCTTTGCGGGGGATTATCAAGGAGCCGAGGGACCGATGGGTTGGACACCTACACAGAGAATGTTCCTTCGTAGTGAAATTAATCAAAGGACGGGTGCCTGAGTAGAAAGTACAAGGAAGATCAAGACTTCAGTACCACAGGCGGGTAAAACGAGATCTGAAACACAACGCACTCTGAGATAAAGAGACCTACGGAAGATTGGGAAAACTGGAGGATGAGAATTGCTGCCGACGAGTCTACGCATTGAAAATAAACGAAGAGAAGAAGAAGAAGAAGAAGAAGAAATACGTAAATAAGTAAGTATACATTGTTAACGTAACGGCGCTTAATATTCTGCCCTTTCATCACAAATGCACACCCGACTGCCTCCTGCATTCGCCACACGCATTCTACTGTCAGCAGCGAATGGTACTTATCCGCGCTGCTGCCGGCCTAACGCATGTACAGTATTTTAGTACACACCACATGGGCGACATTTGTGTCAGATGTCTCATCTGTAAAGGTATGTGATCTCTCAGGACATACACCATTAATGTTAAAATATGTCCAAGCACGCCTTTCTCCTCGTGTGCAATCGTAGTTGCATGGGAACAAAAGAGCGTGCACAAAAATTAGAAGAAAGGACGCACGTGCGTATACATGTTCTCGTATCCACACGTTGCCTCACTGTTCAAGCTATCTACTAAGCATCCATTTCTTTGCACGGCAATATGTGCTGCAGTTATTGTGATGAAAGGCGATGGTCTACAACTGACGGTGTGAAACGAGTAGTGGCATTTCCCTAGACAAGGCACACGATGGCTACGGCCACTCAAAGACGAATCACAAGGCCTCTAGTGTGAAATGGCGCATAGGGTTCTTCGGAATATGAACAGCTTCACTCCGTGCATCTGGATGCACGGATTTCTGTGTAAAAGGATCCTGTTTGTGTGGATGACTGTGTTGTGTATAGCAGTGTGCGATTTGCAGGGGGGATGGGGGGGATTTCCCCCCCTCTGCATCAGTCCATCCCCTCCTCTGGTTTTAGTTTATGCATCCCAACCTGGGATGTTTATTTCCCACGCACTGGAGTAAAACTTTACATATAATTTAAATTTGTGGAGCCGAACGCTGAAAGTTTTTAATACAGTCTTATTATTTATACTATTAATATGTTTGCTTATTAATTATGAAAAAGTAATATGTAGTAGTTAAGCATTTCAAAACATTTAGAACTAAATCACCATTCTCATGTTGTCATTGTTGCTTTCGTCTAAGGTGCGTCATCCGTTTACTTGCGAGCTTGCGAGGGAAGTAGTGTGGCAGTCATACCGCAGCAGTCGTACCGCAGACTTGGGTGAGCTGGGGGCTGAAGGAATCACCCCGGGCCCTAACACAGGGTGTTGACCGGCCCGGTACCTGTGCGAACATTTACCGCTAGGCCACCTTTTGGCAACGCTATGGCGCGGCGGACTAACGCGCCTGAGACAAAAGCCCAAAGTAGTGCGAAGTGAGCAACATTACCTACCAGACGGGATCGGACAGTCTGACTTCGCTAGCCGCGAACCACGTGGGTGGAGATTAACACAGGCTCCCTAGCATCGCGTGCCGTTCGTTCGTTGCCTCGCGTCCGCCAAACACACGGCGATCTTCACACGTTCCCGCTTCAGTAGCTTCATTAGTGAGTTGAGTGCGTCTGGGCCTGTAAGAACTACGGAATTTCAGAATGTCATTCAAACAATGCAAAATTTCTGATTTCCTTAAGAGCAGATTCGAGGTGCTGGAACATCCACCATACAGTCCACGCCGGGCTCCAAACGATTTTCACATGTTTGGACCCTTAACGGAAGCGCCACAGGGAAGAAGATTTGAAAGTGATGAAGACGTCATTGCTGCGGTGCAAAATTGGTTACAGATGCAACCTAAAAACGTGTTTTCTGATGAAATAAAAAAAAAACTCGTAAAACGTCGGGAAAACTGCATTGAAGTCCACGGAGGTTACATAGAAAAATAACGCATGTTTCAGTTTTCTATCATCAGGATAAGTACAGCTTTTCACAAATATGCCTTTACTTTTTGAATTCCCCTCGTATACCTGTATGTAGATGATTTTGTAAATAAGCTTTACCTATAATGTACTTTTAAAGATATAACAAGGGATGGCTTTTCTGATACTGCATACGCGTGAATAGTGAGTTTCGGCATTAACATCTGTTTATAAATAACTGTTTAACCATGGGTAACGCCACGGTCCAAGCTAGTAACATATATAATTATACTAACCCCCTAAGACATCCCCTCCCCTCCCCCCAATGGTAAATACACAAATCGCACACTGGTGTATAGATATACAGAATTTCCGAGAGCAAAACTATATGTACACCACTCTCTAAATAGCCCACCCCATGAAATGTTTCTTTTTATGTGTAAATACATTTTTGGCCTAAAACTAAAATATTTTTATACAAACCTACGTAGTGAAAGCTGTATTTTTCTATTAATTCCGTGTATTGTCTTTAAATTTTCTTATAAAGTAAAATTGTAATTAATTCTTAAATGTGAGAAAGTATACAGATATTAAAATTAGCGAAAGAGAGCAATTGCATTTTTTAAATTGGCAAATGATGCATCAGACGCAGCGAAAGCGACGTCAACAATCAAATTTTATGCGATCATCTGCGCCTGAAAGGAGCGCAGAGAAGTGGCTGTTCAAATGGCTCTGAGCACTATGGGACTTAACATCTATGGTCATCAGTCCCCTAGAACTTAGAACTACTTAAACCTAACTAATCTAAGGACATCACGCAACACCCAGTCATCACGAGGCAGAGAAAATCCCTGACCCCGCCGGAAATCGAACCCGGGCGTGGGAAGCGAGAACGCTACCGCACGACCACGAGCTGTTGACGACGCAGAGAAGTCTCTCGAACATTTTTCCACGCAAGTGGCTTTCAGAACAGGAAGAGACTGACGAAAAATGACAGTAAGGTCGCCTTGACGACCGCTCACTCTTAAAGATCGCTCTCTCGAAAGAGTTTGTAACAGGCAGTTGTACTTGAAAGATATTTTCAAGGTGTGTAAAGTATTTATCTACGTAAAAGTATCGTCAATGTATGAGTAATTGCTATTGTTTACCAATGTTTCATTTCAACAACATTAACCTTGCCTGCCAACCTATCTATGTTTCAGCTAGGAGAACTGCAAGACTGCCGACATATCGTTTACCGGCCGCTGCCGAATATCACTGATGTTGAAATTTGTAGCTGCCACTCGTGCGTCCCTGACATCTTTTAAGCCGATCTGCAAATGCAGTTTCCGGGCAACACTTCTGTGCCTAACGCGTGATATTAATGATCGACATGCGGCCAACCAACAATGGAATAGAATAAAATAGAATCTTTATTTGCCTTTCAGTATGTTTTCCATACAATTGGCATCGTCAGTGTGTTCAATACATTTTTTTAAAATTACAATAGCTATTATTGTACATAATTGTGCCTGTGCAGGGCAAGCACATTGTTGTTGTTGTTGTCTTCAGTCCTGAGACTAGTTTGATGCAGCTCTCCATGCTACTCTATCCTGTGCAAGCTTCTTCATCTCCCAGTACTTACTGCAACCTACATCCTTCTGAATCTGCATAGTGTATTCATCTCTTGGTCTCCCTCTACGATTTATAAATTCCACGCTGCCCTCCAATGCTAAACTTGTGATCCCTTGATGCCTCAGAACATGTTCTACCAACCGGTCCCTTTTTCTTGTCAAGTGTGCCACAAACTCCTCTTCTCCCCAATTCTATTCAATACCTCCTCATTAGTTATGTGATCTACCCATCTAATCTTCAGCATTCTTCTGTAGCACCACATTTCGAAAGCTTCTATTCTCTTCTTGTCCAAACTATTTATCGTCCATGTTTCACTTCCATACATGGCTACTCTCCGTACAAATACTTTCAGAAACGACTTCCTGACACTTAAATCTATACTCGATGTTAACAAATTTCTCTTCTTCAGAAACGCTTTCCTTGCCATTGCCAGTCTACATTTTATATCCTTTCTACTTCGACCATCATCAGTTATTTTGCTCCCCAAATAGCAAAACATCTTTACTACTTTAAGTGTCTCATTTCCTAATCTAATTCCCTCAGCATCATCCGACTTAATTAGACTACATTCCATTATCCTCGTTTTACTTTTGTTGATGATCATCTTATATCCTCCTTTCAAGACACTGTCCATTCCGTTCAACTGCTCTTCCAAGTCCTTTGCTGTCTCTGACAGAATTACAATGTCATCGGCGAACCTCAAAGTTTTTATTTCTTCTCCATGGATTTTAATACCTACTCCGAACTTTTCTTTTGTTTCCTTTACTGCTTGCTCAATATACAGATTGAATAGCATTGGAGAGAGGCTACAACCCTGTCTCACTCCCTTCCCAACCACTGCTTCCCTTTCATGCCCCTCGACTCTTATAACTGCCATCTGCTTTCTGTACAAATTGTAAATAGCCTTTCGCTCCCTGTATTTTACGCTGCCACCTTTAGAATTTGAAAGAGAGTATTCCAGTCAACATTGTCAAAAGCTTTCTCTAAGTCTACAAATGTGAGAAATGTAGGTTTGCCTTTCCTTAATCTGTTTTCTAAGATAAGTCGTAGGGTCAGTATTGCCTCACGTGTTCCAACATTTCTGCGGAATCCAAACTGATCTTCGCCGAGGTCGGCTTCTATCAGTTTTTCCATTCGTCTGTAAAGAATTCGCGTTAGTATTTTGCAGCTGTGACTTAGTAAACTGATAGTTCGGTAATTTTCACATCTGTCAACACCTGCTATCTTTGGGATTGGAATTATTATATTCTTCTTGAAGTCTGAGGGTATTTCACCTGTCTCATACATCTTGCTCACCAGATGGTAGAGTTTTTTCAGGACTGGCTCCCCCAAGGCCGTCAGTAGTTCTAATGGAATGTTGTCTACTGCCGGGGCCTTGTTTCGACTCAGGTCTTTCAGTGCTCTGTCAAAATCTTCACGCAGTATCGTATCTCCCATTTCATCTTCATCTACATGCTCTTCCATTTCCATAATATTGTCCTCAAGTACATCGCCCTTGTATAGGCCCTCTATATACTCCTTCCACCTTTCTGCTTTCCCTTCTTTGCTTAGAACTGGGTTTCCATCTGAGCTCTTGATATTCATACAAGTGGCTGTCTTTTCTCCAAAGGTCTTTTTAATTTTCCTGTAGGCAGTATCTATCTTACCTCTAGTGAGATAAGCCTCTACATCCTTACATTTGTCCTCTAACCATCCCTGCATATCCATTTTGCACTTCCTCACGATCTCATTTTTGAGACAAGCAAGCAGATACGCATGCTAAAGTAATATTGATAACACAACAATTATTCATTCACAATAATAATAATAATAATAATAAATCATAAATATACAATAGTATCAAATATGCAATAGTATCAAATATACAATAGTATCAAAATATACAATAATATCAAATATCATTTATGGTACATGTTACATATCCATGTAAAAAGCATTTGTTGCTACATTACTGTCACAAACATATAGGTATAATTCATATGGCAGTTTTTTGTTTCATGTAGCATATCTCTTTTGTGTCACTGTTTAGAAACTCATCAAGTGAGTAATATGGCGTACATTTGAGCCACACTTCTATTGTTTGCTTAAAGTTATTCATCGGTAGTTCGCTCACAGCCTTTGAGAGTTTGTTATAAAATTTCAAGCTACGGTGTTTATGGCTCTTTTGTGTTAATGTCAGTCTTGCGTATGGTAGGTCTATGTTACTATTATTTCGAGTATTATGAACACGCACTTCAGATCTTAAATTAAAGTTCTTTACGTTCTCTTTAGCATATAATAAACGATTATAAATGTATATACTAGGTAGTGTCATTATCTTTAGTTCTATAAAGTGATTTTTGCAACTTCGTCTTGGTGCTAGACCTAAAATGCACCCAACTGCTTTCTTCTGCCAGTTGAAGAAGGTGCTTGAACCAACTGAGTTACCCCAAAGAAGTACCCCATATTGCAGTTGTGAATGGAAAAAAGCAAAGTACGTGGAGATAGCAGATTTTTACTGATAACGTGTCTCAGCTTGTGTAATAGAGAGTTCGAGCAAGTTTGCCACATAGATAATTTGTGCATCTGTCCCATGTAAATTTTTGATCTATATGTAAACCTAGTAACTTTACATTTTTTGTATTCTGTTCAATTTGTTTCAGGGTAAAGTAAATTTCTTCAGTTTTCAATTTGTTTATTGATAAAAGGTAGGCTCTGCACCAGTCACTGCTCATTTCAATTACTACTTTGTTATATTCTATGACACCTTTCAGATTTTCTCGATATGTTATTAGTGTCATATCATTAGCATACAGTACATTATTGCATGGCATATAATTTGAGAAGTTATTGATGTAAACAGTGAACAGGAAAGGACCACGCACTGAGCCTTGTGGAATTCCTCTCTTTACTTTCATGGGTGTTGACTTTCGATAGTTTGTTTTTACTAATTGTACCCTATTGCTTAAGTATGATTGAAAAAATTGTAATCGTTTATCTACAGTATCATAATGTTCTAGTTTTTTATCATTATTTCATGCGTGACTGAGTCGAAGGCTTTTGTTAAATCTAACATTCTAGCACAAGTAAGTTTCTTGTTTTCATATATTTCACATATATTACTAAGGAGGCATTTAACTGCTTTGGTTGTCGATAGTTCAGATCAAAAGCCAAACTGGTTCTTACTCAATAATTTATTACTTTCAAAATAATTGTAAATTTGGATACGTATGCAGTTTTCTCCCCCCATGAACCATGGACCTTGCCGTTAGTAGGGAGGCTTGGGTGCCTCAACGATACAGATAGCCGTACTGTAGGTGCAACCACAATGGAGCGGTATCTGTTAAGAGGCCAGACAAACGTGTGGTTCCTGAAGAGGCCTTTTCAGTAGTTGCAGGGGCAACAGGCTGGATGATTGACTGATCTGGCCTTGTAACGTTAACCAAAACGGCCTACCTGTTCTGATGCTGCGAACGGCTGAAAGCAAGGGGAAGCTACGGCTGTAATTTTTTCCCGAGGGCATACAACTTTACTGTATGATTAAATGATGATGGCGTCCTCTTGGGTAAAATATTGCGGAGGTAAAACAGTCCCCCTTTCGGATCTTCGGGCGGGGACTACTCAAGAGGACGTCGTTATCAGGAGAAAGAAAACTGGCGTTCTACGGATCGGAGCGTGGAATGTGAGATCCCTTAATCGGGCAGGTAGGTTAGAAAATTTAAAAAGGAAAATGGCTAGGTTAAAGTTAGATATAGTGGGAATTAGTGAAGTTCGGTGGCAGGAGAAACAAGACTTTTGGTCAGGTGAATACAGGGTTATAAATACAAAATCAAATAGAAGTAATGCAGGAGTAGGTTTAATAATGAATTAAAAAATAGGAGTGCGGGTAAGCTACCACAAACAGCATAGTGAACGCATTATTGTAGCCAAGATAGTCACGAAGTCCACGCCTACTAAAGTAGTACAAGTTTGTATGCCAACTAGCTCTGCAGATGACGAAGAAATTGATGAAAAGTCTGATGAGATAAAAGAAATTATTCAGGTAGTGAAGGGAGGCGAAAATTTAATAGTCATGGGTGACTGGGATTCGATAGTAGGAAAAGGGGGAGAAGAAAACATAGTAGGTGAATATGGATTGGGACTAAGAAATGAAAGAGGAAGCCGCCTGGTAAAATTTTGCACAGACCATAACTTAATCATAGCGAACACTCAGTTCAAGAATAATGAAAGAAGGTTGTATACATGGAAGAAGCCTGGAGATACTAGAAGGTATCAGATAGATTATATAATGGTAAGACAGAGATTTAGGAACCAGGTTTTAAATTGTAAGACATTTCCACAGACAGATGTGGACTCTGACCACAATCTATTGGTTATGAACTGTAGATTAAAACTGAAGAAACTGCAAAAAGGTGAGAATTTAAGGAGATGGGACCTGAATAAACTGACTAAACCAAAGGTTGTACAGAGTTACAGGGAGAGCATAGGGGAACAATTGACGGGAATGGGGGAAAGAAATACAGTAGAAGAAGAATTGGTAGCTTTAAGAGATGAAATAGTGAAGGCAGCAGAGGATCAAGTAGGTAAAAAGACGAGGGCTAGTAGAAATCCTTGGGCAACAGAAGAAATATTGAATTTAATTGGTGAAAGGAGAAAATACAAAAATGCAGTAAATGAAGCAGGCAAAAAGGAATACAAACGTCTCAAAAATGAGATTGACAGGAAGGGCAAAATGGTTAAGCAGGGATGGCTAGAGGACAAATGTAAGGATGTAGAGGCTTATCTCACTAGGGGTAAGATAGATACTGCCTACAGGAAAATTAAAGAGACCTTGGGAGAAAAGAGAACCACTTGTATGAACATCAAGAGTTCAGATGGAAACCCAGTTCTAAGCAAAGAAGGGAAAGCAGAAAGGTGGAAGGAGTATATAGAGGGTCTATACAAGGGCAATGTACTTGAGGACAGTATTATGGAAATGGAAGAGCATCTAGATGAAGATGAAATGGGAGATACGATACTGCTTGAAGAGTTTGACAGAGCACTGAAAGACCTGAGTCGAAACAAGGCCCCGGGAGTAGACAACATTCCATTAGAACTACTGACGGCCTTGGGAGAGCCAGTCCTGACAAAACTCTACCATCTGGTGAGCAAGATGTATGAGACAGGCGAAATACCCTCAGACTTCAAAAAGAATATAATAATTCCAATCCCAAAGAAAGCAGGTGTTGACAGATGTGAAAATTACCGAGCTATCAGTTTAATAAGTCACAGCTGCAAAATACTAACGCGAATTATTTACAGACGAATGGAAAAACTGGTAGAAGCCGACCTCGGGGAATATCAGTTTGGATTCCGCAGAAATGTTGGAACACGTGAGGCAATACTGACCTTACGACTTATTTTAGAAAATAGATTAAGGAAAGGCAAACCTACATTTCTCGCATTTGTAGACTTAGAGAAAGCATTTGAAAATGTTGACTGGAATACTCTCTTTCAAATTCTAAAGGTGGCAGGGTAAAATACAGGGAGCGAAAGGCTATTTACAATTTGTACAGAAAGCAGATGGCAGTTATAAGAGTTGAGGGACATGAAAGTGAAGCAGTAGTTGGGAAGGGAGTGAGACAGAGTTGTAGCCTATCCCCGATGCTATTCAATCTGTATATTGAGCAAGTAGTAAGGAAAACAAAAGAAAAGTTCGGAGTAGGTATTAAAATACAAGGAGAAGAAATAAAAACTTTGAGGTTCGCCGATGACATTGTAATTCTGTCAGAGACAGCAAAGTACTTGGAACAGGGGCGAACAGGGGTATTGAACATATACAGAGAAGGGCTGCATGAATTGTAATAGGTTTGTTTGACCCTTGGAAGAGTGTCGCAAAGATGCTTATGAAATTGAACCGGCAGAAACCTGATACATGCAAAGTATCTCCAGAAAGCCTACTTACAAAGTTTCAAGTACGGGAATTAAATGATGAATATTTCACAACACGCTGTTACCTCTCCCGTACGGATCGTGGAAATACCCCTTGCCATGCACTTTACAGTGTTTTACTGAGTATGGATGTAGGTGTAGTATATGTAAGTTTCTTCGCTGACTCCTGCTTCTCCTGTGTTCTCCAGGTTATTCGTTCCTTTCCACATTTGCCGTTATTCTTCCAGCTTTTGTCCCAACTATACCTTTTCTACAGTTGTTTTCGTAAATAACTCAGCGCATGTCGGGAACGTTTTTCACCAAGATCACGCCCATTTTCTGTTCTATGTAAATGTTTTTTAAATTACCGCTACCAGTCACAAACTTTGTTGACTATTGTATTACTTGAATGAGATTTTCACTCTGCAGCGGAGTGTGCGCTGATATGAAACTTCCTGGCAGATTAAAACTGTGTGCCCGACCGAGACTCGAACTCGAGACCTTTGCCTTTCGCGGGCAAGTGCTCTACCATCTGAGCTACCGAAGCACGACTCACGCCCGGTACTCACAGCTTTACTTCTGCCAGTACCTTGCCCGCGAAAGGCAAAGGTCCCGAGTTCGAGTGTCTGTCGGGCACACAGTTTTAATCTGCCAGGAAGTTTCATATTGTATTACTTACTTACAAAGCGACATATTTCGAGGGAATACCTCATCTTCAGGCTAAATGGCATTACAAAACCAATTTTACAATAATGCTATTTACCCTGAAGATGAGGTATTCCCTCGAAACATGTCGCTAAATAAATAAGTAATACAATAGTTAACAAAGTATGTGACTGGTAGCGGTAATTTAAAAAACCTTTACGTATTTCTTGAGACAGTAACGCTCGAAAAATAGTCAAAATGGCTTCAAATTCATTTTCTGTTCTCTGTCTCATTATTATGCAGTATATCCACATATGTCAATGACCTTTTGACACTTTTTTCTTGTCGGCTGGTGTAATTTAGAGGGCTGAAGGACTGTTCCCAGTATTAAATGTTTGGAAATGACACATGAGGAGTCAAACTAATTGAGATGCACAGCCATTCGAAAGTTTTCTGCTACCCTTTTCGAAAAAAAAAAAAAACTGTGTTTGTGTTTACTGATAAGGCCTTGTCATTTTACTTCACTGTCGTGAAAATTCACAGAATCGTTATACAGGAGAGACACATAAAACGAGAACTGAAGCACCACGTAAGTCACAACAAATAAGAAGTTTGCTGTAACAGGGATAAGTTCGCTGAACAGAAGCTCACGTAAGTACAGTTCCTTGGAACGAAACCTGGGGAATGAGAAGAGGAAAGGAGTTTAAGACGTCAGTACCCCATCAATCTCAAAGTTCTTAGAGAGAACTCCTGCAAAAGAGAGCCGTAAAAATAAGAACCAAAAATACAGTGCTGGCTATCCAAAAGGCAACACGCTGGATGAAGCATCCATATCAAGTGAAATTTGCAGCATGGGTTTGCGGTGACGAGAGATGCATATGATGAGCGTTTCAACGTAGGCGCACATCACGGGCACCAGTCGCGCCGCTTGCACGCGCTGTATAAAGGGGGAACAGGCAGCCGTGTGGGCATACTGGAATTGTTCTTTCGTGCGGTAGTTTTGCTTAAGCAGCTTCAGTATACCCCGTAGAAGACAGCGAACGTCTTCCGAGCATGTTTAGGAGTTCGACGGAGGAAGAATGGGATTGTGGACTATCCTTCAGAGAAATCGGTGACCGCGTGGGACTGAACCAAGCAACTGTGATGCGAATCTTTAGTCGCTGGATGTAGGAGAGAACGACGGACCGACGGCACCGATTGCACCCACCTCGTTGCACCTCTGCACGTGATGACAGGCATGTTGTAAACAAGGCAGTGATGGAACGCTCTGCCACTCGGCGAACCATATCACAACAAATTCGGTCTCTTGCGCAACAAGCAGTGCCCGCGCGTACTATTCGACGTCGTTCGCAGCAGAGTGGACTGTCCGCAAGGCGTCAATTGCTGCGTCTATGCCGGCAATGGTGCTACGAACGATGGACATGGACAACCGAATGGAACGATGGAACGACAGTGTTTTTAAGGACGGAGTAGAGTGTGGAGACACCGTGGTGACAAACTGATGAACTGTTACCTTGTGCATCGCCATCTAGTCGTATTCGTGGTATTATGGTTTGGGATGGTACTTGATTGCACTCCCGCACCCCTCTCCCCCCTCCCCCCCAGTACACTACATCTCTGAAGTGTTGGAGGCTGTTGTCCTCCTATACCTACGGAGCTTGCCAACGGCCACATTGCTGCAGGATAACGATCGACCACACGTGGTGGTGAGACTTCTTCGTCGCCCATCGGATTGCGTTGCTGCCTTGGTCTCCCTCTTCTTCCGATCTCTCGCCTATTGAAAACATCTGGTCGATGACTGAGGAACGACTGTTTTGGGATACAGCACTCGCCGCTGCACCACATCAACTTTGGCAACATGTGGAAGCAGCATGGACTGCTATACCCCGACGACCGCCTCAGAGCCTGTTTGATTCAATTCCAAGGGGTGCAGCAGTGGTTGTAGCCAGTAATGGCGACAACATTCAGTACTGATTTGATCATCTTCCTCATTTCAGATGGAGCTGTATTTTCAGTCATGTGATCTTTGTACAATGTGTTATCTCCCAAATAAATTTCGCTGTGATATCCCCGTTCGTTCTTCGTTTTGTATTTTGGTGGCCAGCAGTGTAGTAATGGCTAGGGATTCCAACTGCAACATGTGTGTATATTTAAGCACACTAGACCAAAAAAATATTGTATCCTGCCTATACGTCAAATATTAGGTGGCAAGGAAACCTGCTTTCTCTGATCGCTAGACAACAGTTCAAGCAATCGCATTAATGAAATTTAGTACAAAAGGTTGTTGCTGTTCTGGTCTTCAGTCCAGAGACTGATTTGATGCAGCTCTCCATGCTACTCTATCTGTGCAAGCCCCTTCATCTCCCAGTACCTACTACAACCTACATCCTTCTGAATCCGTTTAGTGTATTCATCTCTTGGCCTCCTCCTACGATTTTTACCCTCCACGCTGCCCTCCAATACTAAATTGCTGATCCAATGATGCCTCAGAATATACCCTACCAACCGATCCCTTCTTCTAGTCAAGTTGTGCCACAAATTTCTCTTCTCTCCAATTCTATTCAATACCTCCTCATTAGTTATGTGATCATCATCATCATCATCATCATCATCATTTAAGACTGATTATGCCTTTCAGCGTTCAATCTGGAGCATAGCCCCCCTTATACAGTTCCTCCATGACCCCCTATTCAGTGCTAACATTGGTGCCTCTTCTGATGTTAAACCTATTACTTCAAAATCATTCTTAACCGAATCCAGGTACCTTCTCCTCGGTCTGCCCCGACTCCTCCTACCCTCTACTGCTGAATCCATGAGTCTCTTGGGTAACCTTGCTTCTCCTATGCGTGTAACATGACCCCACCATCTAAGCCTGTTCGCCCTGACTGCTACATCTATAGAGTTCATTCCCAGTTTTTCTTTGATTTCCTCATTGTGGACACCCTCCTGCCATTGTTCCCATCTACTAGTACCTGCAATCATCCTAGCTACTTTCATATCCGTAACCTCATCCTTGTTGATAAGGTAACCTGAATCCACCCAGCTTTCGCTCCCATACAACAAAGTTTTCGAAAGATTGAACGGAGCACAGATACCTTAGTCTTGGTACTGACTTCCTTCTTGCAGAAGAGAGTAGATCGTAGCTGAGCGCTCACTGCATTAGCTTTGCTACACCTCGCTTCCAGTTCTTTCACTATGTTGCCATCCTGTGAGAATATGCATCCTAAGTACTTGAAACCGTCCACCTGTTCTAACTTTGTTCCTCCTATTTGGCACTCAATCCGTTTATATTTCTTTCCCACTGACATTACTTTCGTTTTGGAGATGCTAATCTTCATACCATAGTCCTTACATTTCTGATCTAGCTCTGAAATATTACTTTGCAAACTTTCAATCGAATCTGCCATCACAACCAAGTCATCCGCATATGCAAGACTGCTTATTTTGTGTTCACATATCTTAATCTCACCCAGCCAGTCTATTGTTTTCAACATATGATCCATAAATAATATGAACAACAGTGGAGACAGGTTGCAGCCTTGTCTTACCCCTGAAACTACTCTGAACCATGAACTCAATTTACCTTCAACTCTAACTGCTGCCTGACTATCCATGTAAAAACCTTTAATTGCTTGCAAAAGTTTGCCTCCTATTCCATAATCTTGTAGAACAGACAATAACTTCCTCCTAGGAACCCGGTCATATGCCTTTTCTAGATCTATAAAGCATAGATACAATTCCCTGTTCCACTCATAACACTTCTCCATTATTTGCCGTAAGCTAAAGATCTGGTCCTGACAACCTCTAAGAGGCCTAAACCCACACTGATTTTCATCCAATTGGTCCTCAACTAATACTCGCACTTTCCTTTCAACAATACCTGAGAAGATTTTACCCACAACAGAGATACCTCTGTAGTTGTTACAATCTTTTCTGTTTCCATGTTTAAAGATTGGTGTGATTACTGCTTTTGTCCAGTCTGGTGGAACCTGTCCCGACTCCCAGGCCATTTCAATTATCCTGTGTAGCCATTTAAGACCTGACATTCCACTGTATTTGATGAGTTCCGACTTAATTTCATCCACCCCAGCCGCTTTATTGCACTGCAATCTATTGACCATTTTTTCCACGTCCTCAAATGTGATCCTATTTCCATCATCGTTCCTATCCCATTCTACCTCGAAATCTGAAACATTACTGATCGCATTTTCACCTACATTGAGCAACTCTTCAAAATATTCCCTCCATCTGCCCAAGGCATCCACAGGATTCACCAGCAGTTTTCCTGACCTGTCCAAAATACTTGTCATTTCCTTCTTACCTCCCTTTCGAAGACTGCTAATTACACTCCAGAATGGTTTTCCAGCAGCTTGACCCATAGTCTCCAACCTGTTTCCAAAGTCTTCCCATGATTTCTTCTTGGATGCTGCAGTTATCTGTTTGGCTTTGTTTCTTTCTTCAACATAACTTTCTCTGTCTACCTGGGTTCTGGTATGTAGCCATTTTTGATACGCCTTCTTTTTCCTTTTACAGGCTGCCTTGACTGTATCATTCCACCAAGCTGTTTGCTTCTTCCTACTTTTACACACTACTGTTCCAAGACATTCTTTAGCCACTTCTAGTACTGTGTCCCTGTACCTTGTCCATTCCTTTTCCAATGACTGTAGTTGACTACATTCAACTAACTGGTACCTTTCTGAGATCGCTGTTATGTACTTGTGCCTGATTTCCTTATCCTGAAGTTTCTCCACTCTTATCCTCCTACATATGGACCTGACCTCCTGCACTTTCGGCCTCACAATCCCAATTTCACTGCAGATTAAATAATGATCAGTGTCATCAAAAAATCCCCTGAGTACACGTGTGTCCCTCACAGCCTTCCTCAATTCCTGATCTGTTATTATATAGTCAATGACAGATCTGGTTCCCCTGTCTTCCCAGGTATACCGGTGAATGTTCTTATGTTTAAAAAAGGAGTTTGTGATTACTAAGCCCATACTGGCACAGAAATCCAAGAGTAGTTTGTGATTACTAAGCCCATACTGGCGTGATTATTAAGCCCATACTGGCACAGAAATCCAAGAGTTATGTGATCAACCCATCTAATCTTCAGCATTCTTCTGTAGCACCACATTTCGAAAGCTTCTATTCTCCTCTTGTCTAAACTATTTATCGTCCACGTTTCACCCCCATACGACGCTACACTCCATACAGATACTTTCAGAAACGACTTCATGAAAACCACACATTGCATATTGTACCACCATGCAGCGAGACCTTCAGAGGTGGTGGTCCAGATTGCTGTACACACCAGTACCTCTAATACCCAGTAGCACGTCCTCTTGCATTGGTTGGTGCATGCCTATATTCGTCGTGGCATACTATCCACAAGTTCATCAAGCACTGTTGCTCCAGATTGTCCCACTCCTCAACGGCGATTTGGCTTAGATCCCTCAGAGTGGTTGGTGGGTCACGTCGTCCATAAACAGCCCTTTTCAATGTATTCCAGGCATGTTCGATAGGGTTCATGTCTAGAGGATGCTGGCCACTCTAGTCGAGCGATATCGGTATCCTGAAGGAAGTCATTCACAAGCTGCGCACGATGGGGGCGCGAATTGTCGTGCATGAAGACTAATGCCTCGCCAGTATGATGCCGATACGGTTGCACTATCGGTCGGGGGATGGCATTCACTTATCTTTCAGTCGTTACGGCCCATTCCATGACCACCAGCGGCGTACGTCGGCCCCACATAAAGCCACCCTAAAAGGCGTTCAGCCTGATCGAGTTGCCTCCAAACACGGCTCCGACGATTGTTTGGTTTAAGGTATATGCGACACTCATCGGTGAAGAGAAAGTGATGCCAATCCTGAGTGGTCCATTCGACATGTTGTTGGGCCCATCTGTATCGCGCTGCATGGTGTCGTGGTTGCAAAGATGGACCTCGCCATGGACGTCGGGATTGAAGTTCTGCATCATGCAGCCTATTGCGCACAATTTGAGTCGTATCACGACGTCTTATGGCTGCACTAAAAGCATTATTCAACATGGTGGCGTTGCTGTCAGGGTTCCTCCGAGCCATAATCCGTAGGTAGCGGTCATCCACAGCAGTAGTAGCCCTTGGGCGGCCTGAGCGAGGCATGTCGTCGACAGTTCCTGTCACTCTGTGTCTCCTCCATGTCCGAACAATATCGCTTTGGTTCACTCCGAGACACCTGGACACTTCCCTTGCTGAGAGCCCTTTCTGACACAATGTAACAATGCGGACGTGATCGAACAGCGGTATTGACCGTCTAGGCATGGTTGAACTACAGACAACACGAGCGGTGTAACTCCGTCCTGGTGGAATGACTGGATCTTATCGGCTGTCGGACCTCCTGCGTCTAATAGGCGCTGCTCATGCAAGGTTGTTTACATCTTTGGATGGGTTTAGTGACATCACTGAACAATCAAATGGACTGTGTCTGTGATACAATAACCACAGTCAACGTCTATCTTCAGGAGTTCTGGGAACTGGGGTGACGCAAAACTTTTTTTGATGTGTGTTGTTCGTCGAGTTGAAGAGTCCACATGTTTCTTCACGTATGCTACATCTGACTAACGCCACTGATGTTTGGATCCCATAGAGCTACCAATTTACGGAAATGTTGATTACTACGTTTCATCCACTGTTTCTAATATGGTGTGATGTATCTGGTCAGTGCTAACTCTGTCACGTATCGGAGAATACGATGGATTAGATTCATGACACAATCCAACGAAATCAAAATAATAACTTTGCTTTATTGTATTTCTGATAACAAAACTTAAACAGAAATAAAAACATGAAATTAACATAAGATTTATTTCTCAGAAAACATAATTATTTTTCATACTTCCAATTTAATTCACAATTATAACAAAATTTTAAATTATCACACTATAATTTGTCTTTTGTAATATTTTGACAATATTTATAAAATATAATTAATAGTGTACTAACATCTCTAGATGTAAATCGGTATTGTTTAACATTGCTGTACTGGGACTCATTGTAACTTTGTAATTCTTCGAGTCAGTAGTTGTTATGTAGCTGTCATGGAGCTGTTGTTATAGAGTTGGTGCAAAAATTAACTGTGGAGAAGTAGTTCAGCTGAGCTGATTGTGTCAGTATAGAGATGTAATTTGTAGCTTTATGCTGAAGTATGACACGATGAAAACAAAAGTAATGATGAAGAAAATTAATCGTGCAGTGTCCAAATCGTGAAATTTAAAAGAACTTGACCATACCGCCTAGACAAATGTATTGTCTTCAGCAAGCTCTATTTTGTCAACGAACCGTAATGCAGAGGGGACTTTTCACTGCACAATCATCATGAAGATGTAAAAGATAGGACAACTCTTAGTCAATGACAAGACTGAATAAACATCCTGGTTTAAGGTTACCTGAAATAGTGAGCGTAAGTTATGATATTCATACTCATCATAAAACCATCTCTGGTCGTAACTGCACCCTCGATACATTATGAGTTAAACGTCTCGTTGGGCCACCGTTCCTCCCGACACCTTGCGTCATTTAAGAAGAAGCAAATCACGACTTGTCGGGCAACATTAAAGGTCTTTAGTCAGCTACTGTTCGGTTTCTGTCTTTTTTGGACCATTGAAGTCGTGCAGATTTATGTGCCAGTGTGAGCAATTGCCTTTTCAAAGGTCACTTTCGTGCAGTTGCCTTTACAATGTTCGCTTGGAAATTGGTTTGAACAGACTTTCATTCGCTGGTAGCAGCATTCCCTGTCGGATTTGAAACCGATCGTTCCTGACGAGGGATAACACTTGTGTCGGGTCTCTTGTCAGTTACGATCTTTTTACGACTGCTGTCTTTACAATGTGTTCCCTGGTTGTTAGTCGTCTCGTCGTGCTTGCGCTGTCATATGGACCGCGACCCGAGCGGCAGCGAGTTAAAAAAAGTTCCTTGTCGATACATAGGACAGCCCGAGTTGATCAACCAAGAAATCGGGCAGCTTCATTCTCACTGTTTGTCATGGGGACGTCAAAGCACGATAATTCTTAACATTCTACCAGTTCATTTCATCGACTCATCTTACTGCAATGATTCCATATAACCAACTAGAAGGTACACATATTTTCAATGACGTCAAAATATACCAATGTGCTCTTTCATATGGATGAATAATATTTTGTCTGGTGAGCTTATGAGTCTGTTATGAGCATTAAGAAGAACACTAATTCTTACCCTAAGAGTAGCATTCGTAGTCATGATACAAGAGTCAGACTTAACTTCCATTTACCAAGGAAAAACAGAAGTAAAAATAGTTTTCTACCAGAGAGGACAGATATCTAAAAATCCGTTAAAGTATTATGTAGAGAATCCAGATTTAGAGTGGTAAAATATTAATACAACTAGTAAATAACTTTGTCATTCTACAGTATGCACGTCAGCCCCAAATTTACTTATGAGGGATCGCTGTCGGCTGTGCGACTTTGCGCACGTATTTTTAGTTTTCTTACCACTTAGACGGGCCATTTCGAGTATCACGCCACTTTTCGATAAGATTTTGTCCGTAAAATAGACATATCCGTCTCACTGGAATTTTAAATTGGGTTCACGATAAATGTAGTTTGAGTGGTTAAACATCACTTCATTGAAAACTAGTGAATGTTCTCATTACGTCAAACTGCTAATATCTTAGTAAAGTGTTTAATTTAGACTCTGAACAATAAAATGTTTACTACATAGTAATTACAGTTAGAAGCATAAAGGAATATAAGTAATTAAAATCAATTTATAGTTCACTGTTTACGAAAAAGAACCTCCTCTTTTGAATTTTTTGCAATGTTCATAAATTCGTTATCTGCGGCTCTGAAATCGATTTTGGGTTAATTCTGGCAGGAAATGCAGAATTTGTCCACCATTTTGAGGTCGAAGTCTTAATTTCATGTCATACGTAAGCGTAATACTGCTTTGGCATCAATATCAAACATGCACATAAAATTTCCATTTAATCGTATAACAGGAACTGAAAAAAAGCATGGATCAGAAATTGTAAGCTACAAACGCACACTTACTGCTGAGGTAAGAAACGGGAAAAAGTAGGACGGGGGGGGGGGCGGCTGGGGAGGGGGGAAGGATGACTGTCACAAAGTCAAAAATAAAATTGAAGATCATAAAACGCGAAGAAATTTGAAGGATGCCTGTAGCCGCTAGTGGAAGGAAACTGTTGATGATTGTACAATGAAATGTTCATATTGGTCTCTCAATAATGGAAGAAAATTACACACATAAAACTGGCTCTGCCGGGGGTGAAAACGTGTTATTTGCTAAGTGTGGAGGAAAGGAAATCTCCAAAAGGAAGAGGAGTTTCAGGGACGTCACCCGCAGCGCATCTTCCGATAACGGCTTGCGGTTTCTTGTTGCCACACTGAAGGACTGCTACGTAGTAGTCGGCAAGCGTTAGCCATAGCCAAAGACAAGCATCGAAATGCACGTAACCCGATTTCCTTTTTTTAGAAACTGACTTCACAATACTCACAACGTTGCGTAATTGAAGTTTGAAACCTTTTTACGTGTGTTCAAAGTTTCGTGACACAATAAATGGAAAATATCAAATGGTTACACGCAATACCAACAATCAAGGTAACTACTCACATCTTCCGGAATAAAAACAGAAAGAAAGAAATTTTTATTTCTTTATCTGGCTGTGTGACGTTCTTAACCAGTTCGACACTTTTCTAGGCACATGACACGTAAATGTTACAAATGCAGCAATAACCATCTGTGCCGTTGTTGAAAACAATGTCTATTTTTGTGTAACCCAGACTAGTAAGTCCCTTTTAGAAAATTATTTGTTTATTGAATTTCAACTAATTAATTTAAGGAAACACTGTCAACGTATTAAATGTTTATTTTATACACAGACAGTTGGGCTGGTTGTTGTCCAGAAACCCAGTAGCGAGCTCGATACCTGACGAAGATGACCAAAGAAGTTGTCAAAATGTCGCAGAAAGATAAAATTAGCTCAGACGCAAACCCCCTCTTGGAAATCTTCACAACGGATGTTCCTGACAAAGGTCGTCTGGTAAATCCTAAACACTGCTGGGATCGGAAAGAATGGGAAACGTACCTTAAACACATATCAGATTTATTTCCTCAAAAAATATATTCATACAAACACAATGAAAAGTGTTTAGAACAATATTGTCGTCAAACTGCGACCCGTGGGCCACATGCGGGTCTAATCGAGTATTGGTGTGGCTCGCGGTTCTCAATCGTATTAAATGATAAAGTGTCTAGCAACTAACAGCCGGATTATAAGATGTCAACCAACGTTAAGAACTGCTTAAAGCGTTTATTAACGATTCCGTCAACAGTTGCAGTATTTATATTAGGCAACTATTTTCGAACTTCACACCTTTATTTTCAAGCCTGGCCTACAGATGATACCAAAAAGCAGTACATAATTGTCAGTGAACAGTAATTCAGAAGTGAAATTACAATAAAAAGTTGGAATATAACGGTTGTTAATTATTTGAAAACAAACCTACCTTCACCGACAGCGTCTGATCTTAATACGAAACATCAAAATGTCAAGACTTGTTTTATAAATGCTTGCAAAATGAATGCCACAATCCACACATGGCTCTTACCAAGTCAAAATCAAACGTGACGTAAACATAACTAACGACACCAGGAAACTCGATGGCGCTAGTGTCGCGCCTCACGAACAAGCTCACGTCCGCAGCTAATGGGCATGTGGCGCTTTAAATGTGGATGCCTTTTAACACCTTTATTAAACCTGACATCAATACAGGGAACGACAACAACAAATGTACAAGTATTACACAAATACTAGTGTCGTGTGTACATATTTTAACGTAAGACAGGTATATCACGTTAAAGTGGGTATCCACGACCAGTATGCGCATCGAGTTAAAATAGGGGGCGTCGCAGCTCCTTTATTAACCAATCACATTTAATGTAAAAAAAACAATTAAACAAATAAAAATTACATTTTTTGCTCCATACAAATGTTGTGTTATGCATACAGACTTCCATACATACATACTTCCAAAAGTCTACATACAAAAATAGTTTACATACATACAACATTTAAAAACAACCTATGTCGTTTATTCAGCCAGTAATTTTTTGTAAGAAACAGTTACATAGTATTACCAAAACAGTGTCTCATGGCACAGAATCATTACTACGTCTCGTCATGCGCAACCGCCTTGAAATCTCCTTGTCCTGTACTCAAAGTGTGTATCCGTTCATTGAGTCCTGTTGTCGTAAACCACAAAGGACGAATACTGAAGTACGGATACTCAAGCATTTTACATAGTATCAAACAACTTTGCGTTACTGGTCGTGCATACTGCATGAACAACCTTTTTCATATAGTGTCTCTATGGTTACACCACCAGTCAGACAAAAACTTCATGATCTAACATCATTTAATAACTAGACATTCTAATCCACTTGCAGATGCACTTACGTTCTCTCCCCGAAACATTGTTTAAAATTCAAACACCATAATCTAACATGTTTGCTGTCTTGACATGCACATCTAATTACGAATTGCACTCAAATAATTTGAATCCACTACAAAGCGCTCTCGTACGAAACATTGTGCTACGCAAAATTGTTTGGAATTATGTAAAATGCTTGAGTATCCGTATATCAGTATTCGTCCTCTGCGATTTACGACAACAGAACTAACATGAAAGTTTCCTGGTACTGCTAGCTACGTTCACCTCCAGTTTGATTTGGTAAGAGGGATGTGTGAATTGTGGCAGTCATTCTGTAAACATTTATAAAGCATGTGTTGGAACTTTTATGTTTATTATTAAGATAAGGCACTGTCAGAGTAGGTATGTTTGTATTCAAATAATTAATTGCTGTTACATTTGAACTTTTTATTGTAATTCCGCTTTTGTATTCACTGTTCACTGACAACTACATACTGCGTTTTGTAGCCTCAGTAGGCCAAGCTCCAAAATGAACCTATTAAGTTCGAAACTAGGCGTCTAATAAAGATACTGCAACTGTTGAGAGAATCGTTAGTAAAAGAGTTAAGGAATTTAATTAAGTTGCTGATTTCGTGTCAACAAAATATTGAAACTGAAGCAACGTTAAGAAGTTGTTAAGAGTGTAGTTTCTTGTTCAGTAACAAACAAAAATACTTACAGAAACAGTAATATTTTAAGACGTGCTTAATTTTAATTGAAGCCGGCCGAAGTGGCCGTGCGGTTCTAGGCGCTGCAGTCTGGAACCGCGAGACCGCTACGGTCGCAGGTTCGAACCCTGCCTCGGGCATGGATGTGTGTGATGTCCTTAGGTTAGTTAGGTTTAAGTAGTTCTAAGTTCTAGGGGACTGATGACCACAGATGTTAAGTCCCATAGTGCTCAGAGCCATTTGAACTTTTTTTTTTTTTTTTTTTTTTTTTGCAGATTCACAGCATCAGATTTGCCGATGTCATTGCAGTAGTGACAGATTCAGTGAAGAAACTAAATAAAATGCTTAAGGTCTTAAATCAAAAGATAACAGAACTAAAACAAGAATAAATATCAAGAAGAACAAAGTCATGATATTGTCACGTAGAAGAAGGTGTAATCAGATGAATGACGAACGCTAACTTCACTTAACGAAAGTTTATTCAGCATTTGCACATAAAAGAGCGCGGAGCGAACTGCCTCTGGCCAGAACACATAAAGCTACAGAAAATTCCAGTACAATGACTCTTCACATTTGTGGATACTTCTAGAATGTACTCGAACCGAATATAGAAATGAAAAGTGTACAGTCCAGGTGAGTTTTGAACTCTACCCTCCATGCAATAGTTTAGAATCATAACCATTACAGCACGGTGTACTCCGCTTCTTCTGCGACATTGCTCCCTCATTAAGAGAACAGCGTCTCGGTGTTACGTCCTCCTTCCTAGTCCGGGAACGAGTCATCGGTCCTGCATACTCCGATTCCCGATGATTGATTCTCGCCCTGACGGTGATCTTCTTGGAACTTCTTTTGCCGCTACGCTCTTCGTCACCTTTCCGCTTGTTGCCTGTCGCTGGAGCTTCGAATTTACCCTGGGTTGCAGGATCCTTATAAGGATTCTTCATTCGAATGACGTGGACCATATCTCTGATCTTTCGTCGTCTTTCGTCGGGGTCGAAATCTTCAACTTCATAAGTAACATCAGACAACTGTCTTACAACCTTATAAGGTCCAAAGTAGCTCCTGAGGAGCTTCTCAGAGACCAACCTTACGAACCGGAGTGAAGATCCAGACAAGGTCACCAGGCTGGTAGACAACAGGGCGGTAGCTCACGTCATACCTTTTGCGACCGTTTTCTTGAGCCTGCAGCGTGTGGAGTCGAGCTAACTGCCGAGATTCCTCAGCTCTGGTTAACACCTGGCCGATGTA
Source organism: Schistocerca cancellata (assembly GCF_023864275.1). NCBI lineage: Eukaryota > Metazoa > Arthropoda > Insecta > Orthoptera > Acrididae > Schistocerca > Schistocerca cancellata. The sequence continues at coordinate 1,117,995,367 of NC_064626.1, read as the reverse complement.
GTCGTCGTCCACGTCATCAGGATGTAACGGAAAGACAGTGTCCACCGTCGTAGTCGCCTCACGCCCATGCACCAGGAAAAATTACGTAAATCCTGTGGTGTCCTGATTGGTGGTGTTGTAGGCAAACGTTACGAAAGGTAGCACCTCATCCCAGTTGCTCTGCTCAACATTGACGAACATTGATAGTATGTCGGCCAAGGTCTTATTAAGGTGTTTAGTAAGCCCGTTAGTTTGCGGATGGTAGGCAGTCGTCATATGATGAGTAATGTTGCACCGACGGTTTATCTCTGTCACAAGATTCGATTGAAAAACTTTCCCTCGATCCGTAATTAACGACTTTGGGGCACCGCGTTTTAATACAATGTCTTCCACGACGAATTTGGCTAACTCGGATGCTTTGGTTGCTTTCACGGCTTTTGTAATGGCATAGCGTGTCAGATAATCAGCGCAAACAATAATCCATCTATTGCCACTAGCAGGCGTTGGAAATCGTCCGAGGAGGTCAATCCCAACACGCTGAAAAGTCGTTTCGGCTGGTGGAATTGGTATGAGTCAGCAAGGTGGTTTCTGAGGAACTGCCTTTCTCCTATGGCACTATCGACATTGCGACACATGGTGATGGACACTCCTAATTAAACCTGGCCAGAAAGATCTCTTGCGGATTCTATCGTATGCCTTAATAAATACTAAATGTCCGGCCTCAGGTGTGTCGTGGAATTTCTGTAGAACATCTAAGCGGATGTGTTTAGGAATCACTTGTAGCCACTTCTTTCCAAACGGATCAAAGTTTTTCTTGCAAAGTAATCCATTAACTTTAAGAATTTTTAACATCGTGCAGCCCTATCAGCAACTGTGATAATTAAACATGTAACACGTCAGCCTCAGTTGCAAACAGAAACCAATCATTACCTAGGTTTCAGCCAAAATAATTTGGCCTTGTTCAGAATCGAGTGACACTAAACAACTGCATGCCAAAGTTTGGCCTTGTCAAGTATAAAGCTGTAGCACCGTAGTACCCAGTCATAAATCTACATTACTTGGGCTGAAGAGTAACAGCAGGCCCCACTGCGCGGACGAGGTCGGTAGGCCGCGAGAGCTGCGCCGGCCAAGCTTTGCATGCAATGGTTTTGTGTCAGTAGCTTCTCAAAAAGGCCAAATTATTTTGGCTGAAACCTAGATAAAGATTGGTTTCTGTTTGCAACTGAGGCTGACGTGTTATATGTTTAATCCATTAACTGCCTTAAATTGTCCTTTCACATCCTCTGACCGATTTAAGGCAAACATAATTTGAGCTATCTTGGCGTCCTTCTTCTGCTCAGCAGAGAGATCCTGGAGTGCAGCGAGACAGTCACTATCTTCATCAAAATCTTGATGCTCTTGTACACTATGGTAATGTCATACTCTTGAAGACGTAGTGCCCAACTGGCGAGTCGTCCTGTTGGATCCTTAAGACCTGTCAACCAACAAAGTGAATGATGGTCTGTAACAACTGTGAATGGCCTTCCATAGAGATACTGTCGAAATTTGCACATGGCCCAGGCAGATCACAGCAAGGCATTCTCTTTCTGTAGTTGAGTAGTTTCTCTCGGCTTTTGTAAGTGTCCTAGAAGCATAGGCTATAAACTTCTCTTTTCCATCCGAAATTTGCACCAGAACAGCACCGATCCCATATCCGCTGGCATCTGTGTGTAGTTCTGTAGGTGCTCTTTCATCATGCAGACCAAGTACACGGTCAGTTGTCAGAGCTTTTCACAGCACGTCGAAAGAATCTTGCTGGCCGGAGTGGCCGTGAGGTTCTAGGCGCTACAGTCTGGAGCCGAGCGAACGCTACGGTCGCAGGTTCGAATCCTGCCTCGGGCATGGATGTGTGTGATGTCCTTAGGTTACTTAGATTTAATTAGTTCTAAGTTCTAGGCGACTGATGACCTCAGAAGTTAAGTCGCATAGTGCTCAGAGCCATTTGAACCATTTTTTTTGAAAGAATCTTGCTGAGCACCACCCCAGATAAATTTAGCATCAGCGTTTAACAACACTTGGAGTAGCCTGGCTTTGATACAAAAGTCTCTGACAAAACGACGGTAATAAGAACATAATCCGCGGAAGCTTCCCACATCTCTAATACTTTTAGGGATAGGAAATTCCATTATAGATCTCACCTTTTCTGGGTCTGGCCGCACACCTTCATTTGACACAAGGTGTCCAAGTATTTTGATTTCTTTTGCTCCAAAGAGAAACTCTCTTGGATTACGTTTCAGTCCGCCTTGTTGGAAACACTTAAGAACGGCCCTCTGTCTTTTTATATGTTCATGAAATGTCTCTGAGAACACTATAATGTCATCTAAATAACAAAGACACATCGTCCACATCAGATGCCTTAGAAGATTATCCATCATCCGTTCAAAAGTTGGTGGTGCATTACACAAACCAAATGACATTACCTTAAACTTATACAGGCCCTAAGGGGTGATGAATGCAGTTTTCTCATGAACAGCCTCATCTACTTCGATTTGCCAGTATCCCGAGTACATGTCTATGGTTGAGAAAAACTTGGCCCCCTTCAGACAATCTAGTGACATTGGTGGAAGAGGGTAAACGTCCTTTTTAGTTATCTTATTAAGCTTCCTGTAATCAACACAAATGCGCCAACTGCCATCCTTCTTCCTGACGAGGACCACTGGTGACGACTGTGGGCTATACGAAGGCTGAATGATGTCATCCTTCATCATTCTCTCTACCTCGTCGTGAATTATTCGACGTTCCGTTGCTGACACACGATATGCTCTCTGGTTTATTGGTTGATGGTCTCCAATGCTAATCCGGTGCTTCACTGTCGATTTGTCTAATTTTCTCTTCATCTGTGGATTGAAGCATTCAGAGAACTCTTGAAGAATAGCAAGTAGCTTCTTCTGTTGTTCCTTAGTGAGATCTGGTGATAGTCGAGCTTGAAGATCTGGTCTCGTAGTGGTAGCGCTAATTTCGGCCACAGACTCGGGATGGGAGGTTTTTATGACGCGCAGCTGTTCTTCAATTAACGGTTCAGCGTTTGCTACGCACATGTGTCTTGGAAGGATCTTCGGTTCTCGGCGACAGTTAACAATCCACAATTCACCGAATCCGTTCTTAAACGAGACGACAGAGGCTGGGAAGACTAAGTTATTCTTCAGTGGTATGCTTCTCTTACATTTCACTACAAGATCCATGGATTGATGCATGGCATGAAACGCGAAACTTGCCTTGCTAGCGCTGACTGCAGGAATGATCACTTCATCCAGCACACATAGTCTCCACACACTCGGATGCGCATCTTCCTCTCTACAGTATCTCATTTCATCTACCATAATCTCCGAGCGAAAACAATCTGTCATTGCCTGAGAAGCATTCAAAAAGACCCATCCGAGAATGACGTCATGACTACACTCTTGTAATATGATGAATTCTAAGGGCTGTATAAGGCCACTTATACCACACGAATGGTATATCTTCTTGTAACTTTTACATATTTCCCATTAGCCACCTTCAGCAGAGATGTTTTGTTGTCAACGAATACGGTTTTCTGCAACTGGCGACGGTACTTCTTCGAAATGATTGAGTATGATGCTCCAGGGTTCACAAGAGCTTGGGCTGGTCGGCCATCCATGAGGATATTGACGTAGTTTCCTATCATTTTTATAGTGATCAACGGCGGAGGATTTTTCTCTTCGGGTGCCTCGCCTCCAAGGAAGGTCGCAGCCTTTAGTTTTCCAGGTTGCGGCGGCTAGGTGATTGGCTGGAGCTTCTAAACGGCGTTGGAGACCTTGATCGGTGTGTTGGCGAGCGTCCTCTCCAGCGGCTAGCTTGCGGCGATGGTGACCTACGACGTCCTGCACCCACATCTTCTTGTTCATCTTCGTCGTCCCGGAGTTGGCGTCGGCTAAAATCAGTCTACTGTCTTCTTGCGCGGGCGTCATCATATACCTGCCGCCTTTCTCGACAATAGCGCAGCATATGTCACGGTCGTCTGTAGTGGAAACATACTGGTTGGTTATCCTGGATCCTCCAGATGTCAGTCTTCTTTGGTGCCCGAACAGGTTCCTCATGCGGCGTTGTAGGAACGTAACTCCGCCTGAGTCTCGACTTTTTCACCGTTTTAAAGGGAAATGAAGGACGAGAGATTTGGTTCAATATCTGTCCCAGTTCCTCCCTTATGACCACTTGAAGCGTCTCGGTTTTTTTGCTCGCCGTGCAATCCAAGTGCCTTCTGAACTTCCTCTCCCACTATCTGACGTAGAACACTTGTGAAATCAGTTGCTTCCTCCATCACAGACATCGATACGACGTTAGGAAGCTGATCAAACTTCTTGCGTGTAATTCTTTTTTGATGCATTGTCTCGATATACTGGCACCATTTTATGAAGTTGTCTGCTGTCGAAACCTCCTTCAGGAGTAGGGCTTGATACATGTCCTCAGCAACACCCTTCATGAGATGTGCAACCTTACTTACTCCTTCATTCTAGGATCCACTATTTTACACAGCTCCAAGACGTCTTGAATGTAGGATGCGGAACTTTCTCGTGGACGCTGTGCCCTGAACTTTTGTTTATCTTCAGCCTTGCATTTCTGTCGTTGTGTGTCGCCGAAATACTTGCGCAGCTCCGCCTGTAAGATTTCCCAGCTTGTGAGCTTCTCCTCGTTGTTCTCATACTATTGCTTGTCAGAGTCGTCCAAGTAGAAAAATACGATAACCAAACACACGGTGTCATCCCATTTGTTAAATTTGGCTATACGCTCATATACATTCAGCCACTTGTTTGGATCTTGGCCATCGTCACCAGAGAACCCGGAAGGATGTCTCATGTCGTGGCACACTGTTGCTGTCATCGTAACGTCCTCTTCTTCTTCTGTCTCCGGTAGATTGCGATCTCTTGATTATGGCTCGAACTCGGGTTTCTCGCCACGGAAACGGCGGCTCTGTCATGGCCTGATGGGAGCCACTGTGTCGTCGATAATATGCGCTGTCACATGTTCCAACACCCAGCGCCCCCACCAGAATAATGTCACGTAGAAGAACACTAACTTAACGAAGATTTATTCAGCACTTGCACATACAAGAGCGCGGAGCGAACTGCCTCCGGCCAGAACACATACAGCTACAGAACATTTGAGTCCAATAATTCTTCACATTTGTGGATACTTCTAGAATGTACTCGAACCGGATATAGGAATTAAAATTTTACAGTCCAGGTGAATTTTGAACTCTCAACCCTTCATGCAATAGTTTAGAATCATAACCACCACACCACGGTCCTACTCAGCTTCTCCTGCCACAATATGAGTAAGAAAGGGGCTGGAGGTAGAACTGATATAGAAATAGGCAGTGATCAATTCAAGGAAGTGCTGCACCACGAATAAGTATAGGCGTGGATTTGGGGAATTCTTGTAAATCTCGCGCAGCTATGTCGGAAGGCAGTAGTTGAGGGATGGCAGGTGTGGTGATGCTGATATTTTGCTAACGATTCCGTGAGACAGGTTTACGACACCGCTCGCAGGCTAGAAGGCATTACCAGCGGGCACTGTATATAAATGTGAAGTAATCAGGGCAGCACAGGGCACTGGCGTGCAGTGAAGAATCCATACGTCGCAGTTACAGCGCCTAGGTACCTGTGTGTAGGGGACGAAGGGGGCTGAGGAAAGCTGTCGTTGTAATTATCAAAGAGTACTCCACTTGCCCTCTCCAGAGGAACCATGCCAGAGGCGCAGGGCCTCCCGCGCGCATAGCTGTCTGCGGGCACTGGGCGAGCTTCCCTGGGCGGAGGGCCGGAGCTGCTAAGGCTCACTACGACGACGGTCGGCTGCGTCCCTTCTGCGCTCTACAGGGTGTTACAAAAAAGTACGGCCAAACTTTCAGGAAACGTTCCTCACACACAAATAAAGAAAAGATGTTATGTGGACATGTGTCCGGAAACGCTTAATTTCCATGTTAGAACTCATTTTAGTTTCGTCAGTACGTACTGTACTTCCTCGATTCACCGCCAGTTGGCCCAATCGAAGGAAGGTAATGTTGACTTCGGTGCTTGTGTTGACATGCGACTCATTGCTCTACAGTACTAGCATCAAGCACATCAGTACGTAGCATCAACAGGTTAGTGTTCATCACGAACGTGGTTTTGCAGTCAGTGCAATGTTTACAAATGCGGAGTTGGCAGATGCCCATTTGATGTATGGGTTAGCACGGGGCAATAGCCGTGGCGCGGTACGTTTGTATCGAGACAGGTTTCCAGAACGAAGGTGTCCCGACAGGAAGACGTTCGAATAAATTGATCGGCGTCTTAGGGAGCACGGAACATTCCAGCCTATGACTCGCGACTGGGGAAGACCTAGAACGACGAGGACACCTGCAATGGACGAGGCAATTCTTCGTGCAGTTGACGATAACCCTAATGTCAGCGTCAGAGAAGTTGCTGCTGTATAAGGTATCGTTGACCACGTCACTGTATGGAGAGTGCTACGGGAGAATCAGTCGTTTCCGTACCATGTACAGCGTGTGCAGGCACTATCAGCAGCTGATTGGCCTCCACGGGTACACTTCTGCGAATGGTTCATCCAACAATGTGTCAATCCTCATTTCAGTGCAAACGTTCTCTTTGCGGATGAGGCTTCATTCCAACGTGATACAACATACTGACGAAACCAAAATGAGCTCTAACATGGAAATTAAGCGTGGACATATGTCCACATAACATCTTTTCTATTTGTGTGTGAGGAATGTTTCCTGAAAGTTTGGCCGTATCTTTTTGTAACACCCTGTAAATGCAATCCACGAGTCGCGCTTGAGGCAGCGGTCAGTCGTGTGCCGGGCCACGGGCACCGTTGACGTACGCGGGAGCCACTTCGTCATGGCGCGAGTATGATAGCGACGTCCACAAGGCTGGGCAACCGGACGCCAAAGATGCAGATTCCGGCGTTCGCGTTGGTGCTGTCCCACGTACACAGCGCGGCGACATCGCCGAGTTCAGCCCAAGACCGGCTGTGTATCTTCGATGAAATAATGTCAGTGGCACACTTGCCTGTATTTCTCTGCAGTCTCTGGTTTCAGTCGACCCCCTCTCCCAAACCATACCTTTCGGTCGTTCTGAAATATCACAACCCCTGAGCTCGGGGAGTTGTAACACAAAGTAACTGAATTTCACTATCTCGGTAGCATCGTGGAGGAAAACAATAGACGTCTCAAGGAAGTCAACAGAAGTATACCACTGGACAAGAGCGCTTTCCAAAGTAAGAAGGACCTTGTGCAGAAGGAGCATGTCTGCTCTTACACTAGAAAAAGATTTTTAAAGACTTTGTATGGTGTGACCTGACATAAGGATCTGAAACCTGGACGTTAGCAAAGCAGGAGAAAGCTCGCCTCGAAGCTGTGGAAATGTGGTTCTGGAGAAAAATTACAAGAGCTAGCTGTAGTGACAGAAAAACGAATGAGCTGATTCTACAAGAAATGGGGAGATAATGAACTGCTGAAAGTTATAGCCCAACGAAGAGCAAAACTCGTAGAACACTTAATTAGACATGATATCCTTTTAGCATGATCGTAGGGGAAAAAAAACAAGGGGACAACCGAAAACATGCTATTTAAAAATATATTCGGTGAGATGGGATGTTCTTCACATGTGGAGGTGAAGAGGACAACTGAATAGAAAAAGCTTTGTCTGCAGAGACAAGACGACCTTTTGAAATAAGAAGAAACTAATGCAACACAATGAGTTGAAGAAAAATGACATTCAAAACATTCAGTAAACATTTGTGATCACGTCCCATATAGCAGAATGAATTTAAATGTAAGTAAAATTGCTATTACTAATCAGTTGATCATCTGTTCACACAGACAGCACAACACCATTTCGTCAGGCTTTGTGGTCGCTGTGAGTGGTGGCACTCTGAAACAGATCGGTCTAACAGTGCAGATTGTTAATGATCGATACTTGTGAGCTAGCGGCCACCTTATCGTGTCCTTACTGTAATTAGTCTGTTAGCCTCTGATAACACGAGCGAAAAAAATTGAGATAACTGATTTATTTAAAGACAAAGATATGATCATTTTTCTCATAGTTCATTTCTAGCATGTATGATAATCTTTGTGAGAAACTAAAGAATCAGTTGTTTTCATATAATCAAGTACAACTTAATCTGTTCTCATCACTTGCCTTTTGCCCATTGTCCTCTCTTTTCAATCGGCATGCTGACAAATAGGTGATGTATTTGATTTAATAGTACATTTAATAATTACAAATGTAATTTGTTTCATTCTTTTACTTGATCACTATGTTTTTTTCCTACTATAAATGAAACATTTATATGTTCCAGCTAATTAAACCATTGGAAGTGGATGGTTTGGTGATATGATAAAACCACGCCGTCAGTGCACTGTTCAATGTACATTTACGTCTTCACAAGTCGAACCAGCAGTCCAGTTTTCTTTTTACGAAGTCAGATTGTCATTACTATTGCCATGCAAATCATTTCTTGCATGCAAATTTAATATTTTCACGGCGCTACGTCACCAATCTTATCTGCTCTCCAACAACGACTTCTGCACCTGACTCTCATCAGATTATCAAATTTCAGGTTTTTTTAGTCGATGCAACAGGATGTCAGTTTTAACATTGAGACAAGATGTTTGTGATACCATGTCATTATTATACTCCTGCTGTCGGTAGTATGCTGTGGCCCACCTCTCAAAAAATGTCATTCAAAAATTTCGTCTTATTCATTTCATTATCTTCGTTGAGGGGTACAATGGTTACACCGTGATAGGACTCTTTTTTTAACTTGTTATGTGCATTATATGTAAACTTTATTGTCGTCACATTGTTATAACTTTTCCTGTATTTTTTCACATACTGCAAAACTGTTGAGTACTAAACAGTGGGGGATTAGCACGTCAGTAACAAAACAATCAAAAGAAATGGAATAACTATTACAATTACAGAAAAGATTATGGAATAACTATTACAATTACAGAAAAGATTATCAAAAGGAATTAAACTTTTGATTAAATTAGACTGCTGTCTATATTACATCATAAGACAAAAGGTAAGGACAAATTGTTCATTTCCTCTGTTTGTGTATAGAGTAGATTTGCGACATACATCTACTTGGTATTTCAACTTTTAACCATAGACCTTGCCGTTGTTGGGGAGCCTTGCGTGCCTCAGCGATACAGATAGCCGTACCGTAGGTGCAACCACAACGGAAGGGTATCTGTTGAGAGGCCAGACAAACGTGTGGTTCCTGAAGAGGGGCAGCAGCCTTTTCAGTAGTCGCAGGGGCAACAGTCTGTATGATTGACTGATCTGGCCTTGTAACACTACCCAAAACGGCCTTGCTGTACTGGTACTGTGAACGGCTGAAATCAAGGGGAAACTACAGCCATAATTATTCCCGAGGGCATGCAGCTTTACTGTATAGTTAAATGATGATGGCATCCTCTTGGGTAAAATATTCCGGAGGTAAAATAGTCCTCCATTCGTATCTCCGGGAGAGGACTACTCAAGAGGACGTCGTTATCAGGAGAAAGAAAACTGGCGTTCTACGGATCGGAGCGTGGAATGTCAGATCCCTTAATCGGGCAGGTACGTTAGAAAATTTAAAAAGGGTAATGGATAGGTAAAGTTAGATATAGTGGGAAATGTGAAGTTCGGTGGCAGGAGGAACAAGACTTTTCGTCAGGTGAATACAGGGTTATAAATACAAAATCAGATAGAGGTAGGTTTAATAATGAATAAAAAAAACAGGAGTGCAGGTAGCACTACAAACAGCATAGTGAACGCATTATTGTGGCCAAGACAGCCACGAAACCCACACCTACTACAATAGTACAAGTTTATATGCCAACTAGCTCTGTAGATGATGAAGAAATTGATGAAATGTATGATGAGATAAAAGAAATTATTCAGGTAGTGAAGCGAGACGAAAATTTAATAGTCATGGGTGACTGGAATTCGATAGTAGGAAAAGGAAGAGAAGGAAACGTAGTAGGTGAATATGGATTGGAAGGAAGAAATGAAAGAGGAAGCCGCCTGGCAGAATTCTGCACAGAGCATAACTTAATCATTGCGAACACTTGGTTCAAGAATCGTAAAAGACGATTGTATACATGGAAGAAACCTGGAGATACTGACAGGTTTCAGATAGAATATATGATGATAAGAAAGAGATTTAGGAACCAGGTTTTAAATTGTAAGACATTTCCAGGGGCTGATGTAGACTCTGATCAGAATCTATTGGTTATGAACTGTAGATTAAAACTGAAGAAACTGCAAAAACGTGGAAATTTAAGGAGGTAGGACCTGGATAAACTGAAAGAACCAGAGGTTGTACAGATTTTCAGGGAGAGCATAAGGGAACAATTGACAGTAATGAGGGAAAGAAATACAGTAGAAGAAGAATGGGTAGCTCTGAGAGATGAAGTAGTGAAGGCAGCAGAGGATCAAGTAGGTAAAAAGACGAGGGGTAGTAGAAATCCTTGGGTAACAGAAGAGATACTGAACTGGCGAAAGGAGAAAATATAAAAATGCAGTAAATGAAGCAGGCAAAAAGGAATACAAACGTCTCAAAAATGAGATCAACAGGAAGTGCAAAATGGCTAAGCAGGCGTGGCTAGAGGACAAATGTAAGGATATAGAGGCTTATCTCACTAGGGCTAAGATAGCTACTGCCTACAGGAAAATTAAAGAGATCTTTGGAGAAAAGAGAACCACTTGCATGAATATCAAGAGATCAGATGGAAACCCAGTTCTAAGCAAAGAAGGGAAATCACAAAGGTGGAGGGAGTCTATAGAGTGTGTATACAAGGGCGATGTACTTGAGGACAATATTATGGAAATGGAAGTGGATGTAGATGAAGATGAAATGGAAGATATGATACTGCGTGAAGAGTTTGACAGAGCACTGAAAGATCTAAGTCCAAACAAGGCCCTGGGAGTAGACAACATTCCATTAGAACTACTGATAGCCTCGGGAGAGCCAGTCCTGATAAATCTCTACCATCTGGTGAGCAAGATGTATGAGACAGGCGAAATACCCTCAGACTTCAAGAAGAATATAATAATTCTCATCCCAAAGAAAGCAGGTGTTGACAGATGTGAAAATTACCGAACTATCGGTTTAATAAGCCACATCTGCAAAACACTAACGCGAATTCTTTACAGACGAATGGAAAAACTGGTAGAAGCCGACCTCGGGGAAGATCAGTTTGGATTGCGTAGAAATATTGGAACACGGAGGCAATACTGACCCTACGACTTATCTTAGAAGCTAGATTAAGAAAAGGCAAACCTACGTTTCTAGCATTTGTAGACTTAGAGAAAGCTTTTGACAATGTTGACTGGACTACTCTCTTTCAAATTCTAAAGGTGGCAGGGGTAAAATACAGGGAGCGAAAGGCTATTTACAATTTGTACAGAAACCAGATGGCAGTTATAAGAGTCGAGGGACCTGAAAGTGAAGCAGTGGTTGGGGAGGGAGTGAGACAGGGTTGTAGCCTCTGCTCAATGTTATTCAATCTGTATATTGAGCAAGCAGTAAAGGAAACAAAAGAAAAATTCGGAGTAGGTATTAAAATCCATGGAGAAGAAACAAAAACATTAAAGTTCGCCGATGACATTGTAATTCTGTCAGAGACAGCAAAGGACTTGGAAGAGCAGTTGAACGGAATGGACAGTGTCATGAAAGGAGGGTATAAGATGAACATCAATAGAAGGAAAACGAGTATAATGGCATGCAGTCGAATTAAATCGGGTGATGCTGGAGAAATTAAATTAGGAAATGAAACATTTAAAGTAGTAAAGGAGATTTGCTATTTGGGGAGCAAAATAACTGATGATGGTCGAAGTAGAGGGGATATAAAATGTAGACTTTCAATGGCAAGGAAAGCATTTCTGAAGAAGAGAAATTTCTTAACATTGAGTATAGATTTAAGTGTCAGGAAGTCGTATCTGAAAGTATTTGTATGGAGTGTAGCCATGTATGGAAGTGAAATAGTTTGGACAAGAAAAGAATAGAAACTTTCGAAATGTGGTGCAGCAGAAGAATGCTGAAGATTAGATGGGTAGATCACATAACTAATGAGAAGGTATTGAATAGAATTGTGGAGAAGAGGAGTTTGTGGCACAACTTGACTAGAAGAAGGGATCGGTTGGTAGGACATGTTCTGAGGCATCAAGGGATCACCACTTTAGTGTTGGAAGGCAGCGTGGAGGGTAAAAATCGTAGAGGGAGACCTAGAGATGAATACACTAGGCAGATTCAGAAGGATGTAGGCTGCAGTACGTACTGGGAGATGAAGCAGCTTGCACAGGATGGAGTAGCATGGAGAGCTGCATCAAACCAGTCTCAGGAATGAAGACAACAACAACAACAACATGGTAATTAGCTTTAACAACAGCGAAAATTAATTTGTACAAGAATGCTGACTTCACGTCATGAGCACACGAAATTGCACAGCAGTTCTTTATTGTTTCATCTTAGTAATGTCATATTTCTGGAATGTTCTCACTCAACAATATTATCATTTACTTGCAGATAGTAAATTCAGTTATATGAGTTTCCGTTCATGGTTTCAATCATCTTTGCATTTTGTGCTCAAAACCGGAGAAGTCTCTTGTTTCAGGTGTTTACACCAGACAAAAAAAGTATTCATCTCATTGTTTTCACTAAGTCCTTTAAGGGCGTGTTCAAAATGGTTCAAATGCCTCTGAGCACTATGGGACTAACAGCGGAGGTCATCAGTTCCGTAGAACTTAGAACTACTTAAACCTAACTAACCTAAGGACATCACACAAATCCATGCCCGAGGCAGGATTCGAACCTGCGACCGTAGCGGTCGCGCGGTTCCAGACTGCAGCGCCTAGATCCGTTCGGTCACTCCGTCTGGCTTAAGGGCGTGTTGCCAAAGTTGTAAACAGATTGCTAGAAGATCCACTTAAAACACAGATTTCACTCAAGAGAAGCCATCCTTTGTGCAACTGAGACCACAGAAAGTTGTCAAAATTATGAACAGTTCCAGAGGTCGTTCTTGTCGAAATATTGGTCTGGCTGTGACCAAGAAAGACTCCATAAGAAAGTCTTCTGTTCAGAACCCTTAAACAGTAGATAAGGAAGTTTCCGCAAACACTTTGCATAATACTTCAATAAGACACTAAACAGGGACAAACGCATTTTGAACAGGGACATTGTAAGAATACTCAAAACCAAATTTCCACTGGATCTAAGAGACAAATTTGTCGATGTGCTGAAAACCAGTCTTAAACACTACATATCTATATTAGACTTACTGGACCTTTAGTTAGCATATTTACAGAAGACTATGTCCGGCGCGTGTATAGAGGTGGCAGCCGAGGGTGTGTGACGTAAGCGGTCGGACGGCCGCGGCGGGTGGCGCGGTGCGTGTCCGGTTATACAGCACGCGCGCGAGGGAGAGCAGACGATCTTGCGTCATCACGCGACTTCACGGTAGCGCCCTCTGGTGGGCATGATATGAACTAAGTCAGTTAAATTCTGGAGATCGTGGTGGTTACATCGGGTGCAGCCATCTTGAATGACGGTACTTGCGTCATCACCTGACGTCTGGAGAGCACCCTCTGCTGGCACCGATTTGAACTAAACCATTTGCAGTCAAGGCCCAGGGGCGACCACATCTGCTTGAAACTGGTTAAATAATAAGGACAAGTTCCTTTTCCGCGCCATTATCGTACTGGAATTTGAACTTCCTGCCATTTTCTGGGAGGAAGGGGTGTTAGGTTAGTGGAGGTAGCCCAAGTGGTGTATCTTCCCGCCAAAATCCACCATCTTGGATGATGTCACGGTGGCGTTCTCTGGTGGCGACGATATGAACTAAACCAGTTGGAGTCCAGACCCAGTGGTGAACATACATGCTTGAAATTGGTTACGTAATAAAGACAAGTCCATTTTTCACGCCATTTTCCTAGGTGTGACGCATTATCATGTTGGAATTTGAACTTCCCACCATTTCTCAGGGCGAGGGGGCCGTAGCACTTTCCCGTCAAAATACGCCATCTTGGATGACGTCATCGCCGCCATCTTGGATAACGGTACATTGTCGCAGAACACGAGTTGTTCCAATAGTCTTCGTTTGATTGGAATAAATTGCTTAAAAGATAATAGTTCCTTTGAACAGCAAGAGACTTTCATCTATACAAAGCTTGTGATGTGGGCGAAATGAATTCCGAAACGTCTTACGAACTTAGTCAACAATCGTCCTAATTTTAAATAGACTGTCGCCTCCAGTACTCGCAGAGTTGTAACATATTCAGAAGTAGACAAAAACGATCTCGGGACATAATTTCGTTGAAAACTGGTGTGTTCAAAAGTGTGTCCCTGGACCTATAATCACTTAATTTCAACTTCTTAAGTTGCGCCATTAGAAGGCAAACAGCAACAAAGCTATACATTTCCTCAAATCCAGTGTCTTTCCACAGTTGAGAATTCACTGATTCTGTAGTATTTTCTCTGGTGTAAACGTAAAAACGATTTGTTTCGTCTGCAATAAATTGTAACAGTTCTTGAGACATAAATATCACAAAACACGAAAGAATGCTTGGGTCAGTATCTAATTGACATTTGTGTCCTGAACTCGAGTCATCGAAGTAATGGTTTCGCGGCTGAAAATCGTTTTCTTTCCAGTCAAATGCGTCACTTAAGCGCGCACTTTTCTGAACCGTTTCACTGTCACTTTCTGATTCCTCGGTTTCAGAGGAACTGCTGACTAATTCTTGCTCTCCCCTCTGATGTAAAGGGCTGAGGACTACAGCTTCGATATTCTGTTGAAGACTCATCACTGTTAGCAACATCAGATAGTTCACACTCACTATCGCTCTTAGTGAGCATATCCAGGATTTCTTTATCTGTGCAACCACAGCGACGTAACGTTTCTCAAGTAGAAAACAAGAAAACTGACGAAAATACAGGACTCTAAGTCGAATTCTGCAAAGAGCAAACACAGCAACAAAGCTATATGCACTCTTGAACTACACAGACCACTGAACAGCTACTAGAAGAGCAGCGCGGAAATGCAGCTCTGCTTGTATACACGTCCGTAGCGCTCAGCTAGCTGTGACTCAGGGCACCTAAACTCTTCCCTAGTGGTGGGAAGGCAACATTTTCAGTACCCTGAACCCACTATCAGTACTGGAGGATGACGATTCGTTTGAAGAATGCTCCTGCGACGTTTCAGCCATTGTTGGAAGGGTATTGAAGGGACTGAAGTCTCAGCAGTGTCTAGTCCACCTGCCTGGTATAACTGTATTCTCAAAGGGCGTGGAGGAACACAGTCAGTAGCTGAGAGAGACATTTGTAAAGTTCCAGACTGAGCACGTGACGTTAAGTACAGAAAAATGTCATTTTGCTTTAGAGGAAGGGGGTTACTTAGTTCATGTAATCAGCGAGGAAGGAAAGAGAATACACTACTAGCCATTAAAATTGCTACACCACGAAGATGACGTGCTACAGACGCGAAATTTAACCGACAGGAAGAAGATGCTGTGATATGCAAATGATTAGCTTTTCAGAGTATTCATACAAGGTTGGCGCCGGTGGCGACACCTACAACGTGCTGACACGAGGAAAGTTTCCAAACGATTTCTCATACACAAACAGCAGCTGACCGGCGTTGCCTGGTGAAACGTTGTTGTGAAGCCTCGTGTAAGGAGGAGAAATGCGTACCATTTCCGCCTTCGATAAAGATCGGATTGTAGCCGATCGCGATTGCGGTTTATCGTATCGCGACATTGCTGCTAGCGTTGGTCGAGATCCAATGACTTAGCAGAATATGGAATCGGTGGGTTCAGGAGGGTAGTACGGAATGCCGTGCTGGATCCCAACGGCCTGGTATCACTAGCAGTCGAAATGACAGGCATCTTATCCACATGGCTGTAACGGATAGTGCAGCCACGTCTCGATCCCTGAGTCAACAGATGGGGGACGTTTGCAAGACAACAACCATCTGCACGAACAGTTCGACGACGTTTGCAGCAGCATGGACTATCAGCTCGGAGACTACGGCTGCGGTTACCCTTGACGCTGCATCACAGACAGGAGCGCCTGCGACGGTGTACTCAACGACGAACCTGGGTGCACGAATGGCAAAACGTCATTTTTTCGGATGAATCCAGGTTCTGTTTACAGCATCATGATGGTCGCATCCGTGTTTGGCACCATCGCGGTGAACGCACATTGGAAGCGTGTATTCGTCATCGGCATACTGGCGTATCACCCGGCGTGATGGTATGGGGTGCCATTGGTTACACGTCTCTGTCACCTCTTGTTTGCACTGACGGCACTTTGAACAGTGGACGTTACATTTCAGATGTTTTACGACCCGTGGCTCTACCCTTCATTCGATACCTGCGAAACCCTACATTTCAGCAGGATAATGCACGACCACATGTTGCAGGTCCTGTACGGGCCTTTCTGGATACAGAAAATGTTCGACTGCTGCCCTGGCCAGCACATTATCAAGTTGTCTCATCAATTGAAAACGTCTGGTCAATGGTGGCTGAGCAACTGGCTTGTCACAATACGCCAGTCACTACTCTTGATAAACTGTGGTATAGTGTTGAAGCTGCATGGGCAGCTAGCTGTACCTGTACACGCCATCCAAGCTCTGTTTGGCTCAATACCCAGGCGCATCAAGGCCGTTATTACGGCCAAAGGTGATTGTTCTGGGTACTGATTTCTCAGGATCTGTACACCCAAATTGCGTGAAAATATAATAACATGTCAGTTCTAGTATAATATATTTGTCCAATGAATACCCGTTTATCATCTGCGTCTCTTCTTGGTGTAGCAATTTTAATGGCCAGTAGTGTAGATTGTAGACTGATACAAGTGGTACAAGACTCCCAGCTCCAAAGCCAACTACAATCGCTTTTGAGATTCTCGAACTGTTATAGAAGATTAGTGAGGGGGTTCATTGATATATCGCAATCACTTACGCAGTTGTTGAAAGAAGGTACAAAATTAATGCGAACACAAGAGTGTCAAGGCACATTTCGAAGAGCTGAAAAAAGTTTTAATGTGAATTCCAATTTTAATTTTTCGGATTTTCGGAAAGAGTTTATACTTCCTTGTGCGCATCTAACCATGTTTTGTGGTGTGTCCTAATTCTAGAGAACAACTGTGAGAAACGTTCTGTGGCTCGCATGTTGAGGCAGCTTCATAGAGAAGAAAAACACCATTCAACCACAGAGAAAGAGATTCTGAAAGGAGACAATCAGTCCGTCTTTCATATAATTTTGAATTTCATCCACCTATTATAAAAATCTGTGGTTTTATAATTTTGTGAACTTACCAATCTCTGCAGAGTGCTGTCTCTCTGCTCACGTTTTCTTTTTTTTTTTTTTTTTTTTTTTTTTTTTTTTTTTTTTTCATGCCAGGGGGAGAAGACCACACTCCGAACCGAAAATTGAATGTTTTTATTTTCATTCTTATTACTTTTCACATTCAGCACACCATGTACCTGTCCTATATAGGTGTGATCGCTAGAATGAATGAGTGTGGATATAATTACAAATACATGTAAACTGGTATATTCAGGTTTATTTTCTTGATGTAGCTTTGTGGCAGAAGCCTGGGAATGGCAGTTAAAATTTCGAAGCCGGTTCGAAGGCTCCACTATGGTGGGATTGGGATCGTTATCTGCACAGGTTTTCTTAGCAAAGACTCTCAAGACTGGCTCTGTCAGATAGCACGACAGGGATGTTTACATTCAGTTTTTAGACGATAAACTGACGGAAAATTTTGAGAATATGTATACAGGTGTGGTCTCTCCTGCCTCCTGATTGGAGGAGATGCCTAGCGCCACTTAACGGATACGTGTTGTGGATTGGTCAGCTCGCACCTTCCAAGTTTAGTTTTTCACTCTCAGTACATACAAGGGAACCTCCCCATCGCACCCCTCTCAGATTTAGTTATAAGTTGGCACAGTGGATAGGCCTTGAAAAACTGAACACAGATCAATCGAGAAAACAGGTAGAGGTTGTGTGGAACTATGAAAAAAATAAGCAAAATATACAAACTGAGTAGTCCATGCGCAAGATAGGCAACATCAAGGAGAATGTGAGCTTAGGAGCGCCGTGGTTCCGTGGTTAGCGTGAGCACCTGCGGAACTAGAGGTTCAAGTCTTCCCTCGAGCGAAAAATTTAATTTTTTATATAATCAACTTCGCTCTCCAAAATTCGAGGACATGTTCAGATTTGCTTGGACACATGCAGGAAAACGTTAAAAACATATATTTTGACAGAGCACAGGGAAAACTGTGCGACTGTGAAACTGTTGCATTCATTTGTTGCAGTTTATGTGACAAACTCTTAGGTTTTCATCACTTTTTTGGGAGTGATTATCACATCCACAAGAAAACCTAAATCGGGCATGGTAGAAGAATCTTTTTACCCATTCGCCAAGTGTACATGTTAGGTGGGTCGACAACATATCCCTGTCATGTGACACACATGCCGTCACCAGTGTCGTATAGAATATATCAGACGTGTTTTCCTGTGGAGGAATCGGTTGACCTATGACCTTACGATCAAATGTTTTCGGTTCCCATTGGAGAGGCACGTCCTTTCGTCTACTAATCGCACTGTTTTGTGGTGGGGTCGCAAAACACAGACACTAAACTTATTACAGTGAACAGAGACGTCAATGAACGAACGGACAGATCATAGCTTTGCGAAAATAAAGAAAATAAACTTTTCACTTTTTTTCTTTCTTTTTTCATTTTGTTCGTTATTGATCGCTGTGTTTGGTCGTTGCGGACGTCGCAAGACATTCTGTTCAAGTTCGGTGGTTGATCCCTCCACTCAGTTTTTTATTACAGAGGCCACCCGGCTCTCTGACCGAACACGCTTTTTTTTTTCTCTCTCTCTCATTTTGTTCGCATTTGTTCGTTGCATCTGCTCGGGGCGGACGTCGTAAGACATCCGTTTAAGGTCGTTGTTGATCGATTAGCTCAGTTTTTTTTATTACAGAGGGCTGCTAACCCTCTGACCGAACACGCTGAGCTACCGTGCCGTACTCGAGGGAAGACTTGAACCAAGGACCCCTCGTCCCGCAGTTGCTCACGCTAACTACAGGACCACGGCGCTCCTGAGCTCACATTCTCCTTGATGTTGTCTGTCTTGCGGATGGACTACTCAGTTTGTATATTTTGCTTTTTTTTTTTTTTCATAGTTCCACACAACTTCTTCCTGTTTTCTCGATTGGTCTGTGTTCAGTTTTTCAAGGCCTATCCACTGTGCCAACATATAACTAAATCTGAGGGGGGTACGATGGGGAGGTTCCCTTGTTAGAGGCAAGGCAGATTGGATTTCAGACAGAAGTCACCCGGTCAGTGACGAGTAGAGTCACATCAGTGTTGCTATGATCGTGGAGAATGTGTGGTGCTCGCACTTAAGCGACATTTTACACAGGAACTTGCTCAGGCTTCTCAAGTTAGGAACTTTCCGTTACTTTAAAGTCATTTGTGAGGAGCGTTAAGGTTTTTTCACTTGTGTTAAATTTGGTATCATTTCAATAAATTCAGATGGGAAAGAACTTGTACTTTACCTGGACACGATTCACTCCATGCAACGTGATCCTCATTAGGTTCATGTTTACTTTTCGTTGCGACGCGGAAGCCGGTTTTGACATCTCAACTTTGGTTCGCAAATTGTGAATACTGTTTTCGTTAATTCTGTGAATGTCTGAGACTTTCCTTGTGAGTGTATGTGTGTCCATGTTGCGCTCCTGACCCAGTCCAATCGCTGCTGGATAATTATTATGAATACACTTCCTCCTTACAGAACCATAGTGCTAGAATTTTTAAACGTGGTGCATGTTCATGTTCAGGAGTACATTCCCCTATGTGAGTAAATGTGTTCTGGTCATCAGTTTAGCTCATTAAAACTTTTTCCCAATGTGGATAACAGCACGTCATTCTGTGTCCTTTGATCACTAACCACAAGCAGCCTCTAAGGAAAAGTTACTGGGAGACAGTCAGTGACAACCAATGGTATGATTTGTCAGGGTAACTCGACAAACATAGTGCGGATACTAAAAACATAGAATAAATGTTTCGAAATATGTGCACTGCAAATCATAAAGAACCCTGTCGTCTGTTATTTAGAAAGCTTAAAATATTAACTCTGCCATCACTATACATACCGGTATATGAGATTATTATATTTTCGTACAACAGACATGAATTATTTGAGGGAAACCATTTTGTCCATTCACATGATACTAGAAACAAAGAAAATTTTGTGCTCCGCGCCCATCGCCTCAGATTGTATGCCCAGTGACCTCAATACATGGGAGTGGAGATTTGTAATAAATTAAAAGGGAACAAGTTAATGCAGATGAATTTAGATATACTTAAAATAAAGCTACATCAGGTACTGACTCTGAAATGTTATTACTCAGTGATCGAATGCATGCAGGACAAACAGGAAATCTGAGCTGGATACAATGTGTTACATATTCCAAGAAATATCCTTATAATGTTATTATTTATTGTAGTGCTATTATTTATTAGTGCAAAAATCATTGTAACCGTATTATAAATTTTTGACGTGTCTCCTGTACGCAAGCCAAATGGATTGCGAATGTAAATCATGAGATGAATAAAACACAAATTCGGAAAAAAGTTCAATTCCTAATCGGGCGATCTGAGGTCTAGTAGTTGGATTTCGGTTACGCATTTTTCTTTGTGATAGAAGCCAGTGATAGATTCTCTTAATAGCTCTGGTCCTTGCATTTCAGACAAGTTGGCACTCAGGGATAGGCAGTGAATTTAGATAGTGTACTTGTTGAACACGAATCTCGCAGCTACGGAAATTCTCTGTTATGGGGCGAAAGTTCGACCCACCAAAGAACTGACATGCTAGGAAATTTTTTATGTGTAACTTTTTCTTACAGGAAAAATGTAATTTCTGTGTTGCATGAATTTACAGTATTGCAATTTCAGAGTCGTATACAATAGCGTCATAGTTTTGCAGTAGGTCATGTGTTTTGGACGGGTAATAATTTTGTCTTTCAATAATATGCATATGTACCGTATGTAAGATAACGAGTGTTTGTCACCAGTTATTAGGGAGAATAGAGTTGCTTCTTAGAATTCGGTGGAGATTTTTCGGTTGTTACTCCTTGTGGTGTGCTATGTATAGATGTGCGAGAGCCCATATGAAAAAGTTATTTGAAATGGATCGCAAACAGAATGTTAGTGCGTTGAATTACGACCGCGTAAGCGAATCCAAAATTGTTTCAGAGAACCAATGTGTTCTGTTAATGGAGGAGCGAGCACTCGGGCGGTAGGATAGTTGAAGCCCCCTCCCCGACCTTAACTTAAGGCGCTGTCCACATGGGCCATGAGCTACCACATACTAACAAACAGCACTAACGCGGGCCAATATTCCCCCGTGTGCACAACTCAGGTAGTCCGAAGCTCGTCGTCTAGTAGCTAGCATTGCTACCTCTGGATCATGTGGTTCCGGGTTCGATTCCCTGCTGGGTTGGGGATTTTCTCTGCCCGGGGACTGGGTATTTGTTTTGTCCTCATCATTTCATCATCCTCATCATTCGTGACAGTGGCTAGATTGGACTGTGAAAAAATTGTGCTGTGAAAAAACTGGGACTTTGTACGGGCGCTGATGACCGCGCACTTGCGCCCCACAAACCAGACATCAAACAACTCAGGTAACACATGAGACTGAAGTGATATCAGGTGTCCCCCAGGGAAGCGTCCTGGGACCTCTGCTGTTACTGATCTATATGGATGACCTTGGTGACAATCTGAGCGGTTCTCTTAGGTTGTTCGCAGACGATGCTGTAATTTACCGTCTAGTAAGGTCATCCAAAGACCAGTGTCAGTTGCAAAGCGATTTAGAAAAGATTGCTGTATGGTGTGGCAGGTGGCAGTTGACGCTAAATAACGAAAAGTGTGAGGTGATCCACATGAGTTCCAAAAGAAATCCGTTGGAATTCGATTACTCGATAAATAGTACAGTTCTCAAGGCTGTCAATTCAACTAAGTACCTGGGTGTTAAAATTACGAACAACTTCAGTTGGAAAGACCACATAGATAATATTGTGGGGAAGGCGAGCCAAAGGTTGCGTTTCATTGGCAGGACACTTAGAAGATGCAACAAGTCCACTAAAGAGACAGCTTACACTACCCTCGTTCGTCCTCTGTTAGAATATTGCTGCGCGGTGTGGGATCCTTACCAGGTGGGATTGACGGAGGACATCGAAAGGGTGCAAAAAAGGGCAGCTCGTTTTGTATTATCACGTAATAGGGGAGAGAATGTGGCAGATATGATAAACGAGTTGGGATGGAAGTCATTAAAGCAAAGACGTTTTTCGTCGCGGCGAGATCTATTTACGAAATTTCAGTCACCAAATTTCTCTTCCGAATGCGAAAATATTTTGTTGAGCCCAACCTACATAGGTAGGAATGATCATCAAAATAAAATAAGAGAAATCAGAGCTCGAACAGAAAGGTTTAGGTGTTCGTTTTTCCCGCGCGCTGTTCGGGAGTGGAATGGTAGGGAGATAGTACGATTGTGGTTCGATGAACCCTCTGCCAAGCACTTAAATGTGAATTGCAGAGTAATCATGTAGTTGTAGATGTAGATGAACCCACAGACATGAAAACCACGCCCGCAACAACACGACTTCTGCCGGATTTGATTCTGTAGCATACCAAAAGCTTATGTTACAGCTGTCTCAATCGCTACGCACGTACGTGGAAAGATCTAAGCACAATACACGAAGCTTGCCACGTACATTGAAGACAGCAAGTGGGAAATGGACGTAGCAAGAACCGATTTAGAGACAATTAAACAATGGCGCGAGATGATGACCAATAATATACTGGAAGTGGAAAATCGGTTTATGGGTGATAGAGGGAGAGTTAGCCACAAGGAACAACACTTTTCGGTCGAGCCAATGCAGGTGAGAGGGATCATCAACGAAGTTACGGAAAGGCAATCGGCGCTGTTACAGAATGTCTTTTGAACAAGTCCTGCAGCATGACCCCATGTTGAAGCAACGAGGCGAGGCAACAGAGTAGGTGTCTAAAGGTACAAGTCAGTGATGGTGCCCACAAGCGAATCACCCGCCACTGCCTGCGAATCCGCATTCGCTTTATGATATTACACTAAGAACAGCACGCGCACAGCCATTTAAGAGGTTAGTCTTCCTGTGCTCCACATACGAATGGAACAGATATTAACCCTAATATGGGAAGTACCCTTTGTCTTGTTAGTCGCATTGTTTTACATAGCACGGGCCCAAATGTTGACGGTGATCGTTATGGGTTGATTTCATGGGTGTTCGTGGAACACCACTGGCTCATTCTTCTCTACACAGCGGCTTGTGTCAAGTGAGGGTATTGGTCGTGTGTGGTTAGCGTAAGGGCTCTCAACGGATTTATTTGCGTTGTTTTGGATCATTTTAGAAATGAATGAAAATGAGAGGGGCCTCCACTCAGAAATCTCCGAGGGAGGTGCCAAATATAACGTCCTCTTCCGATGGACGGATGACCGTCAACAGTGTCACATATACTCACGCCAGGAATCAAACGCAAAAATTTGAAACTGAAACACTTTATCACACTGATACACACAACTGTGTGACATAATTAAACGTGAAAATATATAGTTGACCACATTACATTAGTTTACTGATTTCGAAGTACAATTTACTGTTAACATTTTGCAGCTGGCATGCTAACGTAAAACCTACCAGATGATGTGAGATGCAGAAGTGCTTTGCCAATGAACTATTCACATTTACAAATTCCATGCTCTTCGCTTTGGTTCATAAGTAGTATCCACAGAAATAACGCCAAGGGTGCCTACACCCTTGGGCAAGGGCGAACTAGAACTTGTAAAGGCAACAGTGATGAAATCTAAATGGAATTTTTATATTTTGTGAAGTTGCCAAGACCGTTAATAGTTATAGTTCATTACTGATAACATGATGTAATATCTTTAAATTTTTTTTTTGTTAATTCTTTGGTAGCAAAGATATGATGATTCTGGGATAGCTGCTAAGTAAAGTCAATAAAGAAGTCTTAAGCAGGTGAAGTGGCGTGTGTTCTTGGTGATTTGAAATTAGACTAAATATCGTCAAGCAACATCTTTTGGGAAATGCTGCAAATATTACGTTACAGCAGTTATATTTGGTGACCCCGACGTGATAATAAGAAGATATGGCGACAAACGGGAGCGTTTCCGAAGATCTCCTGGAAGCAAACAAGGTTAGCATCAAAATTCCGCCTTTTTGGAGTAAAAAACCCGAAATGTAGTTCAATCAAGTAGAAGCACAGTTCAGCATTTGCAAAATTGTCACAGAAGAAACTAAATTTAATCACTTAGTGTCACAATTAGAACCAAAATACATCGAGAATATTTGGGACATTATTTGCGGCACTGATGCGAATAAATATTCGTTGGCTAAGGAACGTCTACTGAATATTTTCAAAGAAAGTGAAGATACGCGTATTAAGAGATTAGTTACTGGAATTGATTTGGGAGACCAAAAACCTAGTCAGTTATTACGCAAAATGCAAGCCTTGGCAAGTGTAGATGTGTCAGAAAAAGTCCTAAAGACACTTTGGCTAGAAAAACTTCCGGGTTCTAGAAGGAACATTTTAATTGTCAGTGACGAGGGACTCGAAAAGGTGGCTATAATGGCTGATAGAATAACAGAAATAAATCCCCGTAACGAATTGTTCGTCACAAAAAGTGGTGCTTGTAGAAACAGGATGTTCCGATAACAATGAGTGACTTGATGACAAGAATTTCGGGGCTAGAGCAACAAATGGCCGCGCTGTCAACTGGTTATCGAGGCAGGTCTCCTAACAGAAGCTGTGAGCGTCAATGTAAAAGAAGTCGTAGTAAGTCTCGAAATAATAAACAATCCCAAAGGCAAGTACTGTTATTACCATTTTCGCTTTGGGCAGAGCTGCAAGCCTGAAAAATGCATACCTCCATGTAGCTGGACTGAAAAGGGAAACGCGACCCAGCTGCTGCCCAAGTCCATTGCCTCAAAACACGCTTATTTGTCACCGACAAAAAAACGGGATTGCAATTTTTAGTCGACAGTGGAGCGGATGTTTCTGTAATTCCCGCTCACGCAAATGTTAATGGTGAGTCGCCATATAAATTGTATGCTGCAAATGGTACCGAAATTCCTACATACGGAATCGAACTTCGTGCTATTGATCTGGGACTGCGACGTCAATTTCAATGGCCATTTATAGTTGCGAAGATCAATAAAGCTATATTGGGTGCTGATTTTTTGAATAAATTTCAATTATTAGTAGATGTCCTTAATAAAAGGTTAATAGATAATGTAACCAAGCTCAATGCTGAGGATAAAGTTATGTCAATCTCAGAGGAAAACGTCCAGAGCACCATGAGCCAAAACTTACAGGTCTACTGTTAAAGTATCCAGACATAGCTAAACCTAATTTGGTACCTAGCGAAATTAGACATGATGTCAAACACTATATTACCACTGAAGGTCCGCTTGTGTTTTCTAGGGCAAGACAATTAGACCCAAAGCGCATGGCGATGGCAAAACAAGAATTTAAATTCATGTTAGACAATGGCATCATTAGACCGTCTAAATCTGCATGGGCAAGTCCTCTCCATATTGTACCTAAGAAGGATGGCTCAATACGTCCGTGTGGAGATTATAGACGGTTAAATGAAAGAACAATTCCAGGCCGTTATCCTGTACCTAGAATAGATTTCCATTGTATTCTTCAAGGCAAAAACATTTTCTAAAATCGATCTCTTTAAGGCCTATTATCAAATACCTATTGCAGAAGAAGATAAGCACAAAACAGCTGTAATAACACCATTTGGACTGTATGAATTTAATGTCATGAGCTTTGGCCTGCGGAATGCACCTTCAACATTCCAGCGATTCATTAACGAAGTTGTGTTTTGGCTACATTTTGTGTTACCTTACCTCGATGACATTTTAATCGCCTCATCCAGTATTGAAGAACACCGAACACACCTGAAACTAGTCCTGGAGCGATTGTCTAATTATGGACTTCGAATCAAAATCAACCTTTGGAGTAAATGAAATTGGATTCCTAGGGTACTGGATAACATCAGAGGGATCCCGTCCACTACCTGAGAAAGTGCAAGCAATTTTAGAGTATAAGTTACCTGACAAACTGCATGAGCTCAGCAGATTTCTTGGCATCGTCGACTACTACCGTCGCTACCTTAAAGATGCGGCATAGACTCAAGCTGTTTTGCATGACTATCTTAAGGGAGCAAGAAAGAAGGATAATAGACAAATTCAGTGGACTGAAGAAGCAAAGAAAATGTTTGAGAAATCTAATCAAGGTATAGTAAAAGCTGCATTATTGGCTTTTCCTAACTCGGAGTTACCCCTAGCATTATGTACAGACGCATCAGATATTGCTGTTGGTTCTGTGCTCCAGCAACTGGAAAATGGAAATTGGAGACCTGTTGCATTCTTTTCACAGAAACTGAGTAAATCACAGAAGGGTTACAGTACCTATGACCGAGAATTATTGGGAATTTACCTTTCTGTAAAAAAGTTTAAGCATTTACTGGAAGGAAGAGACTTCATAATCTTCACTGATCATAAGCCACTCACATTTGCTTTCAAGTAAAACAATGATAAGGCATCTCCTCCACAGATGAGACTGTTGCAGTACATTTCACAATTTTCGACCGATATTCGTCATGTCAGTGGCCATGACAATATTGTTGCAGGTGCCCTATCCAGAGTTGATGAAGTAGTAATACTGGACTATGATGAATTGGCAAAAACCAGTAACAAGATCAAGAACTACAGCAACTCCGAACAGGGAACAACTCCTTAAACTTAAAGTCATATCAACTTCCATCAGGGGAAACATTGTGGTGTGACACATCCACTGCAAATATCAGACCTTATATTCCTCAACCTTTTCGTTATCAAATATTTCTTCATTTTCATGGTTTAGCTCATCCTGACATAAAGACAACAGTGAAACTGTTGAGTAGCAGAGCCATTTGGTCAAACATCAAAAGTGATGTGCGACAGTGGACTAAATCCTGTGTCAGTTGACAGAAAACCAAGGTCACTCGCCACACAAAATCACCGCTAGAGAAGTTTGAAGAACCTGATGAACGTTTCAGTGTTGTACACATTGACCTCATCGGACCTTTTCCTCCTTCTAATGGCCTGACTTATTGTTTAACTTGTATTGACCGTTTCACATCTTGGATGGAAGTCATATCACTTGAAGATAGTTCAGCTGAAAAAGTGGCAACAGCCTTCTACCAGCACTGGATTGCAAGATTTGGTGTACCATCGCAGGTAATCAGTGACCAAGGAGCACAGTTTAGATCGCAATTGTTTAATAATTTTGGCATAGTATGTGGAATGAAAATTCAGCACATAACGCCATATCATCCTCAATGCTATGGCAAAATTGAGCGACTACATAGAACTGAAGTCTGCAATCAAGGCCCATAACAGTTCTAATTGGACAGAAATTCTGCCTACTGTTCTACTGGGCTGCGCACTGCAGTGCGAGAAACATCGCCAATCGTCTTCCAAAATATTAAAAATAATGCAAAGCCACCACCCCATCCTGGTAGCCCATCCGACGAACTATCCTATGGGCGCCCATGAATAACGCTCACTGCTGATATTGTAACAGTTTTGTTATCGTCTTACCAAATAATTTGTTGCTTTTACTTCATTTTTTTGTCTATACTTCAAACCTCTTTCTCCCTGTCTCTCGTCTACTGGTACTTTCTTTATGTGGTAATTTCCAAACTTCTAAAATACCGGCAGGCTTACTATCTCAGAGTCAGTTTTATGTTTTCGCTTCGAGAAATTGCGGAAGAACAGTCTCTCTGCGCGAGAAGCTGCTCTTTTGGTTGATTACGCTCTGTAATATTTTACGACAGCTAAAACTGGAAAAAAATACGTTTTTAACATTCGTTTCACTCACTGATTTAGTGTAGCATTCACGTCATATTACACTACCAGTACACCTTACAGGCATCATTCACCTTTGTAATAACTTCACGTATTCCTCGTCTGTTTAATAGGTTGTTAACAATAGGAAGCATTCAGCCGATAAAATCTCACTTTTGGAAATAGGATTAGTTCTTCGGTACGTTTTCCGATTATTACGAAGGTCCACATTGCAAATTCGCACAATTGGCGTTTGTATAGGGATATCAACGTTATAAAAATGGAATATCAGACATACCTACAGCACTGGCACAAATACGTAATTCGTTTCTCATCTTTTAGTGTTAATTTTACAACTGGTTTGGGGAACTGTTGTACTAGCTCAGAAAAATGGTAGTTTGTACTGATTTTCTTACACTAGTTTTATTTACAACAACACACGGGAAAGAAAATTTTGACAGACTAAAACTTATTGGCGACTGTAAACTACTTTTTTTTGGTGTTGTAGTAATTGAATTGTCACGAACTTTGCGGAACGCTTCCTTTCCGACCTCTCTTGCCGCTTCACCTCGACTAAGCATGACAGGGGCTCCCGCATGACAGAGGCAGGAACACACATGACGTAAATGTGAACACATTAGTCTACTGAAATACTTTGACAATGCACATTGCTATTAAATTGTTCTTAGTACACCTTGAAAATTAAAACATGAGTTTTGTCTTAGCACTCTTATTTGTTTCGTGACATATTTTGTGACAAAGTTTCACAATTGATCCAAATGTTTTGACTACGTAGACATGAGAAGGTTGCTATCAAGGTCAAAGAGTTTAACTGGAGTGAGGTATATATACCAGCGCCGTTCAGTTACGCGTAGTAGCCGCAGTGCTAGGGTTGATCTGTGTACAAAATTTCACGTATTACTCGGTCATAGTATTAACAGTGAAATTGTGCTCGTGTATGATACAACAGAACGAAATTCCAACAGCATAAGGTATTTTTATTATGCCCTTTTTGTAACAGTTGTCATGAATTGGAAGAGCGTGAGCACAGCTGTCATTCACTAATTGGAATACATATCGCGTTGCACAAATATTTGTCGATTTTCTTAGTACCCTCCAGCTGTGTCTTTAGTTGGTGGACCAGGGAGTTAAGTTTGCCGTTATAAACAGTGTTTTTAGTAGGTGCCGACAATTATGGGATGTGTCAGTTGGTTAACGTTTTTGTAGCAGATTCATTCTCTTGGGCCTCCTACATTTTATAATTAATTATGGGAAAAAGTTCATTACCGCATCGAGCTCTTAATGTTGAAACAATAAAATAATGGTTGCTAGTCAGCTCAGTAAGTTGTCAAGCATTGTATGCAGGAAGTGTCCACAAAGTAGTTAAAGTGTCTCTTTAGTAATGTTGTTATTGTCGTCCGCTAATTCTGATTGTGATTGCGAATTTCACAGGTTATGCTAGATTCATTCTTGATGTCAACCACAAAGATCATGTATTGTATTGGCAAGTTATGTGAGAAACTGTAGGTATGTGAAGAGGTTCTGAAGACATTCCCACAAGTAGTTGTGTTATCAATTTTACATGACATTGTTACTTCATGTTTCTGTAGAACAAACACTTTTTTATCTTAGTTGCATTGCCCCAGATGATTATGCAAAAGAAAGGTATCGAGTATGTGTGCAATCCCTTTTTTTAGGACAACACAGTGGGAGAGAATGCAAACCAGGCAGGGCTGAGCTTTTTGGTTAATTTAACTAATTGTGTGTTCATACCAGCTCAGGTTATTTGATCTCTAAAGCTTCACATTGGGAGAGGGTGTATGGTGCTGTTTATCACCTGATGCAAGACTACACTTAGGGTCTCCTTTCTCTATACACCTCATATGTAGGATTGTTGTAAAAGTTCACATGGCCTGTCATTAGCCCTATCGTGAGTTTAGTATATCTTATGTTCAAGCCCTGGGTTAAGGAACTTCTCTTAAAGCACGGCATGGGCATCGGCATCATTAGCTTCACTTGTTTATGGATCATATTCCGTGTTGCCTTTTGATCCAGTTTCATAGTTATGATTTAACCAGTCCTTCGTGATGGTTAGGATAGGATCCAATGCAATAAATGGAGTTGTCACACCTATCCTGGGCAGGCTATTGGATTGTTCATTGTCACTGGTTCCTGAGTAACCAGGGTCTCACAGCAGATTTACCCTGTTGCTTTCATATTTATTTATTTACATTTTTTGCATGTAGACCAGCAAACTGATGTGTTTTGCAAATGCCATACAAAGGTACATTAAAGTAATACCTGTTGTTGTTGTTGTTGTTGTTGTTGTTGTTGTTGTTGTTGTTGTTGTTGTTGTTGTTGTTGTTGTGGTTGTGGTATTCAGTCCTGAGACTGGTTTGATGCAGCTCTCCACGCTACTCTATCCTGTGCAAGCTTCTTCATCTCCCAGTACCTACTGCAACCTACATCCTTCTGAATCTGCTTGGTGTATTCATCTCTTGGTCTCCCTCTACGATTTTTACCCTCCACGCTGCCCTCCAATACTAAATTGGTGATCCCTTGATGTCTCAGAACATGTCCTACCAACTGATCCCTTCTTCTAGTCAAGTTGTGCCACAAACTCCTCTTCTCCCCAATCCTATTCAATACCTCCTCATTAGTTATGTGATCTACCTATCTAATCTTCAGCATTCTTCTGTAGCACCACATTTCGAAAGCTTCTATTCTCTTCTTGTCTAAACTATTTATCGTCCCATGTTTCACTTCCATACATGGCTACACTCCATACAAATACTTTCAGAAACGACTTCCTGACACTTAAATCAATACTCAATGTTAACAAATTTTGCTTCTTCAGAAACGCTTTCCTTCCCATTGCCAGTCTATATTTTATATCCTCTCTACTTTGACCATCATCAGTTATTTTGCTCCCCAAATAGCAAAACTCCTTTAGTACTTTAAGTGTCTCATTTCCTAATCTAATACCCTCAGCATCACAGTAGTGCTACGTACGTTTCTCTTAATACTTGAATTATATTACGTCTTACAACAGAGGGCAAGTAGATTAGAATTCATTGAGTAAATATAAATATTTATTTAGGCTACTAAGGTGTTTATCTCCCTGTGGAACAGTTTGGTTCGCAAGTTTTCAAAGCATGTCCATGGCAGCTTGTTGAACCATATGTGCCCATTTAATATAAGGACTATTATCGGTTATTTTTAATTTTGTGCTCTGTGTGAAGTAATTATCCGTACTTCTGTATGATAATTATGTGCATCAGTGCACTTATTTAGTTTGTTTTTACTATTCAGAAAATGTATATTAAGTTTATACAAATACAAGGAGTATATGGTTACATATTTTTGTTGGACAAAGGTTTCATGACAGGACTGTCTGGATTTTAGTCCATGCATTAACCAATGGCTCTTTTCTGTAATGCTAATATTCCATTCAGGTGCAGGTCTGCTACACAACCCCACAGTCCAACACCATAATTAAAAAATGGGTAAACTTTTCCACAGTAAATAATTTTTAGTATTTGAGTTGGGACTATTTTTACCAACTTAGTTATCAGATGCAAACAGCTGCTGATTTTCTCACATACGGAAGAAATGTTGTTTCCCAAATGGAAATTTTTGTCCAGTTCAATGCCAAGAAATTTAATGTTATCTGTTTCTGTTGATGTAATATCACAAGTATTGTTTATTTCAGCCACGTGGGAACTAATTGTTTAAATGTAAGTAGCTGAGTTTTACTGATGGTCTTTAGACCATTTTGTAGAAAATATTTAGTTACTTTCATCTTGCCCTTAGTTGCAGCTGAGTGTGATATCTCCAAGTCTTTGAGTTGAAGGGTTGTCATGCCATTGGCATAAACCACTAAAAGAGAAAGGGACCAAGGATCGATCCCTGGATTACTGTATCTCGAAAAGACTGGCAACCTATTACCTTATTATCTATTTTACATGTAAATTTAGTACACTGTTTGCAATTTGTCATGTTGTGGTCAGTAATTGCATAGATGAGTCCTCAATGTTGTAAGCCTTCAGTTTCTTAAAGAGCAACCCATGGTGTCAAAAGGGCTTTACTTTGCAACAATTTTTGATCTCATCACATGGGCTGACAGAGATTGGAGGAGCTGCTTGGCTGTCTGAATAAGTGTAGATGCTACTGTTGTTGTAGCGCCCATGCAAACTCTCTCCAGCCACACACACATTGATGGCAGATATTTCTACCTGGAATACTGTGACCAGCTTCTGTAGAAAGATGACACACTCTGGTTTAGCCTGGACCCCATGAATCCTGGCTCAAACATCTTTGTTTTTGACTCGCCAGTAAATCGTACTCTCTCTTCTGCTTGGTGTCGTGGTTTGTTTTTCCACTGATCCCTACATCCAATTGTTACACTGAAATGTTTATTGAAGCAGCTGGAAGTTAAGGTATAGCCAGCCGGTGTTTCCCTAGCCATTCCTGTTTTTCACATTCCCTATTTTGTTGTGGGATTCTGGATATCCTAAAGGTACCCATCTACGAGGTGCATTCAAGTTCTAAGGCCTCTGATTTTTTTTTTTCTCCAGACTGGAAAAGAGATAGAAACATGCACATTGTTTTAAAATGAGGCCGCGTTCATTGTCAGTACGTCCCAGAGATGGCAGCACCGTACGGCAGATGGAATTTTACTGCCAGCGGCAAGAATGAGAACTGTTTTAAATACTTAAAATGGCGACATTTTCCTTACTTGAACAGCGTGCAATCATTCGTTTTCTGAATTTGCGTGGTGTGAAACCAATTGAAATTCATCGACAGTTGAAGGAGACATGTGGTGATGGAGTTATGGATGTGTCGAAAGTGCATTCGTGGGTGCGACAGTTTAATGAAGGCAGAACATCGTGTGACAACAAACCGAAACAACCTCGAGCTCACACAAGCCGGTCTGACGACATGATCGAGAAAGTGGAGAGAATTGTTTTGGGGGATCGCCGAATGACTGTTGAACAGATCACCTCCAGAGTTGGCATTTCTGTGGGTTCTGTGCACACAATCCTGCATGACGACCTGAAAATGCGAAAAGTGTCATCCAGGTGGGTGCCACGAATGCTGACGGACGACCACATGGCTGCCCATGTGGCATGTTGCCAAACAATGTTGACGCGCAACGACAGCATGAATGGGACTTTCTTTTCGTCGGTTGTGACAATGGATGAGACGTGGATGCCATTTTTCAATCCAGAAACAAAGCGCCAGTCAGCTCAATGGAAGCACACAGATTCACCGCCATCAAAAAAATTTCGGCAGGACAACGCACCCGCACATCGAGCTAACGTTACGCAACAGTTTCTTCGTGATAACAACTTTGAAGTGATTCCTCATGCTCCCTACTCACCTGACCTGGCTCCTAGTGACTTTTGGCTTTTTCCAACAATGAAAGACACTCTCCGTGGCCGCACATTCACCAGCCGTGCTGCTATTGCCTCAGCGATTTTCCAGTGGTCAAAACAGACTCCTAAAGAAGCCTTCGCCGCTGCCATGGAATCATGGTGTCAGCGTTGTGAAAAATGTGTACGTCTGCAGGGCGATTACGTCGAGAAGTAACGCCAGTTTCATTGATTTCGGGTGAGTAGTTAATTAGAAAAAAAATCGGAGGCCTTACAACTTGAATGCACCTCGTACATCTAGTTTTTAGCCTGTATACTCCTGCTGCCATCTCCGCTTTTACCCACAAGCGTGATGGGGTCATGTCCAGCACAGGCTCCATTCCAGCTAATTCCATCCATTAAGCTAAGCAGACCAGTCTCTACTTTGTTCCACCATACTGTAGCCCAAGGCCAATGGAAGCATCCGATTTCACACACATCGGGTCAATGGCGGTGTCTGATCCCACCCGTCAGCTTTGTCCCATGACGGAAGTGTGTTGTGGTGTGTGACGTCATGATTTTTGTGTGTGCGTGCGTGCGTGCGTGCAAGTAAGTTTGGGGGGGGGGGGGTTGGGTTGGAGTGCTGGAATTTGTTGGTGGTATGTATTTTTCTTTTTTTCTTCTCGAGTTGTGATGTTTTGTGTATTTATGGTGTATAGAATGTGTTTTAATGGGTGTAGGGATGTTTGATTTTTAGATTTTTTAGGTGTGTGGTTTTGGTTTTATTTTTCATAGCTGTAAGTGTTGGTTTTTGGTATGCCTTATTCCCCATAGCATAGCAGGTGAAGCATGTCAAATAAGTTTTTTTAATTAGCCTACTGACACATTGGTTCGTCTTGATCAATAATCTTAATGTTTCTAGTGGAGAGAGAGGGAGGGAGGGAGAGGGAGAGAGAGAGAGAGAGAGAGAGAGAGAGAGAGAGAAGGGGTGCTTACACATTTCAGCATAGTAATGTGATTTTTATTCTGTTTTCAGATGTTTCCACAAATAAAAAGTCTGCTGCAGAGACAGCAGCACGTAGCGGTCACCACTCATAACACTCAGTTTGCAGCAACCAAGACAACAGCTGCTGTGCAAGAGACAGCCACCAGTGCCCCAAAAGCAGAAGCAGCATTCACTTCAGGCCGTGGTATGAGAGATTAATGTGTTCTGTACTGAATACTGATGGAAGTTAGTGGCAGGTCACAGTATATAGGTGTTGGGGGAAAAAAAAATACATGAATGTAATTCAAAAGCATCCACCCAGATCTTAGTTAATGATTTCATTGAAATATTGGATATTACTTGTGGTGCAGACTGTAGGTCCGTACCCACTCATTGACACTGGGAGCTACTCCATTAATCTTTACACAGTGTGATATTTATGGTTTACATCTTCGATAAATCTGTGTGTACAGGCAAGTCTCTTGTATGTGGAATGAGTCAATAAGTGTAACACAGTACTAATTAGTGCAATAATAATAATAATAATAATAATATACACAACATTTATTACCAGATACCCGGAATTAAAATTTTTAACAGAACAACGACTAGCTGATCAGATCCGTGTAATAATCAAAAATAACAGGATACCCCAGTCAGAATTAGAAAACATCAAACAACAAGTACAACAAATACTGGAACAAAATAATGTGCAATCAGAAGAGGAAGAAAACACAGTAATGGACTCAAACATCCCAGAGCAAACAAACAAAGACCAACACGCATCAATTAAACAATCAGAGGAAAACGAAATCTTAAGACAGCCACCAGAACAAGCACAAATAGAACACGAAGAGAGACACGTGTTAGATATAGAAGAGAAATTTCAGCTGACATATATAGAATACAAAGACACAAATACAGACATTAGACCATTCTTGCATAGACCGCCAAATAACCCACAAGTCGAAACAACAATAAAAACTATCAACACAATCATACACAACAAAATAAATGAAAACACAACTATGGAAGAGTTGCAACTACTGGTTTATATAGGAGCACTCACTACACTAAATATACACACTAGGCAGAGATCAGAACAAACCAACACACAGAAGAAACCCACAAAACCAGCATGGCAACACAGGTTACAGATCAGAATAGAAAAACTGAGAAGAGACATCGGACAGTTAACACAATTTATAAGAAATGAAATATCAGACAAAAAACGAAAAAGGTTAGGTAAAATCTCACAACAAGAAGCAATAGAGCAATTAGATGAAAAAAAGCAGAAATTGCAAGCATTGGCCAAACGACTTAGAAGATACAAAAAAAGTGAAAATAGAAGGAAACAAAACCAAACATTCAACACAAACCAAAAGAGATTTTACCAAACAATGGATAACACACACATTAAAATAGACAATCCACCAAACATAACAGACATGGAACACTTCTGGAGCAGCATATGGTCAAACCCGGTACAACATAACAGGCATGCACGGTGGATACAAGCAGAAACAGACACATACAAGATGATACCACAAATGCCTGAAGTGATAATTTTGCAACATGAAGTCACCCGAGCAATTAATTCTACACACAATTGGAAAGCCCCTGGAAATGATAAAATAGCAAATTACTGGCTAAAGAAGTTCACCTCAACACATTCACATCTAACTAAGTTATTTAACAGTTACATTGCAGACCCATACACATTCCCTGATACTTACACATGGAATAACCTATCTGAAACCTAAAGATCAAGCAGACACAGCAAACCCAGCTAAATATCGCACCATAACATGCCTACCAACAATATACAAAATATTAACTTCAGTCATCACACAGAAATTAATGACACATACAACACAGAACAAAATTATAAATGAAGAACAAAAAGGCTGCTGCAAAGGAGCACGAGGATGTAAAGAGCAACTGATAATAGATACAGAGGTGACATATCAAGCTAAAACTAAACAAAGGTCCCTACACTACGCATACATTGATTACCAAAAAGCCTTTGATAGTGTACCCCACTCATGGTTACTACAGATTTTGGAAATATACAAAGTAGATCCTAAATTGATACAGTTTCTAAACACAGTAATGAAAAATTGGAAAACCACACTTAATATCCAAACAAATTCAGATAACATCACATCACAGCCAATACAGATTAAGCGTGGAATATACCAAGGAGACTCATTAAGTCCTTTCTGGTTCTGTCTTGCTCTGAACCCACTATCCAACATGCTAAATAATACAAATTATGGATACAATATTACTGGAACATACCCACACAAAATCACACATTTGCTATACATGGATGATCTAAAACTACTGGCAGCAACAAATCAACAACTCAACCAATTACTAAAGATAACAGAAGTATTCAGCAATGATATAAATATGGCTTTTGGAACAGACAAATGTAAGAAAAATAGCATAGTCAAGGGCAAACACACTAAACAAGAAGATTACATATTGGATAACCACAGCGACTGCATAGAAGCGATGGGAAAAACAGATGCCTATAAATACCTAGGATACAGACAAAAAATAGGAATAGATAATACAAATATTAAAGAAGAACTAAAAGAAAAATATAGACAAAGACTAACAAAAATACTGAAAACAGAATTGACAGCAAGAAACAAGACAAAAGCTATAAATACTTATGCTATACCAGTATTGACCTACTCATTTGGAGTAGTGAAATGGAGTGACACAGACCTAGAAGCACTCAATACACTTACACGATCACAATGCCACAAATATAGAATACATCACATACATTCAGCAACAGAAAGATTCACATTAAGCAGAAAGGAAGGTGGAAGGGGATTTATAGATATAAAAAACCTACATTATGGACAGGTAGACAATTTAAGAAAATTCTTTCTAGAACGAGCAGAAACTAGCAAAATACACAAAGCAATCACTCATATAAATACATCAGCTACACCATTGCAATTTCATAACCACTTCTACAACCCTTTAGATCACATAACATCAACAGATACAAAGAAAGTAAATTGGAAAAAGAAAACACTACACGGCAAGCACCCGTATCATCTAACACAGCCACACATAGATCAAGACGCATCCAACACATGGCTAAGAAACGGCAATATATACAGTGAGACGGAAGGATTCATGATCGCAATACAGGATCAAACAATAAACACCAGATATTACAGCAAGCATGTTATTAAAGATCCCAATACCACAACAGATAAATGCAGACTTTGCAAACAACAAATAGAAACAGTAGATCACATCACAAGCGGATGTACAATACTAGCAAATACAGAATACCCCAGAAGACATGACAATGTAGCAAAAATAATACATCAACAGCTTGCCTTACAACATAAACTTATAAAACAACACGTTCCCACATACAAGTATGCACCATAAAATGTACTGGAGAATGATGAATACAAATTATACTGGAACAGGACCATTATAACAGATAAAACAACACCACATAACAAACCTGACATCATACTAACCTATAAAAAGAAGAAATTAACACAACTAAATGAAATATCCATACCCAATACAACAAATATACAAAAGAAAACAGGGGAAAAAATTGAAAAATACATCCAACTGGCTGAGGAAGTCAAGGACATGTGGTATCAGGATAAAGTTGACATTATACCAATTATACTATCAACTACAGGAGTCATACCACACAATATCCACCAGTACATCAACGCAATACAGCTACATCCAAACTTACATATACAATTACAGAAATCCGTAATTATTGATACATGTTCAATTACCCGAAAATTCCTAAATGCAATATAACATATACCGTACAGTTAAAAGGAAGTGACGCTTGATCAAGGTCCGCGTCACTTTCCATTTTTAACCAGACTGAACGTCTGAGAAAGTAAAGAAATAATAATAATTTTAATAATGCTGCAGAAATGATAATTAAGTTTACAGTGTCGTGTTTGTAGTATTTTCTGTTGGATTAAAATAATGTTGTTGTTGTTTATTGATTTATTTATTTCATCAGAGTAATATAGAAGTTGTCGTGGTAATATTATAATAAAAATAAATAGCACAAAATACTAAAGTATGCTCGAAGGCTAGGACAAGTGGTCAGCTGTGACCTTAATGAAGGAACCATCCTGGCTTTTGCCTGAAGTGGTGTAGGAAAACCCAAATCAGGATGGCCAGACAGAATGAATCCCACCCTCCTGAGTGTGAAGTCACTGTCTTAAGATGCATTGCCTCATTCAGTTGGTGCCTGTTATGCGATGTTATTTGATTTACACAAACATATCTCCTGATAACTAATAAAATGAAAACATAATTTTGATTTTCATTACCACACACAGTAATGATATCTGCTAATGACTTCTGGGCCATGAAGATGCTGTTATGCCCCTTGCGATAACTCCAGCCTGTTTGGACAACCAGTTCCTGGGCCAACAACATTAGAGTATGCCCCATGTTTCCTTCTTCTCCTCTCATCTGTCCAACTGAAAAGACTGCATCAGCAAGTCATTACTACCATGCAGTTCAGATCCTGACACTTGACTTTCTTGCCAGAGTAGGAAACAGTGATCATTTTATCATACAATGTAGGATTTCACAGCTGGTATTGTCTTCACTTAAAACTTCCGGGCTGATAGGCCGTGGTCAAACTATAAAACTCTCCCCTGACGTTTTGTCTCCGACTGCGGGAGACATCCTCAGAGGTACAGCGGCAAACTGCGAAGAGAACTCGAGGAAGCGCTAATTATATAGGCAGTACAGAGGGCACCACTGTCGATCACTTGGTGTCATCTAAGAAATTGTCTCTGGTAATACTAACATTCTCAGTTGAAAGTAATAGATTGTCAAGCTTGCGGTGCAATGCTGACATCAAAATTTTATCCAGTTTAACACCTTTGTCTTTCCTGTTAAAATTTTTACGGTGTTTATCAATCTTGATAGCCTCTCTATACATGTGTGCATAATAATGTGAGATTTTTGATGTGACACTCGTCTCTCATGAATTTTATTTCATGATCACCTTCCTGGTAAACATGTTCTGCTACGGCTGATTTATCCGTGTGACCCAGGCGGCAATTTCTCTGATGTGCAACAAGATGGGTGTTCACACTTTTCTTTGTGGTACCGATGTAAACCTGTCCACAACTACAAGGAATTTTTAATCCAATTTCCTATGGAGACGGAAAGAATGGGCAATTGAATTTCCTGAATGTGTTTGTGATTAAACAACGGGACGGAATATTGGGCCATAAGGTATAGAAAGGCCACACATACTGATTGTTATCTCATAAAGATTCAAACCACCACCGTAGACAAAAAAAGAGGTGTAATGAAAAGCTTGGTAGACAGGGCGTACAAAATTTGTGAACCTCTTTATTTAAAAGATGAGATTGAACTTTCGTGAAGAATGGCTATTCTAGCAAGGATATAGATCGAGCACTTTGCTCTAGGCAGAGAATCAGGAGCAACGACAAACAACAGTTGCCCAGTGGGCAAAGTTTTTCTTCCGTTCATTAGTAACATAACAGATAGCATTGGGAAGAAAGTTTTAAACAAGTATGGGGTGGAAACTATTTTCAGACCCACCAGGAAAATAAAAGAATATTTAAGATCAGCAAAAGATGCACGACACCCTTTGGCTACATTGGGAGTATATAAAATTCCTTGTAGTTGTGGACAGGTTTATATTGGTACCACAACGAGAAGTGTGAACAGCCATCTTGTTGAACATAAGAGGAATTGCCGTTTGGGACACACGGATAAATCGGCCATAGCGGAACATGTTTACGAGGAAGGCCTATCAGCCTGGAAGTTTTAAGTGAAGAGTGATCATTTATTGAAATGTTAACAGGGTGTTGTATGAGGGTGAGTCAAATGAAAACCTTCAATATTTTTAAAAAATATTATTTATAGTGCAGAAGTGCTACAAAGCTGTATCACTTTTTAACATAATCTCCCCCACCCAATGCAAGTCCTCCAGCACTTACAAAGTGCATAAATTCCTTTAGAAAATAATTCTTTTGGTAGTCGGCGCAACCACTCGTGCGCCGCATGGCGTACCTCTTCTTCAAAAAGGAACTTCTTTCCTCCTATTGCATCTTTGAGTGGTCCAAACATATGGAAATCACTTGGGGCAAGGTCTGATGAGTAAGGTGGATGAGGAAGACACTCAGAATGCACGTCTGATTGTTACAGCTGTTGTACGGGCAGTGTGGGGCTGTGCATTGTCATGTTGCAATTGGACATGTGCTGACAAGCAATCCACGTCGCCTTGATTTGATTGCAGGCCGCAGATGATTTTTTAGGAGATCTGTGTATGATGCACTGGTGACAATGGTCCCTCTAGGCATGTAATGCTCCAAAATGACGCCTTTTTCGTCCCAAAAGAGTGTCAGCATAACCTTCCCCAACAATGGTTCTGTTCGAAACTTCTTTGGTTTTGGTGATGAGGAATGGCACCATTCCTTGCTTGCTCTATTCGTTTCTGGTTGGTGAAAGTGAACCCAGGTGTTGTCCCCAGTAACGATTCTTGCAAGGAAGCCATCACCTTCTCGTTCAAAGTGCCAAAGAAGTTCTTCACAAGCATCAACGCGTCGTTCTCACATTTCAGGAGTCAGCTGCCATGGCACCCATCTTGCAGACACTTTGTGAAACTGGAGCACATCATGCACAATGTGGTGTGTTGACCCATGACTAATCTGTAAACATGCTGCAATGTCATTCAGTGTCATTTGTTGGTTTTCCTTCACTATGGCTTCAACTGCTGCAGTGTTCTGTGGAGTCACCTGGACAAGGAGCATCTTCCACTGAAGTCACACCATTTGCGAACTTCCTACTCCATTCGTAGACTTGCTGCTCTGACAAACATGCATCACTGTACTGAATCTTCATTCGTCAATGAATTTCAATAGGTTTCACACCTTCACTATGCAAAAACCGAATAACAGAACGCTGTTCTTTCCTGGTGCAAGTTGCAAGTGGGGCGGCCATCTTTATACTGATACTGCGACAGTATGTGTGCATCTGCACTATGCTGCCACCTACAGGTCATTCTGCACGCTGTTTGTAGCATGCTTGCCAACTTACAGGAGAACGCCGTGAAATTTCGATTTGTTATTACAAATTTAAGGTTTTCATTTGACTCACCCTCGTAGTAACTCATTTCATTATTACTCACTACTCTGAGTCCTCCAAGTAACCTTTAGTTATGTAGCATGCATTAGTTGTGAAGAATGTTTCAGCTGCCTCGTTGAACAGCAGTATACTAGTAACAACTTTCATTTCCTTGGACAGTTTATTATATAATTTTATTTCCTGATAGAAAATACTGCTTTGAGCTTTTTGTTTGTTTTTCCTTGGTAAAAGTAAATCCATACTGGCTCTTGTACCATGGTTAGGCGTAGAACTATTAGTAGAATGTTATCCCTGTTGTGCACCACAGCTTGAGAGATGTAGTCACTTGGTACAGTAAGCATGTCCAGTTTTCTAAATCTCTTTATAGTGAGCATGCCTACTACTTCTAGATAATATTCTTATGGCCCTCTTCTGAAATTTAAAAATTCTGTCTATTTTTCTGGCCTTCAGTTCCCAGAACAGAATCCCACAGCTAAG
This sequence comes from Schistocerca cancellata, assembly GCF_023864275.1. Lineage (NCBI taxonomy): Eukaryota > Metazoa > Arthropoda > Insecta > Orthoptera > Acrididae > Schistocerca > Schistocerca cancellata. The sequence continues at coordinate 1,117,953,403 of NC_064626.1, read as the reverse complement.
AATAGTGTACGTAGGAATAGTATGTCACCACAAGACATTGGCTGTTACCTACTGTGATGACACTCAGAGAGCATGATATGCTGTTAACATTCTTTATTCCAGTATCCTTGAGTGCTCAGTCCATATTAACTGATAAAGTATTCATCCCTAAAAACATTGTGCTTATTACACAATCTTTAGGTTTATCATCTACGTCTATGTATTGTCACAGATAGTTAACAGGAATTTCCACTTCTTTGAAGAACATTAGTTTGAAGGTTTTCCACAAAGTAAAATTGGCAGTAAAAGTCTAGAATAGGGCCAGTGGCATACTTACGTGTTTCGTGCAGGAATGTTGTCAGTGCTTGCCGTGAGGTATGGTGGATCCAAAAGAAGGCATGTCAGCTGTTTGTGTTATACAGCCAATGAGAGAGCAGCAGATAGATGATGTGTTTCAAAGTAGTACATTCGGAAGAAAGTGTGAAATTTTGCTGTCAATGAGGATTATAAATTTAAGTGCTCCTTGTTTGAGTCACATCTATTTAAACTGTGTAAACTGTACTAGTGTCTGCAAACAAAGGACAATGTCACAACCCATGATATATTTGAAAAAGCTGTGAAATATTTCCCTGCTCTTTGTTGCTATGCAATCGATCTGTGCGAGCACGCTGAGTAGTGGACCAATGTTTTTTAATAAAATTATGGGAGAAGGGATGTGGATCAATGTTCGTTAATATATCAGATGTGAAACTTCATTGTGAATAAAAATTGATCTACCTACCTTCTCCCAGTGTTAAAAAAACATTGATCCAGTTACTCAGTGTGCTCTCACAGATTAACTTTGTAGCCATTTCACTACCATGTTTGATAAGTTTTCATGTCTCTGCAATTAATACATGAGACAGGCATAAATGGAAGATGTCAAACGGACCTGAATCACTTAACTTAGTCCACTTTGTAGTGTCACTGTCATTATAAAATATTTCTGTTGACTCTCACTAATATACCAAAAACTGGCAAATGGTTTAAATTTTGGTGCTAGAAATACATTGCCTCACTCCTCACCTCATTGGTCATTTCAAACAATCATTCCACTGGCAACACAAAACTGACGCATTGCCAACCTGTGAGCAATAGATAAGCACCACAACTGCTGCTGGCCTTGATCTTGATTTTAGCTAAAATGGACTATCAGTCAGGTCAATTTAAATAAAGATTTATTACTTCCTGTGTCTTTGATACTATTTATCACTGAATTTTCCCTCTTTCGTACAAGAAGGAAATGCTTTTGCTCGATGTGGAGATAATCTTTCCTTCTAGTATTGTGGTTGTGGTGTTGGTAATTTGTTTCATATTGAGTTGGTGATTTAAGACAAAACACACTGAGAAGTTTATGCACAAAGATGGTGTAGTAATCAACGTTGTTTGAAAAGCTACTAAGAATAAGTGTCGTCACTGATGAGACAAAACTAAATTTCTTCATCATTTCATTAAAATTTGCTCATTTATGTAATAAATGTATTGTACACCAATGATTTTTTGAAGAAAATATCCGAATGGTAGCTTCACCTGGAGTGATGAGATTATATCCTTTCACTTTATCATGCTGACCGTTGGTTTTTTCAGCTTACATGCTAATTAAATGATCTGTTGCTTTTTCAGTGGGTAATTACCGTAAATTGGACAACTTGGAGAAAAGGTTTCTAGTCTGGACAGGAAAATACAAATCAATAGCAGATGTTCCCGACAGTGTATCGTAAGTATAAGTAAAGTACTGTAGTAATAAAAGAACTATTGACAATTTACATTGATTGATAAAATGCTCACCTTTGTACTGGTAACAATTAAGTTTTAAAAATAACTGTTTATCTTCCGCATAAAATACAGTTTCAACTTCTGGATGGGTCTTATATTAAATGAAAACATTATTCCATGTGACAGAAACTGTATTTTAAAGAATTTCAGAACAGCCACTCTCATTCAGCATTTAATAAATGCGTGGATTTTTAGTTGTCACTGTTGGCATAATTAATACAAACAAGATAACAACCAATCACTAAATACTGATTTTCATAAAATTAGTTGCAGAAATGCCATGCAAGGAGTAAAACAGCAAAAGACCTGATTTTAACTGAGTTATTGAAATTTTAATAACATAGACAACTTACGTTACTGTTTTGTCCAGTTAAAAATGTGAAGGTAATAAAACACTAAAAAATTACTATGAATCCACCATGGGAAGTGGTGCAATGCATCAGTTACCAATTTCGGTGTGTTTCAGTATCACTAAGCGATGAGTTCACTTTGCACATAGATCACATTGTCAAACCTAAGGTTTCTGTTGGCTGTGACTAAAATGGGAAGGAAGAGAGCTCTACATTTTAATTGTAACCAGATCATTGACAGCAACTCATGGAGCACTCCCTCTGGTGATGTGCAGACATTGGTTTTTTCAAATGCCATTATGTTTGGACTTTTAAGTGATTTCCATGACGTGTGTAGTAAAAATTTGTAGTGTGTTAGTCCTTGAATTTCTTGGATTGTTATACATATTTCCCATGTCTTGAATCAGCACTATTTCAGTCACCTCATAACAACCGTGTAAACATAATGCGCTAATATGAAATCACTTTCATTTATTGTTTTCTTGTCCTCGAATACTCTTTCATTGTTATATTGTCTCATTTTTTTTTCTTTCTTTAGAACACTTAATTCTCACTTTCTTATTTTCAACTTAGAATACATCTATTTTTACCACTTTATGAGAATATTTTCTTGTGCTACTTTCCCTTCTATTTTGTAATTTTTTAGATATTTTTTAACTCCTCTGAAGGTGCTTTTTGTTTATATGCTTTCCCAAAGGTTCTCAAAAAAAATTTTTTCGCCTCATGTCTTTCATTCTTTACAAATGCGCAAAATACGGCAGTCTACTTTTCCTTATTGGTTTCTGCTTTCTTGTCTATTTTGTAGTGTATTATTCATGATTGCATTATTAATATCCAATTTCATTAGTGTTCCTAGACCCAGTTACGTAGGTGAATGGCTGATTGGTGGTCATACTCGCATAAAATGCTGTACAGAATTTACAGCAGAGCTGGTGCGTGATAAATGTGCCTTCGCAGGTGACCCTGCCTCTTGGAGGGTAGGATAGGGTAGGATACGCCTGTGACAGGGCTGGAATAGGATGTGCTGGATGCGGTGCATAGGAGGGATCTTGCACTTGTCTTCCACACAGTATGACCCGTGGGAATAGTGTAGCATAAGATTGTACCAGGATATTCTGTAGATCGGGTGGGCAATGGATTAACAAATAATACTCTCGACTGGAACAAGTTAACCATACCCTATGCTAGTGATTAGACTACTTATGATTGACCCAGAAATGAGGCCCATCTTCTCCACAGTCCTTCCCAATTCCCCTAAAGTGATAGTATGGGTAAGTTTGCTTCAGTTGTTTTTTGTTCATATGTATAAACTGCCAGATAGTCTTTGAATGATTCTAATGTAAAGTCAGATTATAAAACACAGATATTTAGATTTTAGTTGCATCAGTATCTAAAGCTAAAAAAAAATTCTGACTCGAATAGTGTACCACACTAGCTGTCATTACTTCAATGAAATATCCTTTTTTCTTTGTAGTTTACAGTGTTCTATGAATTCAGCTGTGTGGCCGTTTTCAGGCATTTAATACATAATGAAAAATGGAAGCATTAACCCACACTGTTTCTACAGGTGTTCATCACATTTGTAAGTAACTGTGAGGCGATAACTTTAAACAAGCATCAGCTGAATTTCTGGCAGTAGAACCTGATGGCTGTTTGAGGTTATCACTTCGGACCAACTTACATACATACCGTATTTACTTGAATCTAGCCGCACCTGAAAAATAAGACTCGAAATCAAGGGAAAAAAAAATTTCCCGAATCTAAGCCGCACCTGAAATTTGAGACTGGAAATTCAAGGGGAGAGAAAAGTTTTAGGCCGCACCTCCAAATCGAAACAAAGTTGGCCCATTGTAATATGAGACACAATTTAGGTCAAATGAATGACGATACAACTACAGTAGTTTGGTTCGAGTCGTAAGTTTAGCAGTTAAGCTTTGCCAGGTAGCCACTGCTATGCGTCAGGCGCTCTGTCTGTATTTATATGGGTACCCTACCTTTTTCATGTGCTTTGTCTGGTTTGAATTGATTGCTTATTTTTCTTTGATGTGATAAGTGCCGTTCTCTTTGTTATAGGTGTTTACGTCACTCTAAGCTGAAAATGGATTATTATACTGTGTCATGCATTGTTTGTCGCATTCTGATAATGAGTGTTTACGGCCTGTCGCCGCTCGTGGCGTGGCTTGCTTTTGTGTGCGCTACCGCTGTTTACAGTCTTTAAGAAAAAGAGAGGAATCGTCTCATTAGCGAAACAATGGCAAGAGGCTGCTATTTGTTGTTACTTACACTGCTGCTTTCTTTGATAATGATCAACAAGAACCAAATAATAGACTGCGTATGATAGGAGATGTTCTGAACGAGAGTTTAGCGAAAAATTTTCTCCGTTTGAATTTCTTCGCAGACGCCTTATTAGTACATTACATTCTGCACAGAAATTAGTCATCTTAGATTTAAAATCTAGTCAAGCCGTGCTTCATTTCCGACTGTATCACTATTAGGCATAAGAATAATATGAATATAAACATAACATAAAATGTATATTCTTCCGCGTTTGCTGTTGTCTCACTCTAGTTTCGTAGTTTATTAGGCAGACAGGATTTAAATGAGATAGCAGCAAACAAGAAAGAATACATGGCAAAATATTCATATTATTCTCATGGTGAAGAGAATACTGCATGTGATTCACAATTCATAAAAGTTCCTATTAGCAACCATCTCTTCTCACAGGTAGGAAAAAATTCAAAATGTAGAGTTGGCCATATTGACAAACATCCCAAATAGTCTTGCCAGTCTGATTTTCATAGTACATTGAAATGCTGCTACATTCGAATATGAATAATGCGGAATTTGTATTTACTTCGTTAGATAAGGTATGAAAATGCAGTGGTCGAAACTTGGGGCGGAGAAAATAGTTCGTCTCCCACCCCCTTTTCTCTCTCTCTCTCTCTCTCTCTCTCTCTCTCTCTCTCTCTCTCTCTCTTTTTTTTGCTGACGCAGAGGTTTTGGCACCAGTATTTATTATTTATCTTCGTGCCTGCAAAGCATGCCTGTGTTGTGCTACATGTATTCGACGGCAGAAGTTAGTTGTGGCGGCACCTACCAACATTTTTCAGAACTTCCGCTTAGTTTGCACTCAACTCTAAGCTGCAGGCGGTTTTTTGGATTTAAAAGAAAAAAAAAAGGAAAAAAAAAGTGTGGCTTAAATTCAAGGAAATACGGTAGTGAATGGCTGGAGAAAAGGTGTGGGTTAATGCTTCAAAGTTTCACTATCTATTACACAGGATGATGTTGAAAAGAACCCATTGCCTGTCACTTTGGAAGGTGGTTTATTGTCAACATGAGAGTCCTCTCCATAATTGCTGATATTAAAATGTTGCTAATTTGTGTTGCCTATACTTCCTTACTTACTTCAAATTGTGTGAAAAAGTGTAGATATACACAGTGGTACACTATAACTGTGATACACTTCTAATGTTGTTGTTATGGTCTTCAGTCCTGCAGTCCTGAGGCTGGTTTGATGCAGCTCTCCATGCTACTCTATCCTGTGCAAGCTTCTTCATGTCCCCGTACCTACTGCAGCCTACATCCTTCTGAATCTGCTTAGTGTATTCATCTCTTGGTCTCCCTCTATGATTTTTACCCTCTACGCTACCCTCCAATACTAAATTGGTGATCCCTTGATGCCTCAGAACATGTCCTACCAACCGATCCCTTCTTCTAATCAAGTTGTGCGACAAACTCCTCTTCTCCCCAATTCTGTTCAATACCTCCTCATTTGTTATGTGATCTACCCATCTAATCTTCAGCATTCTTCTGTAGCACCACATTTCAAAAGCTTCTATTCTCTTCTTCTCTAAACTATTTATCGTCCATGTTTCACTTCCATACATGGCTACACTCCATACAAATACTTTCAGAAATGACTTCCTGACACTTAAATCTATACTCGATATTAACAAATATCTCTTCTTCAGAAACGCTTTCCTTGCCATTGCCAGTCTAAATTTTATATCCTCTCTACTTCGACCATCATCAGTTATTTTGCTTCCCAAATAGCAAAACTCCTTTACTACTTTAAGTGTCTCATTTCCTAATCTAATTCCCTCATCATCATCCGACTTAATTCATCTACATTCCATTATCCTTGTTTTGCTTTTGTTGATGTTCATCTTATACCCTACTTTCAAGACACTGTCCATTCCGTTCAACTGCTCTTCCAAGTCCTTTGTTGTCTCTGACAGAATTACAGTGTCATTGGCGAACCTCAAAGTTTTTATTTCTTCTCCATGGATTTTAATTTCTACTTCGAACTTTTCTTTTGTTTCCTTTACTGCTTGCTCAATATACAGATTGAATAGCATTGGAGAGAGGCTACAACCCTGTCTCACTCCTTTCCCAACCACTGCTTCCCTTTCATGTCCCTCGACTCTTATAACTGCCATCTGGTTTCTGTACAAATTATAAATAGCATTTAGCTCCCTGTATTTTACCCCTTCCACCTTCAGAATTCGAAAGAGGGTATTCCAGTCAACATTGTCAAAAGCTTTCTCTTAAGTCTACAAATGCTAGAAACTTAGGTTTGCCTTTCCTTGATCTTTCTTCTAAGATAAGTTGTAGGGTCAGTATTGCCTCATGTGTTCCAACATTTCTACGGAATCCAAACAGATCTTCCCCGAGGTCGGCTTCTACCAGTTTTTTCACTCGTCTGTAAAGAATTCACGTTAGTATTTTGCAGCTGTGACTTATTAAACTGATGGTTCAGTAATTTTCACTTCTGTCAAACCTGCTTTCTTTGGGATTGGAATTATTATATTCTTCTTGAAGTCTGAGGGTATTTCGCCTGTCTCATACATTTTGCTTGCCAGATGGTAGAGTTTTGTCAGGACTGGCTCTCCCAAGGCTGTCAGTAGTTCTAAGGGAATGTTGTCTACTCCTGGGGCCTTGTTTCGACTCTGGACTTTCAGCACTCTGTCAAACTCTTCACGAAGTATCGTATCTCCCATTTCATCGTCATCTACGTTCTCTTCCATTTCTATAATATTGTCCTCAAGTACATCGCCCTTGTATAGACCCTCTATATACTCCTTCCACCTTTCTGCTTTCCCTTCTTTGCTTAGAACTGGGTTTCCATCTGAGCTCTTGATATTCATACAAGTGGTTCTCTTTTCTCCAAAGGTCTCTTTAATTTTCCTGTAGGCAGTATCTATCTTACCCCTAGTGAGATAAGCCTCTACATCCTTGCATTTGTCCTCTAGCCATCCCTGCTTAGCCATTTTGCACTTCCTGTTGATCTCATTTTTGAGACGTTTGTATTCCTTTTTGCCTGCTTCACTTACTGCATTTTTGTATTTTTTCCTTTCATAAATTAAATTCAGTATCTCTTCTTTTACCCAAGGATTTCTACTAGCCCTCATCTTTTTACCTACTTTATCCTCTGCTGCCTTCACTATTTCATTCCTCAAAGCTACCCATTCTTCTTCTACTGTATTTCTTTCCCCCATTCTTGTCAATTGTTCCCTTATGCTCTCCCTGAACCTCTGTACAACCTCTGGTTCTTTCAGTTTATCTAGGTCCCATCTCCTTAAATTCCCACCTTTTTGCAGTTTCTTCAGTTTTAATCTACAGATCATAACCAATAAATTGTGGTCAGAGTCCACATCTGCCCCTGGAAATGTCTTACAATTTAATACCTGGTTCCTAAATCTCTGTCTTACCATTATATAATCTATCTGAAACCTGTCAGTATCTCCAGGCTTCTTCCATGTATACAACCTTCTTTCATGATTCTTAAACCAAGTGTTATCTATGATTATGTTGTGCTCTGTGCAAAATTCTACCAGGCGGCTTCCTCTTTCATTTCTTAGCCCCAATCCATATTCACCTACTACGTTTCTTTCTCTTCCTTTTCCTACTGCCGAATTCCAATGACCCATGACTATTAAATTTTCGTCTCCCTTCACTACCTGAATAATTTCTTTTATCTCGTCATATATTTCTTCATCTGCAGAGCTAGTTGGCATATAAACTTGTACTAGTGTAGTAGGTGTGGGCTGCATGTCTATCTTGGCCACAATAATGCACTCACTATGCTGTTTGTAGTAGCTTACCTGCACTTTTTTTTTTTTTTTTTTGCGTATTCTAAAACCTACTCCTGCATTACCCCTATTTGATTTTGTGTTTATAGCCCTGTAGTCACCTGACCAGAAGTCTTGTTCCTCCCTCCACCGAACGTCACTAATTCCCACTATATTTGACTTTAACCTATCCATTTCCCTTTTCAAATTTTCTAACCTACCTGCCCGATTAAGGGATCTGCCATTCCACGCTCTGATCCGTAGAACGCCAGTTTTCTTTCTCCTGATAATGACGTCCTCTTGCGTAGCCCCCGCCCAGAGATCCTTTTGAGAATAAACTTCAGTCATCAGCTGCAAATGAATTTTTATTATCTTTACTGATTTCGACAAATTAACTTGTCTTATTCATAAGCTTAGTTTAGCAGACAGTCAATATCTTATTCACAGGAGGATAATGCCATAGTATGTTCAAAAATTTGCATATTGTATGTGATTGTTTAGAGCAGTTTGACAATTTACCATAATTGAAGCAGTATTTAAAATAATCACATATAATATGTAAATTTCTGAACATACCATGGCATTATCCTTCCGTGAAGAACATATTGAATGTTTGCTAACTAAGCTTCTGAATATGATATTTCATCTAAGCTGGTAAAGATAATGAAAATTTACTTGCAACTGATTACTGAAATTATTCTGAAAAAACAATACTACAGTTGCTGAAAATTACAGCCATGAATTTATTATTATTATTATTATTATTATTATTATTGTTAATGTAAATTTCTTCACAACTTCTATTATATTGTGAAAACTGAAGCAGTGTATGTTAAGTAAAACTTTCATCTTGGATTATCCATCATGAATTACCTTTGTTTCTCCACCCATTTACTTTCTTTTGTAGTGTATCAACAAGCTCTTCTTTTGCCCTTATTACTCTCATAGTTTCGTGTAAACACCTTCTTCTTCTTCTTCTTCTTCTTATCTCTACGACAAACAGCGTATTATATTGCTTCAAGCTGTGTGGCATAGGGCTTAGTGTCGCTACTGACATACTGTGGGTCAGCGGTACAAATCCAACTGCCAGCAGTTGTTTGATATTTAATATTTCATTTCTGGAAGATTCTCACTATTTCTTTTGTTTGTATGTATATTATGGAATATGCCTGTATAAATAGTAGCACTCTCCATCTAAGAGTTCTCTTCTAACTTTATGTTGACATTCATAATAAAAATGCTTTCAATGCTAAGCATTGTACTTCATTGATGAGCTTGGTTTTGGACTGCTGTTACAATGTGTCAATATTGGTTAGATTGCTATTGTTCAAACAACACATGTGAAACTTACATTTTTAAGTACCTTATTGATTGGTCATTGTTGTGTTGACTATCTGTTTTTCCTAGGTTTGTATATCTTCATGGCAGAAAAGTGGCTAAAACCTTGACACAATAAAAACAAATTTTATGTTTCATAGAAGAATTCACTTTTATGATTTCTGCAACATTTTTACAGGATGGATGTGATTGAGAGAGCCAGAAACAGGATTCGCATCCGTGCAGCCAATTACATGATTGGACTGACAGTTCTTGGTTGTGTGATATTTGCCTTTTCTGGCAAGGAGGCTGCAAAGAGAGGTGAATCCGTGAAGAAAATGAATTTGGATTGGCACAAAAAAGTAAACGAAGAAGAGAAGACTGCTAAGTGAGGATATTCCCCTCAGTCCTAATAAATCTGTTATTGGTCTCAAATTGGAGATCATGTTTTTTAATTTCAGCAGAACGTTGCTGTGAGCAGTAGTCATAAAGATATATTTTCTTTTAATTTCTGTGTTTATTAGAATTGTTTGGAAACTGTGATCTGCTTAAAAATTGTATTAATGTTATTAGCTGTGTGTTTGCATGCTACTCTCTTTAGTATAAATTTGTAGCAGAGTCTACTCTGATACAGGTAGCATGATGTCATTGCCACATAGATGTGCCTGTAGAAGCATGCCACAGGTAAAATAAGAGTTTATACAACCACTAGCAAAGCTTTCTACATAAAACTGAGATTGCAATATGTGTAATGCCATTCTGAACTTCTTTAAATATTGTACAGCACTACAAGAACTGTCAGTGTACGAGAAAACATTTTAAATAAGAAAAGGGGATACTTTGCTTTTTTAAAAATATAACTAACTACTTATTTAATGTGAAAGTGCTGCAAAATATTCCCTCCCCTTTTCTTTTTAATAATTTTTTTGCAGATATATACTTTCAACTGAATACTCAAACAGCATAAACTTCTCTCTGTTAAAAGTATGGTCTTCATGCAGAAACATTGCATGTATTGATAACAGTATTGTGTGTAGACGTTTACCAAACCAGTGTCAGAGTCTCGTTCTCTGAAAAAAAAAATTCAGGTTAAATGATTGAGGCAACGTGAATCTGTGGAAATGGTATGATTGATATGGAATGTTTTAAGTGTTTGATATGGATATGTGCTGGCACGGAATTCAGTGGTGGACAATTTCCGGCGTGTTAATTTAATAGTAATGTTATTTTCGATCACTTGATTATATGAACAAAGTTGGTCCTAATTTATAAACTGTTGTTTGAAATAAAGTGTGTGATTTTCATAAAAAAGTTGAGTTATTTTATCTGTATTTCTGTTAATCACCTTTTGTATTCCATATTAATGCAGAAAATATTGTTGCCTTTTTTTAAAAAAAATGTCTTGTTAATCACAGAAAACAATACTTTATTTGGCACAATAAAGTGCAAGGAAATGAATATTTTAAACTGCATACGCTTAAGTATTCGAGTTGCTGTAGTTTCATGTACCTGTTTGAGTGATTTAACTCCTTAACCTATTTTGAGAATATGATGAATATTTCAACCATGTACACACACACACACACACAAATTTTGGACCTGGGCAACATAAATTAACAACTGAATTGAAAAGGGGGAGAGAGATGTAGCTTATAAGATCTCTCATGGTGCAATAACTCAACTTCAAACAGATAAAATTTCATTGGCCTGTGAAAGATGGCAGTCATAAGGTGGTATTACTGCCTTCCATTTTTATTGTAATGCAGAAGATATTTAAACTTGGTACACAAATTGGTTATTCACCAATTCGGAGACGGGAGGAAATGCTAATAAGTATGTAGGTGAAGTAATTTTAATAGCAAAGGTATTTATTATTCATAACATAAATACACAATCAAACTACACACCACTACCAGCCTACAGTGTCTGTGGAAAGTTCCCCACTGTACTTAGTTTCCTCATGTGATGCTTGTGTGCCGTACATGTAGGCAACAATATACATAGAAATGAGAATGAAATGGAGTCTCTCTCTCTCTCTCTCTCTCTCTCTCTCTCTCTCTCTCTCTCTCTCTCTCTCTGTGTGTGTGTGTGTGTGTGTGTGTGTGTGTGTGTGTGTGTGTGTGTGTGTGTGTGTGTGAGAGAGAGAGAGAGAGAGAGAGAGAGAGAGAGAGAGAGAGAGAGATCTTAAAACATAAAACAAGCACTATCTGCTGGTGCAAGAACTGTACTGCTCTGCTGTTTTGGTGCGCAAGAGTCTAAAAGTAGTTCAGTATTTGACCACTGAGCATTGCGCAGCTGTTGACAGCACAAGGTCAACATGTAGTTGTGTTAGATCAGTAAGCAGTGCATAACATAGTGTTGAGAGAAATACGTTAAATATGGAGTGACAGTGAAGTAGAAGACATAGACGGTGTTCGTCAAGATGGTGACATCATCAAAGCAGTTCCAGGAACGTCAAATGCTAGCCCACCCAACATCATGCCTTCTACTAAAAGAAAGAAGTGCCACAGAAGGGAAGCATGATGGAAGAGGAATATGTGAAAAAGACCCTGAGCATGTAGTCATCAACACTCAAGTCCAACTGGTGTGGGTATAGATGCACATCTTACAGGGCCTGACTGTAAGTGCAAAGGGAAATATTTCACTAAAGTGGCAGATAATATTAAAACACAGCGCAGTAGAGAAGAGGGAGAAACAGGATATATATTTAGGCAGACTAATAAGTATTACTGTATACAAAGACGTAGGCCTAAAGCCAGCAGTGGACAAAATTGATATTTCACATGGAAGTATAGGATAATGTGTGTAACAGGGCTTTCCGTTCCAGGCGTGGTGTGGGTCAAGGAAGGTCTCGACGAATAATCAAAAACTTACAGGACACAAGCCTGTTTCCTGTGGTCAGCTGTGAGGAACACAATAGGCCAAATAAAGTACCTGACAATATTCCACAAACTGCTTATGACCAGACAACTAGCTTCCCCAAAGCAAGCTCTTAGTACGTTCATGAAAGAAATGCTATCTCTCACCAAAATTAAATTTGCCAAAAATGCATAAACTATACATGGAAAAGTATGAAGCGACTGCGTAAGAAAATATGCAGAAAGGAGAAAATTTCATCCATTAGTGTCGCATGATTTTTTAATTGCTGTCATTTTCTCTGTGCCACAACCAATCCTTCGGGGTGCCAAAAACTGACATGTGCCAGATGTGACCATTTGGATGATCAGATCAAGGGGGAAAAAGATTCTGCTGCTGTCAAGAAACTCGAGACTGAACTAGAGAGCATACGCGGAAAAGTGAGGAATTTTACGGAGGTCTTCAAGAGAAAACAAAGTAGGCTAAGTAAAATGAAAACATTGAAGTGCCCTCTTTTGTTTTTGCCACAGCCATTAGTACCAAGTGGAGATACATTTTATAAAAGGCAGTTGTGGTTGTATATTTTTGTATTCGCTCTGGAAAGACAGGCAAATAATTCTTTTGTATGTACGATGCAACTGTTGCTAGGAAGTGTCAAAATGAGGTGGCTCTCACACTTAATCATTTTGTACAAAGCATCACAGTCTTTCCTGCTAACTGTTTGATACAGAATAAGAATGTTGGTATTTTTCATTTTCTGTGCACACTTGTCAAAAGACTTCAGAGATTTGAAAAAATAATACAGCAGTATCCAGAGCCTGGGTACATCTTCCTCCCCTATTACCAGACCTTAGGCGTAATTGAGAAGGAAAAACAGAAGTGAGAGATATATATTTGCCGCAAGATTATCGTGCCCTGGTACAGTTAAAAGGAAGTCACGCTTGATCAAGGTCCGCGTCACTTTCCATTTTTAACCAGACATAACGTCTGAGAAAGGAAATAATAATAATAATAATAATAATAATGATGTTTATTTGTCCATGTTAACTTAACAGTCTTGGACATCATCATTGTTTGTCCAATTATAAAAATATGTCATTCCAAGAATGAATATACAGGGTGTTACAAAAAGGTACAGCCAAACTTTCACGAAACATTCCGCACACACAAAGAAAGAAAATATGTTATGCGGACATGTGTCCGGAAACGCTTACTTTCCATGTTAGAACTCATTTTATTACTTCTCTTCAGATCACATTAATCATGGAATGGAAACACACAGCAACAGAACGTACCAGCGTGACTTCAAACACTTTGTTACAGGAAATGTTCAAAAAGTCCTCCGTTAGCGAGGATACATGCATCCACCCTCCGTCGCATGGAATCCGTGATGCGCTGATGCAGCCCTGGAGAATGGCGTATTGTAACACAGCCGTCCACAATACGAGCACGAAGAGTCTCTACATTTGGTACCGGGGATACGTAGACAAGAGCTTTCAAATGCCCCCATAAATGAAAGTCAAGAGGGTTGAGGTCAGGAGAGCATGGAGGCCATGGAATTGGTCCGCCTCTACCAATCCATCAGTCACCGAATCTGTTGTTGAGAAGCGTACGAACACTTCGACTGAAATGTGCAGGAGCTCCATCGTGCATGAACCACATGTTGTGTCGTACTTGTAAAGGCACATGTTCTAGCAGCACAGGTAGAGTATCCTGTATGAAATCATGATAACGTGCTCCATTGAGCATAGGTGGACGAAACTAAATTGAGCTCTAACATGGAAATTAAGCGTTTCCGGACACATGCCCACATAACATCTTTTCTTTATTTGTGTGTGAGGAATGTTTCCTGAAAGTTTGGCCGTACCTTTTTGTAACACCCTGTATACATCAAGTAGCACATTGTACATCATTCCATGCAATAATGTTATAAACACATTAGCACATTATATATCACTCCATACATATAATGATTATATACATCAATTAGTCATAATACCACCACTAATATACTACAGTATGTAAAAGAATAAACTAACAGTATGGCAGCTCAGAATTCTTTTAATGTGTATAAACATCTTTATATTAACAAATTTTTCAACTTGCCCTTGAAAAGATTGCTTTGGAGTTGCTTTATATTTTTTGGCAACTTATTATAGAATTGTCTCCCAGTTACATATGGACTGTGGTCTGTAGCTTTCTTGTTAGTCCGTATCCTATGATAGTCACTTTTAGCTCGATTACTGTAATTATGGGGGTCACTGTTCTTTACACTATTTTCCTCGTTCTCTTTTATAAACATTATGGTCTTAAATACATACAATGAGTACACAGTATTGTAATTATGGGGGTCACTGTTCTTTACACTATTTTCCTCGTTCTCTTTTACAAACATTATGGTCTTAAATACATACAATGAGTACACAGTCAGTAATTTATTATTTTTGAAATAGTCCCTACATGACTGGTGATTGCTTATATTAGCAATGATCCTAACTGCTCTCTTTTGAAGCCTGAAAATGCGATCCATATAGACAGTGGGTGCCCCACCCCAAACCTCGATCCCATATTGCAGATATGAGTGTATTAACCAATAATACACTTGTTTAAGGACAAGGGGAGCTATTATATTTGCAAGACGTTTCAGTAAGTAAATATTACTAGAAACCTTTTTACAGGTGGAGCCGATATACTCTTTCCAAGTGAGATATTGATCAATCAATATGCCTAAAACTTATGCTTGTCAGAAGTTTCAACTGTAGAAAGTGATTGAGTATGAGTATTATTAATATGTAGCAAGAACTTTATTACTAAAGTCTTGTCCTTATTCAGTGTAAGCTCATTCGCTGTTAAATATTCTGTGATCATTTCAAAGTTCTCTTTGTTGCTTTGGAATGCTGCCCGCTCTGTACAGCCCCAGCTAATAAAAGATGTATCATCAGCATATTTCACTAGTTTGGAGTTTTGTGGCTGTGTTATATCATTAATATATACTATAAACAAGAATGGTCCAAGTATACTTCCTTGGGGAACTCCACAATTGAGAGTTCTGTATGCTGACTTAACTGTTTGGATCTTACTTTCATTCTTATAATTTAGTTTTGTGCACTGTCTTCTATCACGGAGATAAGAACTTAGTAATTTTAGAGCTGCTACTCTTATCCCATAATTTTCTAACTTGGATAAAAGTACTGCATGATTCACAGAATCGAATGCTTTAGACAGATCTACGAAAGTCCTATAACTTTGTTTCCTTCATCCAGCCTGTTCAGTAGTTCATGGAAAAAAGTTGCTAATGCTGTTATTGTAGATTGTCCTTTTTGAAACCCATGTTGTGTTTTGTTTAATAGTTTGTATTTACAGAAGAAGGATTCCATTTGATCTAGAATTATTCTTTCAAGCAGCTTGCCAAGTGCTGAAGTCAAAGAGATTGGCCTGTAGTTATTTATGTCTGTGATAGCCCTGGTTGTATCTCAGTGATTTTTAAAAGCTCTGGAAAGATCCCCTGGCCAATTGAACTGTTAATTAGATGTGTTATTGATTTTATTAACTCATTTTTGCATTCTTTAAGTAGTGTGGACGATAAGTCATCCCAGCCACTAGATGATTTTACTTTGAGTTTTGAGATTATATTCATGACCTCAAACTCTGTTACAATCCTTGAATTACTCATTTTAACTGTGTTTATTTTCAGGACTGATTCATCTTTTTCTTCTCTGCATGCCTTACTAAAAAGTTTAAAGAAGGCCTCACATACTGACTTTGGTTCATTCAACAGTATTCCATTTGCTTCTAATGCAATGTTGCTGCAGCCTGGTTTTTCTCTATGTTCACATTCTTTGTTTACAATATGCCAGGCTGTTTTGCTAATATTACTAGTTTTTCTTATCTGTTCAGCATAATGAAGTGCTTTCAGTCTCTTCAGGGATTCCCTGTATGTCTTTCCGGTGCTTTTGTACTTTGTTAAGAAGTACTGCAATTTTGTTTCTCGGAACAGCACATAAAGGTCCTTCATATTTTCCTTTAGTTTATGTATTTCTGGGGGAATTTTAAGTATCTTAAAAGTCAATGCAAATAAGGCAAAAGATGTTAAAGATACAGCTTCATAATGTTTTCCACCTCACTGTGGTTCTCCAAGTGGATAGTTTGAACTGGGAGTGATGATACACCCAGTGATAATGTTGGTGCTGAATAATGATGAACTTCCTGTGAACCTCATTTCATTGGTGTATATAAATTTTGTTGCATTGCAACAGTATTTACTCTCACTCTAAGTCTGGTGTATAACAAATATCGTACTGTGATAACTCAGGTAAATAGCGCTGGTTATTGCATTCTCCATAGTAAAGAGTTTACCAGGGCATCAAACAAGACAGCTCCATTGGTTGTGTGAATAAACAGAGAAGTCCAGTAAGATGTGTAGTTCGATGTGCTAGTGCAAGTAGATAACCCTTGCTTTTTCAATGTATAATTATTTTGTGATTCTTTTGTGTGTGTGTGTGTGTGTGTGTGTGTGTGTGTGTGTGTGTTTGGAAGTCTGGATCTTGCTCCAGGCTCTTCAATTAGAGTACAAAATTTTAATTGACTATTCCTCTCTCTCACACACACTTACTAGATCTTTCATGTGACTCACATAACTCTAGTTTTAAAATTATAAACAGCTGACCAGTTGCAATGGATGAAGAAATTCATTACCTAGGTTTCAACAAATATAAATTTGTCTTCTTCAGAAGGTAAACTAAGGGCAATAAATATTATAGCTTACATTAGAAAAGTATGAAACTTATAAGCCAAGAATAAGTTTTAAGACAAATTAGAGAACTCTTGATTTACAGAAGTATGATAGCGACAACTGGTACTTACGATTTTACATTAGTAAGGACTAATGTACTATCGCTGTTTTTACAATTGTCGGCATAGATCCATGTGTCAAAAATAAAATATAGCCCTAGAATTAGGGTTTGTCACGTTAATATAAAATAACTCATGGATCTTGCAGAGCTTACAACCAACAGAGTGTAATCGGCGAGCATAGTTACTCTGAAAACAGGGCAGGTGGTGCTCGTGCCGAGAAACGTGCCATTTGGCATACAAAGGCAACATGTAAATTGTTGTTGTTGCTGTGGTCTTCAGTCCTGAGACTGGTTTGATGCAGCTCTCCATGCTACTCTATCCTGCTCTGTTTAACTGCTCTTCCAAGTTCTTTGCTGTCTCTGACAGAATTACAATATCATCGGTGAACCTCAAAGTTTTTATTTCTTCTCCTTGGATTTTAATACCTACTCCAAACTTTTCTTTTGTTTCCTTTACTGCTTGCTCAATATACATATTGAATAGCATCGGGGAGAGGCTACAACTCTATCTCACTCCCTTCCCAAGAACTGCTTCCCTTTCATTAAGTCTACAAATGCTAGAAACGTAGGTTTGCCTTTCCTTAATCTATTTTCTAAGATAAGTCGTAGGGTCAGTATTGCCTCACGTGTTCCAACATTTCTACGGAATCCAAACTGATCTTCCCCGAGGTCGGCTTCTACCAGTTTTTCCATTCGTCTGTAAAGAATTCGCGTTAGTATTTTGCAGCTGTGACTTATTAAACTGATAGTTTGGTAATGTTCACATCTGTCAACACCTGCTTTCTTTGGGATTGGAATTATTATATTCTTCTTTAAGTCTGAGGGAATTTCACCTGTCTCATACATCTTGCTCACCAGATCGTAGAGTTTTGTCAGGACTGGCTCTCCCAAGGCTGTCAGTAGTTCTAATGGAATGTTGTCTACTCCTGGGGCCTTGTTTCGACATTTCTTAATAAGTAAATTTCTGAAAACTTGAAATGTACTTCTTTCCAGTCTTTGAAACTTCCTGGCAGAATAAAACTGTGTGCTCGACCGAGACTCGAACTCGGGACCTTTGCCTTTCGCGGGCAAGTGCTCTACCATCTGATCTACCGAAGCACGACACACGCCCGGTCCTCACAGCTTTACTTCTGTCAGTATCTCGTCTCCTACCTTCCAAACTTTACAGAAGCTCTCCTGGGAAACTTGCAGGACTAGCACTCCTGAAAGAAAGGATACTGCAGAGACACGGCTTAGCCGCAGCCTGGGGAATGTTTGCAGAATGAGATTTTCACTCTGCAGCGGAGTGTGCACTGCAAAGGTCCCGAGTTCGAGTCTCGGTCGGGCACACAGTTTTAATGTGCCAGGAAGTTTCATCTCAGCGCACACTCCGCTGCAGAGTAAAAATCTCATTCTGTTTCCATTCTTTGTTTGGTTTTGTACACACACACACATACACAAATATCAGTGAAGGCTATATTTGCAGAGGAAGAAGAAATGTTAGCATTAAAAGTGATATTTAACGAGAAATAAAAATTGTCTCACTTTTTGGCCAAGAAAATGTATGGAAGTCCCACTTTTGTCTGAAGAAAATATGGTCACCCTATCTGAGCGGCCGACCGACCGTCGTGAGGTAGGCATGGACAGGCTCCAACCTGCCCAGCAAAACAAATTTGGCGCCAAAAATGTGGCAGTGCGTTCTATGTCGACCACGTGGTGGATCGCGAATGGACGGGTGGTTGTGTGACGTCAGCATCGGCGGGTTCCAAAGTGTCCGGCGAAAACATGTTTACAGGGTCCAGCGGCTAGCGCGGGCCGGGGAGCTGTGACTCGAAAGGGCGCTGGAGTAGGGGAGTGCGCGGCGCCGGCCGACACACGAACAAGTCGACCCCAGCCGGTCAGGGGCAGCCGTGCGCGGGCTACCGGTGAGCGGTGGCGCCTGGGAGAGCCTCCTCTACTGGCGACCAAACGAATTAATGCAGTTGGAGTGGGGGCCTCGTGGCGACTGCACTGGGTGTTGCTGCGATCTCGAAGAGGTATACTGCTTGAGTTGGAGAACAAGTGATGACCGTACTGCTTGAAATAAAAACTTCAGTCCTTTTTCCCCCTGCAAAATCAAAGAATATGGCTTAGGTTACTATAAGTGCACTTTATTATGTGACACGATTTTGATAGGTTAGCAGTGAAAAAAGATATGTGACGGAGAAAGTTCGTACGTGTGATCGATTATGGTGTTGGGACTTGAACTTGTGATAGATTTTTGTTATGGGTGTAAGGAAAATGGCTTTCTCGCAGAGAAAATCGGACACCTTGAATAAATAATAATAAATGATAATAATAATAAATAGAAGTACAGTTTTCAAGACATTATTGTGTTGGAATTTGAACTTGGCGCAATTTTCTAGTGGCGGTAGACCAATGATAATAATAATAAATAATAATGAATAATAATATATGATAATGAATAATAATAAATAACAGTAAAGACAAGTTCCGTTCTGCAAGCATTATCATGTTGGAATTTGAATTTGGCATCAATTTTTTTTGGAGGGTGGGGACAGCAGTGGGGTTTAAGTTAGGTTAGTGAACATAGCCCAATTGTCAATTTTCCCGTCAAAATTCAAATTTCGCGCCATTTTTCTGATTGTGGCGCTCACCTGCACGGCGCCAAACACGCATACGACCATCATTGGCACCAATGCAGAAGCGACTCTCATCGCTGAAGACGACACGTCTCCATTCGTCCCTCCATTCACGCCTGTCGCGACACCACTGGAGGCGGGCTGCACGATGTTGGGGCGTGAGCGGAAGACGGCCTAACGGTGTGCGGGACCGTAGCCCAGCTTCATGGAGACGGTTGCGAATGGTCCTCGCCGATACCCCAGGAGCAACAGTGTCCCTAATTTGCTGGGAAGTGGCGGTGCGGTCCCCTACGGCACTGCGTAGGATCCTACGGTCTTGGCGTGCATCCGTGCGTCGCTGCGGTCCGGTCCCAGGTCGACGGGCACGTGCACCTTCCGCCGACCACTGGCGACAACATCGATGTACTGTGGAGACCTCACGCCCCACGTGTTGAGCAATTCGGCGGTACGTCCACCCGGCCTCCCGCATGCCCACTATACGCCCTCGCTCAAAGTCCGTCAACTGCACATACGGTTCACGTCCACGCTGTCGCCGCATGCTACCAGTGTTAAAGACTGCGATGGAGCTCCGTATGCCACGGCAAACTGGCTGACACTGACGGCGGCGGTGCACAAATGCTGCGGAGCTAGCGCCATTCGACGGCCAACACCGCGGCTCCTGGTGTGTCCGCTATGCCGTGCGTGTGATCATTGCTTGTACAGCCCTCTCGCAGAGTCCGGAGCAAGTATGGTGGGTCTGACACACCGGTGTCAATGTGTTCTTTTTTCCATTTCCAGGAGTGTATTTTGTTGATGCCGATTTACATAGCAGAAACGATCATCGTGATATAATAAGGGAAAGCCGGCCGCGGTGGCCGTGCGGTTCTAGCGCTGCAGTCCGGAACCGCGGGGCTGCTACGGTCGCAGGTTCGAATCCTGCCTCGGGCATGGATGTGTGTGATGTCCTTAGGTTAGTTAGGTTTAAGTAGTTCTAAGTTCTAGGGGACTGATGACCTAAGATGATAAGTCCCATAGTGCTCAGAGCCATTTTTTTTTTAATAAGGGAAATCAGAGCTCGCACGGAAAGATATAGGTCTCCATGTTTTCCTGTCACTGTTCGAGATTGGAATTTAGAGAATTGTTATGAAGGTGGTTCGATGAACTCTCTTCCAGGTACTTAAGTGTGATTTGCAGAGTATCCATGTAGATGTAGACTCCGCAACTCCGCGTGAGAATTTCAACAACCACACAGCAGTTAGTACCGTCTGATGTTTTTAAAAAATAAAATGTTACTGAACTCATACAGGATCGAGAAGTGATATTTACCAGTCATGTTACAATTTCTTGGCTGAGCTACCGAGTAGTTAACATGACCACATAGCCACAGCACACTATTCCTGCCGAATTTCCATCCCTGTAAACAGGAACGCGCAACTCTCACTATCTACTACCTCTGTCGTTAAGTTCCTCACTTCGTACAATCGGCAACTACTATGAACGTCAAACGTGACACAAACATGCAATCCTGATGTGTTGGTCGAACCGAGCTCCTACGTAAAATCTCTTAGGTTTTTCAGGGATATTTTCTGAATATTTTGGAATAAAGGACCCGTGGTCTCCATCTTATTACAAATAATGTAGTTATGATTTATTCGGTTTGTTCCCCAAATTAATAGGCAGACACCGAAACGAACAACAAAAACAAATACTAAAGGTCGAGTCATACTTGACAGAACGTAACAGAACGTCAAAACAGTGCATAACGCATTTAAAATGGCGGCATTCACACAGGTCGCCACGGCACGGGGCATCTGTGTCAAGGGTTCTCGGGGAAGAAGTTTTGACTTTGACTTGGCGGGTTGACGGTCAGAAGTTAATCTATTGTCGCCACTGTCTCTCTTGTTATATTAATGGGAATTTATTGCTTTTGTGTATTCTTAGCCTTTAATTTGTTGTTTGTTTTGTTTTCGTTACACATTGCAAATGTTCCAGAACGATTTGAATATATTTTCTAAGAGTATTCTCCCACAAAAAAAGGGCGCATGTCTGAAACCCAAAAATTGGTTTAGTTTTCTCGATGCCTGGATGGAGAAAATACTAACCCTATGCATAAATAAGAACATGTCGAAACAATTTTCATTAAATAACCTTTCCTTGACAGTGAAAATGTCAGCTTAGTCGAAGGAGAAACTTATTTCGTACTTTGAAAAAATATCACATTGAATAACATAAAAACTTCCTACGTACTGCTTCTCTAGCAAATTACTGTGAGTGTTTTTGAAGAGCTTGAACGAAAGTTCTCGTATTGCCTCACTTCTCAGTAGCTTACCATATAACTTTGTCTATCCATTTTGAAATTTACTGTCGTCAGTAACAAACTTTATCATTACTAGATCGTTAATTTTGAAATTATAACGTTAACTATGTCATTATAGCCGACTGTTTTGTCACGAATGTTAAATTAAGATTAAGATTGTGTGAAATCTTATGGGACTTAACTGCTAAGGTCGTCAGTCCCTAAGCTTACACACTAATTAACCTAAATTATCCTAAGGACAAACACACACACCCATGCCCGAGGGAGGACTCAAACCTCTGCCGGGACCAGCCGCACAGTCCATGACTGCAGCGCCTTAGACCGCTTGTCACGAATGTTCTACAGCCTCAGTTTCACCATGTGATATTGGAGTAACCGTAATGAAGTTGTGTTGACGTTCCCTCCAACGTGAACACACCTCTATTTGAGGGTGAGGTCGCTTCCCTTCCGTTACAACAGGTCTTCTAAAGAGACTGCCTGCACTATGCTTGTCGGCCCTGTGATAGAGTACTGCTGTACGGTACGGGATCATTACCGGATGAGATTGAGAAAGGACATCGAGGAAGTTCAAAGAAAGGCGGCTCGTTTTGTATTATTGCGATATAGGGGAGAGAATGTCGTGGATATGATAAGCGAGTTGGGTGCCAATCATTAAAACAAAAGGCGTTTTTCGTTAGGACGAGATCTTTTCACGAAATATCAATCAGCAACCTTCTCCTCCGAATGCGAAACTATTTTTTGTCACTCACCTACCAGGGAAATGGTCATCGTAATAAAATAAGAGAAATCAGAGCTCGCACGGAACGATTTAAGTGTTCGTTTTTCCCACACGCCGTTAGAGATTGGAACGGTAGAGATATATTCCGAAGATGGTTCGAAGGACCTTCTGCCAGGCACTTAAGTGTGAATTGCAAAGTAGTCACGTAGACGTAGATGTTCCGTTGACGTCCAGTGTGAATCGGCCTGAATACAACATCCCTCAGAAGAAAATACATGTTTTTATCATAGTGCGTCCAGTCTGTTCTGTCAGTGTAAAGTACAGTACGTAATAAATTCCGAACTGTTCCCTTACAGGTATTCTTGAAAATGTCGACAACCGTCGTCACGGCTGAGTGTACAGCGACACACCATCGACTATCTTACAAGCTCAAGAATCCCGAAACCTAGACGTGCTACTTCTGTGGATGCAGCAATCCAAGCTATAAGATTCTCGTAAACTTGGCTCTTCACATGTCCCAGGAAGGAGAAATTCGTCGGATCATGTGACAGGGCTGGTCATGGAACAGGTCCACCGGGAGTAATCTACCGCCGTCCAAAGGCAATGCTGTTATCCTACAGCTAGCCACTGGAGATCGTGGATCTCTTATACCAAAGTAGAAAATATCTCTGAACAATCTCCATAATTTTGTCGGTGGGGTTCGCGACCACCCTCCATACGCGCTCATTACACTGTAACTGCTGTACTACTGTATGTCTCTATGAGCGCTATTTTAGATGCACATCTTATTTATTTTTTTGCACAAGTGATCATTTAAGGGACAGGAAGTAGGCAACCAACAGCTGACACCTCTCCTGACGTCCCCTTTTCAACGAACATACAGAGGCGCCCATCTAACGCTCCAACGTCTGTAGATATCCGGTGCCAATGACAGTTCGAAAGTGGCTGATCCGGACAAATGGAATCGGCTACGCCATCGTGGCTGTTCTTTATGTCTGATTAACTTTTCTAAATTAGTACTACGCTCTTTTGTTCGCGTAAAAATTTTTCCGAGTCTTCCATTTCTTGTGGCCTCTGATTATCTCGTTCACATTAAAGGTATCTAGTAGTGCCTCTCCTGCGAGGCGGCTTGTTGAACTCAGGGCATTCCAGTGTTAATGACTTGACAGTTACTTGCAACGGCATCGCTTCGTCCACGGCGCCACCGTCAAAGTAACAGCTGACGGCGGCCTTCATATACGTATGGTGGTCAGCCGCTTTCTCTGATATAACATAATCACTGTGACGTCACAACTGGCACACGACCATTCAGGAAACTGCACGTGTCTCTGCAGCTCTCTTTGATGTGTTTCGCCGCTTTGTATCGTCGGGCTATCTGGGTAATGCTGTCACAATTAAAAGTATCTTTTGCCGACGACTAGCTGGAATCGCTACGGTTCGAGTTTATTAACGTGACTTCCGAGCTCTCATTACTTCCGACATTGCAGCGAGAGATGCCCTCAAGTATTACTTACAAGTTGAGTCAACAGCCACATAAATATAAGGAAATTAATTACAGAAAGAGCACCTATTGAAAGCATGCCTTATTTATCTAGGGCAGCTAGCGGCAACATTGTCGACATGTGGGACTGCGGTTGCGTTGCAAAAGCGGTTGGTATCGTCTTTGAAAATGTGTATAGGAAGACGCCAAGAGGACAGCGAAAAAGGTCTTCGTTGTTTGAAGCAAATGCAAGGACCAAATTGCAGGCCAAGAGAAGTCTGCTAGTATCAAACATTGGCCTTAATCAAGGGGAGAAATTTCTTAGAATGTACCTTTGTAGCACAACATTGTATGGTAGTGGGTCAGGGACTGTGGGACAACCGAAAAAGAAGAGAACCGAAACATTTGAGATGTGATGCTATAGAAGGCTACTGAAAATTATGTGGACTGATAAGAAGTGAAGAAGTTCTCCGAAGAATCATTGAAGGAAGAAACATATAGAAAACACTGACAAAAATATTGGCAAGATGACAGGAGATGTTAAGACAGCAGGGAATAACGTCCATGGTGTAAGTCTTCAGGTTTTCCCAGTGAGGCGTTGTCAGCTTGGAAAATCGGGTTTTCTGCCGGTAATCCGCGGAGTGCTTGCCTGAGAGAGCACCTTATGAAGATTTCGAGTTACGCGA
Organism: Schistocerca cancellata; assembly: GCF_023864275.1. Classification (NCBI taxonomy): domain Eukaryota; kingdom Metazoa; phylum Arthropoda; class Insecta; order Orthoptera; family Acrididae; genus Schistocerca; species Schistocerca cancellata. The sequence goes on along the minus strand of NC_064626.1, from coordinate 1,117,928,361 downwards.
TCAAAATATCGTGCAGGTACAATGCGGATTACTGACAAAAAAAAAAACCTTTTTTCCAAGATGACAACTTCCATGGTACTTGAGGGAACAGTAGAGCAAAAAAAACCCTAGAGGGGGACAGAAACTGGAATGGATCCGAAGAGGCTGGCGGGCTGCATCAAACCGGTCAGAAGAGTGATGACCCCAATTAAAAAGAAATACACTCCTGGAAATTGAAATAAGAACACCGTGAATTCATTGTCCCAGGAAGGGGAAACTTTATTGACACATTCCTGGGGTCAGATACATCACATGATCACACTGACAGAACCAAAGGCACATAGGCACAGGCAACAGAGCATGCACAATGTCGGCACTAGTACAGTGTATATCCACCTTTCGCAGCAATGCAGGCTGCTATTCTCCCATGGAGACGATCGTAGAGATGCTGGATGTAGTCCTGTGGAACGGCTTGCCATGCCATTTCCACCTGGCGCCTCAGTTGGACCAGCGTTCGTGCTGGATGTGCAGACCGCGTGAGACGACGCTTCATCCAGTCCCAAACATGCTCAATGGGGGACAGATCCGGAGATCTTGCTGGCCAGGGTAGTTGACTTACACCTTCTAGAGCACGTTGGGTGGCACGGGATACATGCGGACGTGCATTGTCCTGTTGGAACAGCAAGTTACCTTGCCGGTCTAGGAATGGTAGAACGATGGGTTCGATGACGGTTTGGATGTACCGTGCACTATTCAGTGTCCCCTCGACGATCACCAGTGGTGTACGGCCAGTGTAGGAGATCGCTCCCCACACCATGATGCCAGGTGTTGGCCATGTGTGCCTCGGTCGTATGCAGTCCTGATTGTGGCGCTCACCTGCACGGCGCCAAACACGCATACGACCATCATTGGCACCAAGGCAGAAGCGACTCTCATCGCTGAAGACGACACGTCTCCATTCGTCCCTCCATTCACGCCTGTCGCGACACCACTGGAGGCGGGCTGCACGATGTTGGGGCATGAGCGGAAGACGGCCTAACGGTGTGCGGGACCGTAGCCCAGCTTCATGGAGACGGTTGCGAATGGTCCTCGCCGATACCCCAGGAGCAACAGTGTCCCTAATTTGCTGGGAAGTGGCGGTGCGGTCCCCTACGGCACTGCGTAGGATCCTACGGTCTTGGCGTGCATCCGTGCGTCGCTGCGGTCCGGTCCCAGGTCGACGGGCACGTGCACCTTCCGCCGACCACTGGCGACAACATCGATGTACTGTGGAGACCTCACGCCCCACGTGTTGAGCAATTCGGCGGTACGTCCACCCGGCCTCCCGCATGCCCACTATACGCCCTCGCTCAAAGTCCGTCAACTGCACATACGGTTCACGTCCACGCTGTCGCGGCATGCTACCAGTGTTAAAGACTGCGATGGAGCTCCGTATGCCACGGCAAACTGGCTGACACTGACGGCGGCGGTGCACAAATGCTGCGCAGCTAGCGCCATTCGACGGCCAACACCGCGGTTCCTGGTGTGTCCGCTGTGCCGTGCGTGTGATCATTGCTTGTACAGCCCTCTCGCAGTGTCCGGAGCAAGTATGGTGGGTCTGACACACCGGTGTCAATGTGTTCTTTTTTCCATTTCCAGGAGTGTATTTATGCCATTTTAAATATTAGCGTCCAAAATGATTTGATGTCACTAACACAAGTGGGCAAAAGTTTCGTCTGCCAGAATATACGAATACCGTCTGCCGATATTTTCATTGTGCTACTGGTTCCCAACCCGCCAAGTTTGCAAGAAAAAAAAATTACATACCGTCATTCATAAAGTACTCACAGTGTTCTATTTCCAGTGCATCCTAGCTGGCAGAGACTTCTGGGACTTAGTGGTATGGTCCAGAAGAAATGGTTTTGTCCCAACGAGATTGGCAAACTGCATTTACGGAGACCCGGCAACCCTCGTTACTCTACAGATCACTCTGTTGCCTCAGCACAAAGCGGAATGATAAGGTGGTGTAAAAGTCTGCGTATCAGGTGAAAACTAGAATGTTTGTGTTACATCTGAAGCAACTATTTCATACTTCCTGCACGAAATAGAAAGTACTTCAAAGGCAGGTTATTATAAAAATGGGTGTCATGCAAGCAACAAATAACTGGAAAATGTGAAGTAATGAGGGGATCCAGCGAAATACGCAGAAAAGTATCGGAACTAGTAACAGAGCGAGGGTAACTGTTCTTTGGAAACCTGTACTAAATGAAAGAGAACAGGCTAACGAGGCAAATATAATTATGGAAAAAGCAGTTAAGAATAGCATTGATTATGGAAATAAGAAAAGAAGCAGAAACCAACAATATTGAAGAATGGGAAGTAACAGAAAGAAATGTTTTAAGAATAAAGTTCTAAGTTGATTAAGGCAGAAAAATATGAAAGCAGGAACAACAAGGACGAAAGAAAGGGAAACACAATATGGAGACAAGATGATAAAGAACTGAAAAAGCAGGAATCAACGAAGAAAGAAGAGGGACTGAAGCAGTGGCTTGTCCTCAGTTAGTCAATACGAAGATTTAAATACAAATATTTGCCGCCGTATAATCAGCATGTGGCAGTATTCTCGAACTAGCCGAACTAATCCCGACAAAGGACGAAAAAGTTGTTTTCTTGTTACGTGACAGAAAGGACGGCGAAATTTATGACGGCAGGAGGACTGCCTGACCGCCCGTGGCCACTCTACCGGGAACTGTGTTCGGCAGCTCTTTGTCGGCAGACGGCCGCTTGCCGCCTGCGAAAGCCAGCCAACATGCAGCGCGTCGATGCGCACACTCCGTCGTGGCCTTGAGGACCCCTTTTCTCAGAAGCGTGCACGCATCTATATCCAACAGAAAAACCGGGCCTCGGAATGAATAGCGCTTCCCGGATCATTTCTTTCTTCGAGGGCCGATTTTAACAGTGTGTGCAAACATATTCATACTAATACACTAATGGCCATTAAAATTGCTACACCACGAAGATGACTACAGACGCGAAGTTTAACCGACAGGAAGAAGATGCTGTAATTTGCAAATGATTAGCTTTTCAGAGCATTCACACAAGGCTGGCGCCGGTGGCGACACCTACAACGTACTGACATGAGGTAAGTTTCCAACCGATTTCCCATACACAAAGAGCAGTTGACCGGCGTTGCCTGGTGAAACGTTGTTGTGATGCCTCGTTCAAGGAGGAGAAATGCCGACCATCACGTTTCCGACTTTCATAAAGGTCGGATTGTAGCCTATCGCGATTGCGGTTTATCGCGACAGTGCTGCTCGCGTTGGTCGAGATCCAATGACTGTTAGCAGAATATGGAATCAGTGGGTTCAAGAGGGTAATACGGAACACCGTGCTGGATGCCAATGACCTCGTACCACTAGCAGTCGAGATGACAGGCATCTTATCCGCATAGCTGTAACAGATCGTGCAGCCACGTCTCGAAACCTGAGTCAACAGATGGGGAAGTTTGCAAGACAACAATCTGCACGAACAGTTCGACGACGTTTGCAGCAGCATGGACTATCAGCTCGGAGACCATGGCTGCGGTTACCCTTGACGCTGCATCACAGATAGGAGCGCCTGCGATGGTGTACTCAACGACGAACCTGGGTGCACGAATGGCAAAACGTCATTTTTTCGGATGGATCCAGGTTCTGTTTACAGCGTCATGATGGTCGCATCCGTGTTTGGCGACATTGCGGTGAACGCACGTTGGAAGCGTGTATTCGTCATCGCCATACTGGAGTATCACCCGGCGTGATGGTATGGGGTGCCATTGGTTACACGTCTCGGTCACCTCTTGTTCGCATTGACGGCGCTTTGAACAGTGGACGTTACATTTCAGATGTGTTACAACCCGTGGCTCTACCCTTCATTCGATCCCTACGAAACCCTACATTTCAGCAGGATAATGCACGGCCGCATGTTGCAGGTCCTGTACGGGCCTTTCTGGATACAGAAAATGTTCGATTGCTGCCCTGGCCAGCACATTCTCTAGATCTCTCACCAATTGAAAACGTCTGGTCAGTGGTGGCCGAGCAACTGGCTCGTCACAATATGCCAGTCACTATTCTTGATGAATTGTGGCATCGTGTTGAAGCTGCATTGGCAGTTGTACCTGTACACGTCATCCAAGCTGTGTTTTGACTCAATGCCCAGGCGTATCAAGGCCGTTATTGCGGCTAGAGGTGGTTGTTCTGGGTACTGATTTCTCAGGATCTATGCACCCAAATTGCGTGAAAATGTAATCACATGTCAGTTCTAGTATAATATATTTGCCCAATGAATACGCATTTATCATATGCATTTCTTCTTGGTGTAGCAGTTTTAATGGCCGTAGCGGTCGCGCGGTTCCAGACTGAAGCGCCCAAAACCGCTCGGCCATTCCAGCCGGCGTCAAATCTCAGTTTTGTGTCTTTATTTTCTACTGTTGCTATTACAATTATTATTACACACATCAAAAAAAGATTTGCAACACCTCGGTTCCGAGGATTCCGAAACCCATGCAAAAAATTGGAACAGAGATCAACATAAACATCATTTCCGCCCTTTTCATTGCTCATGAAAACCGCACATTGCATATTGTACCACCATACAGCGAGACCCTCAGAGGTGATGGTCCAGACTAGTGTACACACCGGTACCTGTAATACCCAGTGGCACGTCCTCTTGCATTAATGTGTGCCTATAATCGTCGTGGCATACTGTCCACAAGTTCATCAGGGCACTGTTGGTCCAGATTGTCTCACTCCTCAATGGCGATTCGGCACAGATACCTCAGAGCGGTTGGTGGGTAACGACGTCCATAAATAGCCCTTTTTAATCTATCCCAAGCATGTTCGATAGGGTTCATGGCTGGAGAACATGGTGGCCACTCTAGTCGAGCGATGTCGTTATCCTGAAGGAAGTCATTCACAAGATGTGCACGATGGGGGTGCTAATTGTTGTCCATGAAGACGAATGCCTTGCCAACATTCTGCGGATATGATTGCACTATGGGTCGGAGGATCGTACAGCCGTCATGGTACCTTCCATGACCACCAGCGGCGAACGTCAGCCCCACATAATGCCACCCCAAAACAGCAGGGAACCTCCACCTTGCTGCACTCGCTGGACAGTGTGTCTAAGGCGTTCAGCCTGAACAGGTTGCCTCCAAATACGTCTCTGTCGATTGTCTGGGTGAAGACATCTGCGACACTCATCGGTGAAGAGAACGTGATGTCAATTCTGAGCAGTCCATTCGGCATGTTTTTGGGCCCATCTGCATTGCGTTGCATGGTGTCGTGGTTGCAAAGGTGGACTTCGCCATGGGCGAGAGGAGTGAAGTTGCGCACAGTTTGAGTCGTAACACGATGTCCTGTGGCTGCACGAAAACCATTATTCAACATGGTGGCGTTGCTGTCAGGGTTCCTCCGAGCCATAATCCGTAGGCAGCGGTCATTCACTGCAGTAGTAGCCCTTGGGCGGCCTGAGCGAGGCATGTCATCGACAGTTCCTGTCTCTCTGTATCTCCTCCATGTCCGAACAACATCCCTTTGGTTCACTCCGAAACGTCACTAAACCCGCCCAAAGATGTAAACAACCAAGCATGAGCAGCGCCTGTTAGACGGAGGGGGTCCGACAGCCGACCAGATACAGTCATCCCACGAGGAAGGAAGTACACAGCTCGTGTTGTCTGTAGTTTAAGTATACCTAGACGGTCAATACCGCGGTTCGACCGCGTCCGCATTGTTACTTTCTGCCAGGAAGGGCTCTCAACAATGGAAGTGTCCAGGTGTCTCGGAGTGAACCAAAGCGATTTAGTTCGGACATGGAGGAGTTATAATCTTTGTAACCACGACACCATTCAGCGCGGTACAAATGGGCCCAACAACATGCCGAATGGACCGCTCAGGATTACCTTCACGTTCTCTTCATCGATGAGTGTCGCATATGGTGGTACAACATGTAGTGCGTGGTTTTAATGAACAATAAAAATGGCAGAAATGATGTTTATGTTGATCTCTGTTCCAATTTTCTGTACAGGTTCCGGAACCCTCGGAACTGATGTGATGCAAAACTTTTTTTGATGTGTGTATATTTGACATCTCCATATGCGAGCTAAGCTACTCGTGAAAGGTTCATCCTAATCCCCTGGAACCGTCTCAGCGAAATTTGGTACACATGTTAGTTAGAATGTGTAATGAAATAGTGTAGGGGTAAGAAGCACCAGCCTCCTATTGGGGAGAGTGTGATAACGTGGAGAGAGAAGGGAGGACGAGGAGATGGATAGAAACAAGGGGTAAGCAGAAGACAGGCTCAGGTAGGAGAAGGAGGAGAAAGATATGGGGCAGGAGAAGATGGACAGAGAGAGAGAGCAGGAGGAGACTGACAAAGAGAGGCGGAGGAGGAGATGGAATTAGAAGGAGGAAAGGAGACGGATGGAGGGAAGGAGCATGGACAAAGGGTGCAGGGACAGATTGACAGAGTGAGGGGGAGAAGGAGATAAGCTCAGATAGGAGGAGGAGGAGATGGAGAAAGGTAGGGGGGAGGAGGAGATGGACAGAGAGCGGGGTTGTTTGAGATGAACACAGAGAGAGAGAGAGGGAGAGAGGGAGAGGGAAGGAGGAGACGAGCTAATAGAAGACTGGAATAAAGATATACCCGGGCAACGCTGGATACTCAGCTAGTTACTGAATAAATATTAAACATGTAATCAAACTGCTCCCCTGAACATACTTGAGTAGATGATTCATTACATCTGTCTTCCTTATGTATTCATATGGCGTCGCTTTATCAGTTGTTTACATGAACCCACATTACGAAGTCTCGGCAGTAACTGTCGTGGGCTGCACATTATCACCTTTGCACGGTACGATATATTGTGCGAGCCTGCAGTCTCCTTTAGTACTTTGCGTAAATCGTCAATACCGCTCTCAGACGGTCAGTATTATTGTGCAATGCGCAGTAAATATTCAGTGTGTGAGGGTCCCTAGTGCCTGCCAAGAGCAGGAATGTCGCCGTTATTGCTATTAGTTCCTAGCCGATACTGTCATTTCAAATGGCCTTGCTTTCAGGGTGTCCCACGAGGAATGGTCAGTTTTGAAAGATATGATAGGAACTACCATTCGAAGCAAAAAGTGTAGTAAATTTTGTGGCGGCGTTCGTAGCGACAAACCCTTCGCTGTGGAAACGGCTAACGAAGTCACTGCCACACTTTTAATAGCGGGCCGACCGGTCCGCTGGAACAGTGAACAGAAAGATGAAAACCCAAACACTCTGATTAAATAAAAGTCGGTACTTATCTTTATTAACGAAGATACAGAAACACAGTAGTGAACTCCGTGTCTACAGAAATCTGTCTAGTTCGAGTCGGAGCGGCTAGGTCAGCGTCGGCTGACGACAAACAACAACTCTGCTGCGATGAACACACAACTGACTAGCAAGTACACAAATCGGTGGCGAGTATACAACTGAGCGGCGAATACAGAACTGTCCTAGCGCTCGCGACTCCAGCGCTTAAGAAGCCAGAAGCCAGCGGTGGCGCGCGCAGACTTGCGGCGATTTCCTGTATCGCTGTCGCTGCTTATGCGGACGGCGTCCGGACTTTGATGCTGCCAACCTTTTGGCAGCGGGCTCGGTTGGCATTACTGGCTAGGATATAACAGTAAACATGGGCTCTAAAACGCACGCCTTAAGAGCTATGAGTACTTCTTCAACTTCGACATTTTGAAACAAATCTTTTCTATTGAAAGCTCTTCGCTCTCCATATTATGGGAGGAGTTAGTACATATCAAACAAGAAAAAGAAGTCTAGTCAGCATGGTCTCTAAAATGCATAAGCAAGAGAGGTACGAGCACTTGATCAGTAGAAGATGCAGCAAACATGAACAAGTACTTGCATGTCTTCAGATATGCACTTTAGAGCCTATTCTTACTGGACATTTGTTCCTTGTTTTGGTCCATAATACCACCTCTCAAAATATGGAAAGCAAAGAACTTATGGAAAAAGTGATTTGTTTCAAAGTATTGAAGACGAAGAAGTGCTCATAACACAGGTATGAATCTTAGGACCCATGTTTACTCGAAATTTTTCCTGCGAATGATCGTTCCTGTCATATCTCTCTTGGGTCCCTCTGATGTGTAGACAGTCCTTCAATTTCCATTATTACCGTTATTATTATTATTCATAACATTATAATTATTATTATTTAATCGAACAATGATTCAAAAAGATTTGTCTGAAACATGAATATTTTGTTTGCCTTGTGACCTGTCTGTGATTTATGCAGCAGACGCTACGGTTCCGAAATTCAAGGAACAATTTTTGGTGAGTTACCAGATAGCTGAAATTTACTAACGGATTAAAATTTTATTCCAGACTGGAACATACACCCAGACCCACTCACGTCAGGGTAATGATGTTAGCAACCAAGCTAAATAAGCAGGCTTAATGACCCAATTCAAAGCTTCAGTTATGCGATACCTCTGTCCCCACTTTTAGACTCCACACAGGTCGTTCTGCATATACCTGGAGAAGAGGACATAGCAGAGAATGAGGCACAGTTACACCCTAAATGTTGTTTCCAGTATCATCCTACACCCTGGAAACAGTGTGCGCTTTAAAAAATTTCTTATCAGATCGATCTTGTTCTTCTGACCACACTCCAAATCGAGATTAATTGAATCATCCGTGCGTCCTTCCCGATTCGAACTGAATCTACAGTCTCTCAGTGCCTCTGTCTTATTTCCCATACTTTTCAGAGACACTCCTATGTAGGAGTTTGAAGTGGCATCCGTTTTCAAGTAAGTCATTCAAGTGTCAGCTTCTCTGGCTTCTGGGTGGACCACTAGCCATTTCGCTTCAGTTATGGCGCGTCCACGATACACCCCACTGTACCAGTCTGCCTTGTCAGCTGCCAAAGTACGAGGTATGGTAAAAAAGCAAGAAAAAATGTTTGTTCCATAAACAACTCATATTACTTCTCGACATAGTCTCCTTTAGTGGATATACAGGTGGTCCAGCTATCCTCCAGCATTTTCATTCGACGGGAAAAATAGGTTTTGTCAAACTTTGCAAAATACTCTTTAACTGCAACTCTCTTTTCCTCATTTGATGTAAATTCTCACAAGCCAAAGTTTCAAGTTTGGGAACAGTAAGAAGTCAGCTGGGGTTAAAACTGTTGAATAGAGCGGATGAGGAACCAATTCACGCACTTTCGTCATTGTTATCGCTGATGTGTGAGTAGGTGCATTATCGTGGTGAAAAAGCACTTTTTGCGTGCTAACCTTGGTCTTTTTTCAGTCAACGCAAGTTTGAAACGATCCAACAATGAAACATAACAGGGTCCAATTATTGTTCTGCCTTTTACGAAGTAAATCTCAAAATCAGTGACCATCACCTTACCAGCTTGCCTTCTTTCTCCATTGTTTTGACTATCGTTTTGACTCTGGTGTGTAATGATGGTTCCAGGTTTCATCAACGGTCACAAATCGGCTCAGAAAGTCTTGCAGATTGAGATTAAAGGCCCGTTTCACACTAGGACATTGGTGACGGTCGCCAGTGACGGTCACCCGTAATTGTGGCGAACACTCCTGGACCACCAGTGTCCGACACCGCAGGTATTGCCAACTGATTAGTTGGTTACTGAAATGGACTCGAACGAGGAGGAGCTTTTGTTGGTACTTCTAAGGAGGAGAAGGAGGAGAATGAAGACAAAACGTTTATTACACGTACATCCACTGCAACATGATAGGCTGGAGAAAGAATTGTTTTATACTCTTTATGTCGTTTGAGGATACGTTAACTATTCAGGGGTTGCAGGATATGTCACCTCATTTAGTCCGTGTTGGAAATATTGCGAACAGTATCAGTGATGACTTTACAAACTACTTCGTTACCCCTGAAGGTGAAGTGGCTTGGCAGCAGCAAAAAATGTAATTGCTAGAAATGTTACGTAACGTTAATGTGGGTAGGCCTGATTGTTCATCTGGCATTGTATTTGTGGTGTGCATTGTGCAATTATTACTGTGTTAACTGTAAGAAGTCACATTATTGTATTCACTGAACCGATTGGAACTTACAATTAAAATTATAGTGTGTCAAGATCTTGTACCTCAATAATATTATAATAAATAAATAATAAATAAAATTCATTATTGTAGTAGCCACATATGCGTAAATAATTGTAATTAAGAATAATATTTTAACTCAATTTTTTGGACCATAAAGCGGAACGCCTTAAGACACAGAAGAAAAGGGGGCGAGGGATGCAAATGTGCTTGAAGGTTACTACCCTCGTAGCCACCACTTTGTTGCTAAAGTCATCGCTTTTGACGTCCCAAATAGTGGGACGACTTTCTACTTCACTTATAAAATCTTTGGTGTTAATGAAATCTAAACTCACGGCTACAGTGTGTGCAGTATAATATATAATGAATGTTTCGCGGCACTGTCTGTTGGCAAATCTGCAGCGCTGGGTCTGTGGTCTGTGTCCCAGTGTGAACACTCCAATTCAAACTAATGCATGTCCGGCGGTGACTGCTGTGAACATAGTAACCGTGTCGGTCACATGTGGCGAGGGTGAGTCACTGCTGGGTTACAGTTGCTCGGTGAGGCGGTGTACTGTCCCGGTGTGAATGCTTCAGTTCAAACGAATGTAGCTCTGTCGGTGACGGTCGCTGACGACCATTACCAGTGTCCTAGTGTGAAACGGGCCAAATATCGCCAGACATTGTCTGGAAATGCACTTATGGTCAGCTATGAGGAATTGCGGCACGCGCCTCACACAGCTTCTTCATAGCAAATTCTCCATGCGGGATATTATGCACTTGTTCAGTTGATATGCCTACAGTCTCAACAATCTCATAAATTTTTATTCGGCGGTCTTGCGTTACCACATCATGGATTTTGTCAATGGTTTACTTGATGGTGACCTCAATTGGTTTCGTGGTGATCTCAGTTGGATTACCAGAGCGTGCTTCGTCTTCTATGCTTGTCCGACCAAGTTTAAACTCATTAATCCATAAGTAAACGGTCTTCAGTGATAGGGTACAGTTCGCGTAACTTCATCTAATTCTGTATTGATTTGTGCTGGAGTCCAACCCTTCAAATGAAAATGTTATAAACAGCATGAAACTCGGTTTTCTTCATTTTCAATCGCAGTCGATACTCTGGCCAATTCGGTCGGCTGTCAACAATGGGCTGTACACTGTTGAAATTCTTTACACGATCGTTCGAATAATCAAGCTAACAAACATGAAGACGCAACAAAAATGCTCCATTCTTTCATGGAAATTTACAGCACTTATCAAACTCTTATGTTGTAGCGTGGACGCACTCATGGCTTGTGTCACTTGGTTTGACTATGTCATTTTGCCGGCCGCGGTGGTCTAGCGGTTCTGGCGCTGCAGTCCGGAACCGCGGGACTGCTACGGTCGCAGGTTCGAATCCTGCCTCGGGCATGGGTGTGTGTGATGTCCTTAGGTTAGTTAGGTTTAAGTAGTTCTAAGTTCTAGGGGACTTATGACCTAAGATGTTGAGTCCCATAGTGCTCAGAGCCATTTGAACCATTTTGTTTGACTATGCAGACTGGCATACCGTTGGAAATACTACGAGTGTCTGTCGGCCGGTCAGCACCAAAGGAAGCCGCGTTGGTTCGGTGGAGAAAAGGGGGGGGGGGGGGGGAGGGGGCGGGAGTATCATCCTCCAGCCCCTGTTCACACACGTCGCTGTACTTGCAGTCTTGCGCCTAGTCATTAGCAACCTCCACAGTCTGAATCTAACCCATCGATTTCTGATGCCATTGACAGCCTGCCAGTGAAACTTAATGAACATGAATATGTTACAAAACCAGCTAGACGAATCATAAGCTAAACCGAGCAAATCACGAAAAACGTGGACAGCGTATTTTCTACGAGATAAACAAAATCTTCTATTTTTTAAAATTGGGAAAAAACTCGTTCTTCAGGTGTAGAAATGTGTATAATCTCAGATTGACTGTCTCTTTAATATTCTGAGATAAAATTTCCGTATAGTAAGTTTTGCAACCGTACAATTTTAGCAGGTTCTGCAAAACCGTTCTTGTTTGCAAATCCTTGTAACATTCTGGAAACATCCCCCAGGCTGTGGCTAAGCCATGTCTCCGCAATATCCTTTCTTTCAGGAGTGCTAGTTCTGCATGGTTCGCAGGAGAGCTTCTGTAAAGTTTGGAAGGTAGGAGACGAGGTACTGGCAGAAGTAAAGCTGTGAGTACTGGGCGTGAGTCGTGCTTCGGTAGCTCAGTTGGTAGAGCACTTGCCCGCGAAAGGCAAAGGTCCCGAGTTCGAGTCTCGGTCGGGCACACAGTTTTAATCTGCCAGGAAGTTTCATACCTTGTAACATTGCTTTTATTTGTGCTCTAGTACTGTAGCTATGCAAATGTTTTAAATAAAATAAATAAATAATTAAATAAATAGGTGAATAAGTAATTAAAGAAATAGTAAAGGTTAAATAAGTAATATTTTTAGCGAAGCTCCTTACTAAACGTAAAAAAGGTCCAAGAAAAGCACCAAACATTAACTCGAAATCTCCTCCTCTCTTTCGTTAGGTACCTGTACTTCTTCTTGACCTTGAAAGACTAAAACACAAACTTTAAGGTTTTCGTGTTGTTCCCAGTTATCACAATAATGCTTTCGTAGCAAAGCTTTTACATTCTTTAAAATGGTTCAAATGGCTCTAAACACTATGGGACTTTACATCTGAGATCATCAGACCCCTAGACTTAGAACTACTTAAACCTAACTAACCTAAGGACATCACAAACATCCATGCCCGAGGCAGGATTCGAACCTGCGACCGTAGCAGCAGCGCGGTTCCGGACTGAAGCGTCTAGAGCCGCTCGGCCACGGCGGCCGACTTAACATTCTTTATTTTAGCAGTTTTCAATACTGCACCTTTCAGGACAAGAGCAGGCCTTTCAGTAATTTTCAACGACTCCCCATTTCAAAGGATGCTTTTTAGTTAGTGACTCTATAAAACCGTTGCCCTTGTACAAGACTAATCTTTTTGTTCTTTATTTTTGTTACGCATATAATTTTAATCTTTTGAAATGCAAAATGCCATATATATATTTCTTTAAGGGCATGATCTGCCATTGCTTTCGATCTCTTACAGCGCAAATCGTCTCCTAGCCGGCCTGAGTGGCCGAGCGGTTCTAGGCGCTACAGTCTGGAACCGCGCGACCGCTACGGTCGCAGGTTCGAATCCTACCTCGGGCATGGATGTGTGTGATGTCCTTAGGTTAGTTAGGTTTTAGTAGTTCTAAATTCTAGGGGACTTATGACATCAGCAGTTGAGTCCCACAGTGCTCAGAGCCATTTGAACCATTTGAATCGTCTCCTAAGCGAACAATCTTCGCGCTTTTTCTCATGCTTTCAATATACCCGTCAGGGTTTTCGATAACTTCCAGTTTTTTGGAGTTTTTTTTCCAAAATTCCGAACACTCTAGCGGGGGACAGAAAAACATGGCCTTCAATGAGGAACAACATTTCAATCTTTTGCACGGCACGATGCGTCCTGTTTAAAAACCAGCGCATTATCATTGCAATCACGGTTTTACTCTTGTTAAGATTTCCACAGCCGTCAGCGAACAAACGAACCTTTTGAATGCTGTCAAGATTTAATTCGCACCTTGTGTTGTGCACACCAGATGCTATCTGGTTTGACTCCTTTGCTTAGGCGCTCTCAAGTCACAAAGAGTAGACATTTTGCGGAGTCTGTGGAGCACGAAAAATGCCGAAGCAAACTGTGAAGTTACACAGATACATCTGCCTTGAGAAATAAGTGGCTTGATTAGGCAATTTTGGAAGAGGCGCGTTCTTTTGGCAATCATAGCTTATAGTGAATACTCCGTCTTCTTCCAACCTTCCATAAAAAAACAGCGGCTCTTTTTTTATGAACGACGAGCTCCGCTTCTAGTTTCTTCTTTTCATTCGGATCCTTTTCTACACTTATTCGAGACTCCTAACTCGCACACGTAGAACACTTGCCTGCAGCAGGTGAACCAAATCCAATGTTAAAATGTTTGCTGAAAATGCTTCCGTAAAAGATGTAGTGTACCTGCGTTTCTGTTGTACATCTCCCACATTTTCTTGATTGACAGGTCTGAGTTCAGATATTCACGACCACAATTCTTTGCTCTGGATTAGTGTTTTTCCAAGAGTTTAAAACGTTTAATGTCATTGATCACCTTTTCATTTCTATCGGCGTATTTTTCGCCTTGTCTTTCGCGGTGTGTTGCTTCTTTTGAGCTCACCGGAGCGTTCAGTGATTTCATACATAATCAATGTACCCTGACTCTTCGCCGACCGTTGTGGCCGAGTGGTTCTAGGCGCTTCAGTCTGGAACCGCGCGACAGTTACGCTCGCAGATTCGGGCATGGATGTGTGTGATGTCCTTCGGTTAGTTAGGTTTAAATAGTTCTAAGTTCCAGGGGACTGATGACCTCCGATGTTAAGTCCCGTAGTGCTCAGAGCCATTTGAACCAACCCTGACTCTTCCAACTTGCAGAATACCCAGAAACGTATTACGGCAAACTGGAATTTTTTCCACGTTGTCTTCTCTTCTTTTTTGAAGAAAGAACTTTATTCAAAATGTTCTTTTAGTTCCTTCCCCTTGACGTTTTGAGGATGACGCTGTCATGTGTTGAAGGATGAAATTGTTCTGGCAGTCTGAGAGAATCTCCTTATAGAAAAGCTAGTGATTTCGCCTGAAGTGTTGAAAATTCAGCTCCGAGCACCTAAAGACCTTTCTGTTTTTCAGGTGGGAGCAAGTCGGCCTAGACTGAAACCGTTTTGTCGAGGACGTGAAACAGAAGTACGTTTTAGGTTGTGTATAGGCTATGTTGCACAAAATATGCTTTATAAGAGACCGTTTTTACCATTTCTCTTTCAGTTGCAATAACTAACCTCGCTTTTTTTTCTCAGCATTTCGTTTCCAATCTTGAGGCATTACGCCATTTGAGGCTGGGTTGTTACGAGGACCAATTACGTCGGCGTTGATGATCTAAATAGCCATAGCATCTCGCTCTCTGTTTTCATTGCCCTCTACCAAGCTATTTTCACTGAAATCCAGTATGAAAATATCCTAAAATCACACAAAACAGTACTACTCCCCACAACAACTTCTGTAACGTTTCGGCTTCCTAAAGGAAACAAAACAAACCTCTCATAAGTCTCGACATGGCAGTAAAAAGACATGGTGCCAACCTTTGTATATAATCATCTACTCCATGAGTATTAAAAAGATTAATTTCGCTAGTTATTTACTTTCAATGACAACGTTGGTAAATGCAGCCGCACACCGTGGAGCGCCCATGTTGCTAGTGTATTATAGCAGGTCTAGCAACCGTCTGACATTTTAGATTTTTCATCCGTAGGGTCTTTGCGTTTAGCAGTTTTTGCAATCCTACCCAGCTTTTTAGTGTCGTTTTGAAGCAATTATAGCGGATTGTGCAACTTGATGTATTCATATTCATATAGTGAGATTCAAGACCTTTCGTTTGATGTATCTGACACGAACTTAGAATTCTTTGCATTTAGCAGCTTTTGCAACTGCACGACTCATATAGTAGGCCAATTTTGAGACAGTGTACGAGGGTCGTTCCGAAAGTAATGCCTCCAATTTTTTTGTGGTGACTTTGGATGTCAGCGCCAGATGTCATTGGTGTAGTGCTAATACTTGAACCGCCCTCTTTCATTTGCAGGTGGTTCCGTTGTCCTGCGGTAGTTGGCGCCAGCAGAGGAGTGTTCCAAAATGGAGTCTGATATAGACGCGCATGTAAAACAGCGATGTGTGATTGGATTCCTCATTGTTGAAGAAATTGCGCCGACTCAAATGCTTCGATGCTTGATAAACGTGTGTGGAGACGATAAAATAGACGTGAGGAATGTGAGGCGATGAGTGAGGCATTTTCAAGTTGGTGAAAAGTACGCGCATGACAATCGGCGGCCCGGTCGACCCTGCATCCCTCGCAATGAGGAAAATCTTGATCAACTCACGCGTGCTGATCGGCGCTTAACGACCAGAGAATTGTATGCAAAGCTGAATGTATGATGTAATACCTTAGAAACAATGTTGGAACATCTTGGTTATCGCAAAGTCTGTGCGAGATGGATACTGCAGATGCTTACAGAAGAACAAAAAACTCATCGAATGGAAATTTGTCAAGACCTGCTGGACCAATATGGAGCTGAAGGGAACAATTTTCTGAATAGCATCGTCGCCGGACATGAGACATGGTGTCACCACTACGATCCGAAATCCAAAAGACAGTCCATGGAATGGCGATATGCGAATTCTCCATCAACGAAGATATTCAAGACACATCTGCCTGCAGACAAACTGATGTGCACAGTCTTCTGGGATAGCCAGGGTGTGGTGCTTTTGGATGTCATGGAGCCTGAAGAAAATGTCAATAAGACGACACTGACTAAGCTGAAAGCCAGAATTTCCAGCTAAGTCCAGGGAAGAAGACCAACTTTCACCTGCAACATAATAACGGCAGGCCTCACACCAGTTGTGCGACCATGCAACGCATTGCAAAATTCGGCTGGACTGACACATTCACTATACAGTCCCGATTTAGCGCGTTCAGACGTCCATCTCTTTGGGCCTCAGAAAGATGGGCTACGTGGCGAACATTTTCAAGACTCGGATGTCGTTGTCAGGGCTGTAAGAAAGTGGTTAGCCTCAACTGGTTCCGATTTTTACAAGCGCGGTAGGCAGACTCTGGTTCATCGTTGGCAAAAGTGCATACCGAATGGTGGTGACTGTGTGGAAAAATGACAGTCTGTAGCTGAAATATTGCTCTATTTAGCTGTGTTGTTTTGATTTATGTACCTCCTGTAGTTACCATGAACAAAAATAGGAGGCATTACTTTCGGAATGACCCTTGTATTTAAAACATTTAAAGAAACAATTCGATTGGCTCTATGGCTGTAGATAGAGGTACATATATATTTTTGACCTTAAAAAGAAAAGAAAAACAGGCTCAGCTTTACATAAAGTGCCAGCCTGCGGATCGAAAGGTCCTGAATTCGATTCCGAAGTGGACCTAAGTTTTTTGTCTCTCACTTTTTACTTTTTCTACCTCCGGCAACGTTTGTTGATGTGAAAAACACAGTGTTGCAACGAGGCTCGGAGCATACGTTGAACTGTGGGTCCTCTCTGTAAATGGCCAGATAAGTAAGTTCATCTGTTGGGGCAAGGCTACAGCATACCATCTCCAACAGGACCATGCCTAATGCAACACTGTGAGGTTCAAAACAAACTTTAGGTTAAAACAGATTCTTTCCTAAAAATATTGTTTCAAAGTCAGTTGAATAATTCATATTTTATATACAGCAGCAAAATTATTAACTTTTCTTGGCTTGTTACAATCCTTTAGTGAGTCAGCTAGAGCATCACTTGTGAAATAAGTTGTTTTGTACATCCCGGATCTTGTTGAAATGTGTGGCTGTTATTCAGTGATGACTGCTAAGAGGCACGGCAATCAGCTACAAATATTTTTTCTCTGGCGTTTCGGTAAGTATTTGCAATTTCGTTTTAGCAACGTGTTGCAGGAGTCAGCACAAACAAATACTGATCATCACGTCTTTCACATGACGCCCATCGTTGACTGAAAGGTTGGTTTGTTTACCATTGCAAACAAATTGATTTTTAAAGTGAACTTTTAGGTGTTCAAGCCATAGAGCGGTCTAAAATTAGTGTAGTGCGCTATTCGTTTTATTGACATGCATTAACAGGAACAACAAAAGACGAAGAATAATCAGTACACCAGCAGGGACAGCATCGCCCTGGCCCTCTCCGACGTCGCTGCATGTCAATAAAACAAATATCGCACTACACTAATTTCAGACCGCTCTATGGCATGAACTCCTAAAATTTCACTTTAAAAATCATTTAGTTAGTAACAAGAAACAAATCGACGCTTTCAATCGACGTTGGGTGTCGCATGAAAGACGTGATGAGCAGTATTTGTGTGGGCTGACTTCAGCTACAGGTTGCAAAAAAGAAATTGCAAATGCCTGACAACTCTTAGGAAAGACGCACTGTATATGCTGTTGATGATATTGACAGTGCAAAGAAATAAATGTACCATTTGAGAATTGTCATAATGATCCAACTCCGCCATAGCCGGTCCCAAGCCCGGTTGAGAAAGGAGGAGGGGGAGGAGTATGTGGAAAGTAACGGGAAACTACCACATTACATTCCCAAGCAGTACATGGTATGTCTCTCCATGTGAAAGATTCCGGAGTTAAAACTTCCCCTCATTCGGATCTCCGGGAGGGGAACACATTGAGAGTAGACATATTTGAAAGGAAGAAAGGGACAGTGAAGGGAGGAAAGATACGGATTGGAACATGGAATGTGAAGACATTTCTGCAAGCAGGAAAGCTAGAGAATGCAAAGCGGGAGATGAAAAGGAACAGATTAGATGCCCTCGGTTTGTGTGAAATGAGATGGGGAGAGAATGGGGAGATAGAAAGTGGAGATTATAAACTCTTTTACTCAGGGGAAATCAAGAGTGGTGAAAACGGAGTAAGAATATTGATAAGGAAAAAGTTGAAAAATAAGGTAATGAAGGTACAATATATTGATGGAAGACTGATGATGATACGACTGAAGGGTAGTTCAAAAGATTTGGTATTAATACAGGTATATATGCCAACCAGCCAGCACAGAGATGAGGAAGTGGAAGAATATTATGATAAAATACAAGAACTCATCGAGAAAGAAAATAGAAATGCCTGCATTATCATCATGGGGGACTGGAATGCAATGGTGGGTGAAGGAAGAGATGAAGATACAGTAGAAAAATTTGGATTAGGAATAAGAAATGAGAGAGGTGAACGACTAATTAGTTTCTGTAAAGAAAATTCATTAGCAATGGGTAACACATTATTTGAACACAACAAAAGGAGATATTACACATGGATATCAAATTTGAATAGGGAAGATATCAGCTGGACTACATCCTGATACAAATAAGGTTTAGGAACTGTTTGAAGAATGCTAAAGCTTATCCAGGAGCGGATATAAATTCAGACCACAACCTAGTGATGGGAGAAATACAAGTGAAGTTGAAAATAGTCTGGAGAGGTAAAGCAAAGGAAAGACTAAACATAGAAAGACTCAAAGACGTAGGAAAGGCATCAGATTTGGAGAACAGATTTATGAAAATGGCAAAGAGGTAATGTTGATGAAAGTGTTAATGACAAGCGGATAAAAATGAGGGAAGGACTCATGGACTCTCCCAAAGAAGTACTAGGAATTAGAGTATCCCAAAGCACCAGGAAAGAATGGATAACAGAAAACATTTTGAAAAAGAGGTACAGGAAACTGAATAATGAATTAAGAAGAGAAACTGAAGAAGGAAGAGAAAAATGGATGTAACAGAAATGCGACGAAATATAGAAAGTGGAGAGAGAGGGAAAGTATGAAATGATGTATAGACTGGCTAGTGAGATAGTTTTTGAACGTAAAAGAAAGAGGAATAACATGGAAATAGAAAGAGCGGATGGTACTCTAGCAGAAGAACCACAGGAGGTTTTGAAGAGATGGCAAGAATATATTGAATGTCTGTATAAGGGGGATGAAATGCAAAGCGAAATTGAGGTTGAAGAGGAGCAATATGTACCGGAAGATGGTAAGTGATTTACCATCTTGGAAGCAGAAGTAGAAAAGGCGCTGAAGGAGATGAAGAATAGGAAGGCATATGGAATAGATGATTTGCCAGCAGAACTGTTAAAGAGTCTGGGAAACAAGGCAAGAAAAGAAATAGTCTACCTCTGTAACGTGATATATGACAACGGGGAATGGCCTGAGGACTTCGCTGCAACAGTTATGATACCAACAGAGAAAAAGAGAAATACTAAAAAATGTGAAGAGCACCGAACCATCAGTCTAATTTCTCATTCAGCTAAAGTCTTGCTGGGAGTGTTGAATAGAAGGTTATATGGCAAGCTGGATAGAGGGATTGCAGAGGAGCAGTTCGGATTTAGAAGAGGAAAAGGAACAAGAGATGCTATTGGCCTGCTAAGAACTATAGGGGAAAGATATATGGAAAAGGGTAGAGAAATCTTTGCTGTTTTTATAGATTTAGAAAAGGCTTTTGACAGAGTTCAGTGGAACAAGCCGATGGATATCTTGAAGAGGAAAGGAGTAGATTGGAAAGAGATACGACTGATACAGAATCTATATTTACACCAGAAAGTAAGGATAAGGATTGGAAATGAAATGTCAGAAGGAAGCAGCATTGGACGAGGTGTTAGACAAGGTTGTTGCCTTTCCCCATTGTTGTTTAACGTATACCTTGAAGAGATTATTGCGAAAAGTTTAGATGGGAAAAGAGGAATATATATTGGTGGAAAGAGAATAGAACGCATAAGATTTGCTAATGACATGGTAATAGTGGCAGAAAGTGAGCGGACAGTGAATAACATGCTCAAAGATCTGAATGAAGCATGTGTGGAATATGGGATGCAAATAAACACAGCAAAAACAAAGAGTATGGTCATCAGTAAAAGACGCAGACTGTCCAATATTAAAATAGGACAATCTACCATTAGCCAAGTAAGTGCATTTAAATATCTCGGAAGCACAATAACTGAAGACTTGAGATGTCACCAGGAGGTGAAAACTCGAATTGCCATAGCGAAGGAGGCATTCAACAGAAAGAGGAGACTCTTATGTGACAAATTAGATAAAGGACTAAGGAAAAGGCTTGCCAAATGTTTTGTCTGGAGTGTGGCACTATATGGGGCAGAAACATGGACTCTGAGACGCGAGGATGAAAAAAGGTTAGAAGCATTTGAGATGTGGATGTGGAGGAGAATGGAGAGAATAAGCTGGATGGAAAGAGTGAGTAATGAAAGAGTATTGGAAAGGGTTGATGAGAGAAGATGTCTGCTGAAGGTTGTAAGAGAAAGGAAAAAGAACTGGTTGGGACATTCATTCAGAAGGGAGTGCTTGCTAGTAGATGCTTTGGAAGGATTGGTTTGTGGGAGAAGACTGAGAGGAAGAAGGAGATACAAGGTGATAGACGACATAAAGGGAAGAGGAAATTATGCAGACCTGAAGAGGAAGGCAGAAGACCGGACAGCCTGGAGAACTACCATGTGAAAACCTGCCTTTAGGCAGAACACTGATGATGATGATGATGATCCGAAGTCAAAGATGGCATCGAAATAAACTTAAAAAAAATTGCGGCTAGTTGCCATTTCTCTCAACAATTTAATTCGAAATTACCTTTGATATTTTAAACAAGTACACTAATGATGTGTATGAATCGCCTCTGGACAGAAATCTTAAGTGTAACAATTAGATGCTCATGGTGTGGGAGAGCTGAACCATACTAAATTGGAAGCAATCGTCAGAGTGCATCAATGACTCATCAGTTCATGTCTGTGAGAATCCCTTGCGCGCCCCTTTCTAAATAATACAGAAACCTTCCTTGATTCCTCTGTTAGATATCTCAGTGCAGCGCTGGATAAGTATTTAAACTAAAGTATATTTTTCATGCTTTTTGATGGGGACGTCAAAATAAAAAGGTTTCAGAGTCTAGTTTTGCCCATCTTCAGTTATAGTGACGCCTTACAACAAGATCTAAAGAGTGGTAGTTTCCGGCGTCTTAACCCGCCCTAAATTCCTGTGTTGCCATAACCCCAAACAGCTCTCCTCAAACATAGCATTCCTACACTGACACCGACAACACTCACGTGACACCAGATTCTTACATCCTAAATTACTTTCACTCCCATTTATATCAAAGGTGTTTAACTTCGTCCTGTGTTGCAATCACTCTACTACGAAATATCTGTCCCATAACGTCAAAAAGTTACGCATCTCTTTAAAAATATGTTAATGGCTTAACTCCCGATATAATGCTAGCACTCCCTTTCCTTCTCCCAGTTTAAATACCCCACAATCTGCAGTCTCAATATTGCCACCCAACGTCTTACACGCCTTTATACTCCTAGACTTATTTTTCTTTCTGCAAAGGTTGGCAACTTGCTTTAAATGTCGAGAAATGTAAAACTGTGCACTTCACAAAACGAAAAAAACGTAGTACCTGTGACTGTAACATCAGCTGGAATCGGCCAACCCCTTCTAATACGTCTATGTAAAAACTTTGTGGGGATATGAAATAGAATAAACACATAGGCTCAGTGGTGGACAGAGCAGGTGATAGACTTCAGTTTATTGGTAGAAGGCCAGGGAAATTGTCCGCCTCGATAGCTGAGCGGACAGCGCGGCGGAATGCCATGCAAAGAGGCCCTGGTTCGATTTCCGGGTGGGTCGGAGGTTTTCTCCGCTCAGAGACTGGGTGTTGTATTGTCCTCATCATCCTCATCTCATCCCCATCAACACGCAAGTCGCCGAAGTGGCGTCAACCAAAAACAATTGTACCAGGCGACACGTCTACCCGACTGGAGGCCCTAGCCACACGACATTTCATTTTACCAGGGAAATTCAATCACTCTACAAAAGAGAATGCTTATAAATCACTCATCTTAGAATATTGCTCAAGTGTGTGGGACTCATTCCAAATTAAACATATACAAAAAGGGCAGCACGAAAAGGTTTGTTTGAGCCGTGGGAAAGTGTCACCGAGATGCCGAATAAACTGAATTATTAACCACTGCAAACAAGGTGGTTAGACATGCCCATAATGATTTAGTAGCAACAATACCCACGCTCCGAATTGCAAAAGAGTGTTTTAATGCTTTTCTGCCACTAAAACGTTGTGGGCTTGTCTAACCATCTCGTTCGAGGTATATCCAAAGGTTAATCTCCTTATAAGAAGTGTTTTTTACTTCAAACGACCCTCAACGAAATAAGAGCCAATCGCGCCTTTATCCGTTGATGTTAGATTCAACATTCAATCCTCACTGTCGTTGATTGAACACTTGACGAAGCCGCTCGGTCACTAATACTAGTTTCTCAAATGTATATCCTTCTAATATTTGACGCAACTACAAGGGTGATCAATATTTCGTCCATAAATTATATGCCTTCTTGGAGAAGTCACTGACAGTGCTTCAACCCACCTTGAATTTCACTGCCATGAAACTCTTCATGTAGTGAGATATACAAAGAAAGTGCTGCAGATGCGAGGGCCGCTGCATTGGTAACATTTTTAATAAGAATACGGTTTCTGAGGACGTAACTTGTAGTTTCATAAATCCTTTTACAGTAATAACGGACAGAGGGATAAACTTCCAGCCGATGAGTTACTGGACGTAATTCGTTTTACATTGTCTTAATGGCAAATGTTGTTCTGTTACAATGAAGTTCTTTATGAATACCATGTTGACCTCTGTCTCGATGATTCAGAAACTAGCAAAAGCATGTTCTTCTTCGTTTTAGTGTACTTCTGACTATTCATCACGGTGTAAATTAATTACCGATATCACAAACTAGTCAGAAAACGTCAGTTCGCCTGGATGTATACCCAGTTCCAGACTGAGTTTTCGAAATTTACCCGTAGCAGACGAAAAAGGTTCCCAAAATGATACGGTTTCGGCAACTTTTCCCCAAATATCTTTAACCTGCCTATTCCTTTAAACTATTATTTGTTATCGGTATCGGCAGTTTAAAGAGGTGGAATTATGTGTTCACAGCTGTAAAATTATCGAACATGTCAAACCGTTATAGTACATAAAGAAAAATTTTTAATTTGTAAATAAAAACAGTAGCCTGAACCAAAAAAACCTACCCTATGGGCGCCAAACTTACTTTCTTCCTGCTTTTTTCATTGTTTTGTTGATTTACCATCATCGCACCACACCACCACCAAGCCTATATCTCACTAAGCAACGCGACACCTCTGTTCAGTATGCTACTGTGAACACCCAAAATCTGTAACTGTGTTTTTTATTTACACCTCCTGAAGGCCGATTTGTCATTACCTTACACTTAATTGTAACAAATCATACCAAAACCGATGCGGTTTTGAGACGTCCTCATTATCTGAAACAGTATATATTCATAGGACATACGTTGCAATATAAAACCCATCAGATACAAGCTTCAACTAC
Source organism: Schistocerca cancellata (assembly GCF_023864275.1). Lineage (NCBI taxonomy): Eukaryota > Metazoa > Arthropoda > Insecta > Orthoptera > Acrididae > Schistocerca > Schistocerca cancellata. The sequence goes on along the minus strand of NC_064626.1, from coordinate 1,117,904,305 downwards.
GACGGCGAAATCTAGTACCACGTCTCTTCACAACTCGATACGACCACGAAAGTCGATGGACATCCCAAACGGTCGAAACCATGCATGTACATTTTACTCGTCATAGTGGTATCACGGAGATGTATTACCGCCGTGAGCCCAACTTCTCCCTAAGAAGAAAAGGTGTACCGTATTTTACGCCCTATAAGTAACACATTTTTGTTCGATAAATCGTCTCCAAAATTCAGATGCGTCTTATACTCGAAATTAATATAAAAATGTCCAGTGTTGGGTTTAAAGATCCTGTCTTGAAAATGGCCATACATTCGATATAGCGGGAACCTATCTCTATCTGGCAACACTGGATTCAACACTGGGTTCAACCGTTAGCAGCAGTGCACTGATACGACGAACTTGAGTTGCGGTGATTCACAAGCTTACTAACAGTCCCTCCTGCCCCACAATCACAAACCCAGAACACTGTCCAGCCTATGATGCGTCATTGTAGCCTACGCTGCCAGTGAACTTGAACGGAAACTGGTTTGTTTTATCGATAGCAGTACAATGTTTTTATTAGTAGCTTGTTTCGTAATGGAAAAAAAATAAAAGGTATTCCTATGATGCGGGCTGTAAATTGAAAGTAATTGCATATGCAGAAGAACATGGAAACTGAACAGTTAAGCGGCATTTCTGCCCTCCACCAACAGAAAAAACCATTCAAGACTGGCGGGCTTGTAAAGAAGAACTGAAAAAAATGAGGAAGGCTAAATGTGCGAATAGAGGACTGAATGCATAATGACTAAAAATGGATGAAGACGATTTTCAGGGCTTGTAAAGATTTGCTCGGTTTTATAAACTAAGAATTCTTTTAGTCTGGCTTTCCAGTCTGATAGTAAAAATGATAAAAATGTTATTTTTAAAACAAAACTGCTTAAAAATGAAGGTGTGTCCTATTGCCCATAGCGTCTTAGGCGCCGTTCATACTAAGGCGGTATACGATAAAGCGACAGATCGTAAGCGACATACGATACGCGACACACATTGACAGGCATTTGAAATCTAAAGGGAAGCGATGAAAAGGTTCACAGAGGCGCGATTACGCAACATATCGTAAGTGACATATCTCCCCCAGTGCCGCATGCCGGTCTCTGCAGCGATTGGTGGCGTACGTTAAAATTCAAATGGTTCAAATGGCTCTGAGCACTACGGGACTTTACATCTATGGTCATCAGTCCCCTAGAACTTAGAACTACTTAAACCTAACTAACCTAAGGACATCACACAACACCCAGTCATCACGAGGCAGAGAAAATCCCTGACCCCGCCGGGAATCGAGCCCGGGAACCCGGGCGCGGGGAGGGAGAATGCTACCGCACGACCACGAGCTGCGGACGGCGTACGATATTTCGAGCTGTTAACATGACGGGGAGAAGAGAATACAATTCTGTGCTTCGTTTCATTAATTTAGTGAAAGCTCTTCAGTGCATCTGGAATTATTCCATTGATGCATGCAGTAAGACAGATGCGACGAGTGCCGCATGGAGGGAAATTTCATCAGAAATAAAAAGATACGGCTATATATTTATTTATTACACAAAAGACAAATAAGTAATTAAATTGTAATATTATTAACTCATATTGTAAATACTTTGAAACTCCTACACGAAATAAGTAATTCAATTATATTTCAAAGATTAATTATAATTCAGTTTAACAGAATAGTCATTTACAAAAATGTTGCTTCAAATTACATTTCAGTAACGTGATAAATTTAAGAACTTAACATTATTATAAATTAACAAATGGTGCTTTATAATGAAGTATGCCGACCGTTTTTTATTTTAAATTTTCGTATTTTTTTACTTTAATTTGAACTGTTTACAGGTATATAAAGAATTTGTTGTACTAAATGACTGGGTCTTGTAAACCTACACATCTCCATTGTGTAGGGATTGCACCAGTTGGTTTCAGAAAGTATTCACCTGGTTTATTTCGTAAGCGATTAGCTGCGTTCAAATTGTTGCTTTGACTGAACGCACTGTTATCTGGCGAAGCTGGTCTCACAGAACACATATTAAATTGTTGTGGAACATATGGTTGGCCTTCTCGTCTGCATATAAAATTATGAAGCACGCATGCTGGCTTAATAGTGTGCTCAGTGTTACTTCTGTTGGTATAAATTGGTCTGTCAAATAGACGAAATTTTGAGGTTTGCATTCCAAAGATGCATTCCACACTTTTTCTGCCTCTTGATACTCGGGAGTTGAATATTCCTTTGCATCATTTAAAACTCTTTTTGTAAAGGGTCGCATTATATTATGCTAGAGAGGGAATGCTTCATCTGTCACAGAGTGGAACGGAAAAGGATTGTCATTTGCCTCGCCTGGCAAGGGAGTTGCTTCGCGTATTCTCAATTTATTACTGTACAATAATTCTCCGAGAGTTGATTTGCGGAGCACAGCACCGTCACTACTCCGTCCGTAGTCTCCCATCTCTATTGCGGTGAACATTCCATCTGGCTCAGACAAAGCTATTGAAAAGAATCCTTTGTAATTATAATATGTGGACCCAGTATTTGGGGAACACTGAACGCGGAAGTGTTTGCCATCGAGAGAACCAGTACCGTTAGGTGAATTCCATAACTCATAATAACGTTTCGATATTTGCCTCCAAGTTTCCCTCCGTTGGTTGTAGCATATACAGCAGTTGTAAGTATGACCATGTAGCAGCACAAGTCGAATGAACAATGTAACTGACAGTTGATTTACCTCTGTAAAATTGCAAGGAAAGATCCTGAGAACTGCTTCCGGTAGCTAGATACACAAAAAAGTTACAAAAATTTTGTGTCTTCGTTTTCAAGTTTGACACAACAATAAAAGCAAAATTAGAACTATAATATTATGTTAACTAAATTGAGGGTTTTAAATTGTTAATAGTTGCATAAGTCTCGTTGTGTTTTCATATGTATAAACAACATTGTGTTTTAATTTTATTAAACAACATTTTTAAATAAATCCTATTGATGTCTACTTTTTAAAATCTTTTTTCAGAAAAGAACTGTCGAGAGAGATGGAAGAATATCAGAACAGCATATGTTCTCTGAGACCACCAAAGTCTGGTGCTAGCCAGAATTAAAAGAAAACGTATTATTTGATTGAGCATTTAGCTTTTCTGCAAGCGTATTTGAAAGGAGAAAATACGTCCGACAATCTTCGCGTTGAAGATACAGCAGTAGAAGAGTCCAATATTACTCAGAGCGATAAAAGCGATACTTTTGTTGAAGAGGAAATGCCCGACGAAGCTTCTTCCGTGCAATTACTTGAAAAACCTGCTCGCAAAAGCTCAAGCGAAACACACAATAAACGAAAGTGAAAAGACCAGGTCGACGATGCTTTTATAGAATGGATGAACATGAAAAAATCTGCTAATAAAAGTAACCAAGATGCTGAACAGAATTTCCTTCTTCTCTTTTACCTACTCGGAAAAACTTTAGCTCGCATCGGAGGCAGATTTAAAAAAAATGGTTCAAATGGCTTTGAGCACTATGGGATTTAACATCTACGGTCATCAGTCCTCTAGAACTTCGAACTACTTAAACCTAACTAACCTAAGGACAGCACACAACACCCAGTCATCACGAGGCAGAGAAAATCCCTGACTCTGCCGGGAATCGAACCCGGGAACCCGGGCGTGGGAAGCGAGAACGCTACCGCACGACCACGATCTGCGGACTGGATTTTAAAAATACAAACCATGTCTCTTCTACATAAAGTTGTCGGAAGAGGACAAACTAGAGAATGTGGAATCCAGTGTTTCAGTTGGTTCCAGTCCTTCTACTTGGAGTGTTCCACTCCTTCTACTTGGAGTCCGAATGCCATCATGACATCTTACAAACTCAGTGTAACATGAGCAATATTGCAACGACTTCGGGATTCAATCCGATTGCCCCACTGCCGCAAGAAAGTGAAACTAATTGGTACAATTTGTAAAATATTATAAAGCATTACAAAAATAAAACTGCTCAATTTCATTAATATTACTGTTTACATTTATTTCTATTTACCTTATAGTAATCGGGAGTTTTTCATCCTGAGAAATAGCCTTCCTGAAGTGTGTATCTTCTTTTTCAAGGGTTTGTGACACTAGGCGCTTCAGAAAATGGAACCGGCCGTTGTGGACGAGTGGTTCTAGGCCTTCAGTCTGGAACCGCGCGACCGCTACGGTCGCAGGTTCGAATCCTGCCTCGGGCATGGATGTGTGTGATGTCCTCATGTTAGTTAGGTTTAAGTAGTTGTAAGTTCTAGAGGACTGATGACCTCAGATGTTAAGCCCCATAGTGCTCAGAGCCATTTGAACCATTTCAGAAAATGGACGTTTTCGGGGTTCTTTCAGTAAAACTCCCTGAATTTTGGTTCATGTTGAGACAACTCTCGAGAAACAACAGCCGAACTGTGTGCACATTGGTAAGAATGCAGGGATGTATCCCGTGTTTCCTTTTTCTCATCCTACACCTGAACCAATAAGCCACTACAACGTTTTCCTCACTTGTGCTCATATTTGTAACTAAAGTAGTAAGACTTGTGTTCACACAACATTTTTATCATCCATATCGCGCCGATTTATCGCCCGTTGTCATGAGCCTTTCTAGCAATATATTGTCGCAATATACTTCTTATTACATATCGCTTATCGTATGTCGCCGAAGTATGAACGGCGCCTTTGTAAAATACGCTATCGATTGATGTGAAGAGTCGTGACGTCTAGCTAGTATCTAGAAAATTAAATATGTGTTGTTTGAACGAAAATATCGGAGATGGTGTTATTATTCATTGCAAAATGATTGACCCCTGACTCTGATCTCATATTCTTGTCATATCGCATGACGAATTCGACGTGTTATATCTTGCCGGGATCGTGAAAATGTCTACTTTCATTTGGTGTATGACTGTATACGCAGTAATGCTTAAGACAAAGCCTGCTTTTTCCACCATTTTTGGCGAGTGTCAAATTTGAGGAGTCGTAAAGTCAGATAGAAATTAGGAGAAAAATTTCCTTTGCACAGTTTAAAGATACAACCATACTCAACTTCCAGACGAGTTGTCGTTGTTTTGCATTTAGTCGTTTTGCCCTAATGATGATGGGCGTAGATTGCTGCAATTCTCGTAATGGTGATACATATTATCAAGACGAAAGTGTAAATTCAAGCTCTATTGTTGCCTTTCACAACTGCTATGTTTTAAGCAAGTAAAGCTACACAAAGAGCTAATCTAACGTTTTTAATTTATTTGCTTTTGCGTTTCTATGCGCCGCGGGCTCGCATGTACTCTATTGACGGGACCTCTGAACAGTATTTCCACTTCATTGTTTACATCGCGTCTTCCCAGTCGGTTAGGAAAAAATCGTACTCTTATTCGTTGTGTAGTCGTGTGAGACGGTGCTCTAACATAATCAGTTACCTTGAACTTATGTGAAACCATGCATCGTATACGGAGTTGTGAATAGTCTCTTGTGATCAGTACGCTTGCTTACTTTGAGACCTAAAAAGAACATGTCGCGTGCAGATCCGTATCACAGGCAGTAAAGAGAGATTCTGAAGGTCTCGGTATTGGTGAAAGTGCAGTGAAGCGAATTTCGAGAGAATGTAGAGAAACTTCACATCTTGTATCAACAAAAAAGAGTTGTGGCAGGCGACAGAAATTTGTATTGGACGAGTTTACACAGGGAGTAATAAGAAGATAAATGCACGACTCCTATATGGAAAAGCAGTTTCCAGCAGTGGCAGCCGTGTTGGAAAAGTTGAACACTGAAATGTAGGATTTTACTGATATGGTTGAAACAACCCTTTGGTGTGCTATTCGAAATCTAAGCTTCAGATACAAAAAGTTCAACAAAAAACCTATAAAAAAAAGCACTCCGTCTTCAGGCCACGGGTGGCCTACCGGGACCATCCATCATAACGACCGGGAGAGTGGTGTGCTGACCCCACGCCCCTCCTATCCACATCCTCCACTGAGGATGACACGGCGGTCGGATGGTCCCGGTAGGCCAACAAAAAAGCTATGTTGATGGAAAATAACCAAGCAGCAGGAAAAAGAGACGAGTTCTTGCGCGAAATAAGACACTTGCACAACACTGAATGGACTATTTATTACACTGATGAGAGTTGGTGTGGTGCAACCTTTTTTAGAAAGTTTGGTTGGCAGGAACAAAAAATGCCTTATGGATCAGAAAATGTATACGATTATCACAGAGAAAGTGTTCAAGAGTGGAACGGCTCGAAAGGAGGAATTCATATACCGTCCAGTTCTGGAAAAAGGGTTATAATGTGCCACATTGGGGACAAGATAGCTTTGTGCAAAGTGCCGGTTTATGTTTTATTGGGCAATAAGGAAGTACAGATTATCATTGTGAAATGATTGACAGATACTAAGAAGAGTGGTTCATAAACGTTCTCGAAAAATCATCAAAAACAGACTGCGATTGTTTTAGATTGGGCTCCGTATCACACGAAGATAAACCCAGTATCATGAAATCCACCTACGAAATGGAGAAAGGATTCTATTATTGAATGGTTGGAAAGCAATACTGTAGTGCTTCCATCGAATGTCACATCATATGAGGAATTTACTAAACCTGGCTTACTGGAACACGCACGATCGCACTTCATGGAGCAGGAAGATCTTTTGGAAAGTATGCTGCTGTCAGTGGACAAGGAAATTAAACTTCTGTGGTTGCCTCTAGCGCACTGTGAATTGAACGCCACTCATGTTACTTTGGTATTTGTCAAAAACAAGGCAGCAAAGGAGAACAAGAATTTTAAAATAAATGATACTTCACAGTTGTGTCGTTCCGCTCTGGAAAGTGTTCCCCAAAGTGTCTGAAAGAATTCAATGAGCCATGTACAGCAATTTGAAAGTAGTTCTGCACGAAGAGCCCACTGTCCTGACATAGCAATAGAACCGTCGCTGATCCAAGTAGACGACTGCCATAGCAGCAGTGAGACCTCAAGCCAGCAGCGAACGCGATTAAGGTAGGTTTTATTTCAGTCATCATTCTTGACTGCAAAATTTATTCCAACCAATCAAATGGTTCAAATGGCTCTGAGCACTATGGGACTTAACATCTTAGGTCATCAGTCCCCTAGAACTTAGAACTACTTAAACCTAACTAACCTAAGGACATCACACAACACCCAGCCATCACGAGGCAGAGAAAATCCCTGACCCCGCCGGGAATCGAACCCGGGAACCCGGGCGTGGGAAGCGAGAACGCTTCCGCACGACCACGAGATGCGGGCTCCAACCAATCGACTTTTCCATTTACTGTTGAAATGTGCTATACAAATGTTCATTTATTGTGAGCTGTTTGCATATCGAACATTTATTTGCAATTTCCCTCCACTCGCAGCAAAAACTGAAAGCAACAAATGCTGTACTGGAATGCGACTGCGACTGATGAACAGGCGCTTATGGCGCATTAGAACAGCGGCGATGTTCTGGTGTGACAACTACGCTCCGTCACAGCCTCACGTATAATGCAGCTACTAACACAACTGCTTTACAGACTGTTAACTAACAAACAAGAGGAGTATACGTTAGTAAAGACATACGATGCTACCAACAAAAGTTCAAGCGTTGTTCGTCGCAATAGCTACAACGGTAAGCTCAGTCCCAGCGTCTTGCGTTTAGCATTATAGTGGCAAATGAATAATCAGAAAATAACGAAAATCCGCGTGTAAATAGAACAAGGTTGTATCTTTAAACTGTGTAAAGGGAATTTTTCTCCTAATCACGGTTTGATTTTTATGCGCCCCTAAATTTGACACTCGCCGAAAAAATACCTAGAAAAAACATGGTTTCTCTTAAATATTACAGCGTATGTCGCCTCCATTTCAAATAAGATCTACCATTCACACACTAAATAAAAGAAGACATTTTCACGATTCCGGCAGATGTTTGTAATCGAATGTGACCAGAATACGAGCTCAAAGTCAGGGGTCAATCATTATGAAATGGGCGAAGTAAAATTATCAGAGATGGCGTAAGTATTAAGGCCAAGGAGATAAAATACCTCCCCAGTTTCACCGATAAAAAATTTTCTTTCCTAAAAATTCGCCAAGGTCCCTGTTTTCCCAGAAGTTCCCCTAAAAAATATTTTTCCCCAAATCTGCGAAAAAAAAACAATCTGGAGTCGCTGCACAGAAGATACTACGGTAATTTCAACTGCTATTCTCCTTATTAATTTTTGTGTGTTATTATCTGTTCTCGGTAAATCAGCGTGCTTCTATCCACTTGCTACTGATCAACTTTCTGTTGCGAAATGATCTGCATATTTAAGATCCGTGTCTCATTCACATGCAATAGAACTTACACAAGAAAATTGTACGCTAATTGAAGCCTTGTAGATTGGACCTGAATGATGCTGGACAACTAACGAACACATGAGTTCTCGTTCCACTAGACGCAGAAAAATACGGCAGAATTAATTGTTGGATACGCGAAGTTCCGACTGTTTCAGTTTCTCGAATGTATCTTCCAGACTTATTCAAAACCATCTTCAAAAAACGATGTCATTTACACCAGACTGTTTGGTTAAATTAAGTACTGTATTTAGCACTAAAGGCCACTTAAGAGCTTTGCATCAAGTGCACCAAACAGAACAACGAAGTCGTGCGGAAACAAAAAGAAATTTTTGTACGCTAAGACGGTGACGTAGCTGCCGTGAAGACACTTACAGTTAGAAACATACAGGGTGTTTAAAAAAGGTGAGTTTTGGTCAAAATTAGAATAAATGTTTCTATAATAATGTGTCCGGGAGCCAGTGCCCGTAAGATAAGGGGCGCTTTATTTGTGACGAGTAATGCGTAGTGTTCGGTGATGTAGGTCGTGTTACTCGTCAAGGAGGTCCGGTAGCATTGCCTGGCGTTTCACTGGAGCTAAATCCGTTGGATTTCTGACTCTAGGGGTATTTAAAGCCGTTGGTGTTTGCGCAACACATCGCCAATGTGCAGACGTTCCAGACACGCGTGACTGATGCATGTGACAGTTGGAGCCAGGTGTATTTGAAAGAATGCATGATTCACTGCTAAGAACGGCTGAAGGATGTGTCAGGATCCGTGGTAACCACTTGCAGCATTGCCTATAGTGTCTACCTCTACGTAAAGACAGATGGGAGTATGAGGACAGATTGGTTCATATTTCTAATGTCATACCAAAAACGCGCAATTAAATACAAAAAATTGGGCCAGGTGAGAGCAGGACTCGCGCACTGAGGGTTCAGTACAGACTTACTTCCGGAACCAAGAATCTCGACGATTTTTGACTGTTGTCATTGACACTCGCAAGATATCGGTCCCAGGGATCCCAGTTCTTCCGAGTATGTTTTAATTTCAACTTTGAAGTCGGATAACAAATGACAAAAAATATTTTTCCTGTCATATAAATTAACAATTTCGGATTTTCCCGTTACTGGTACTGCGAAACCTTTCTTCTTGCCAAATTTCATGATTCTAGGCCAAGGGAAAGTATCCTGTAGGTTTTGATGAGTGAGTTTGTGGGCATCAAACTATGTGCCATTAATGACCGTCTCTTTTGACTGCACTGACTTGATGCTAACGTTTGTTACACCGCAAAGGGACCGTGGATCTTAGTATGTGATATAAATTTCAACTTGATACATTTACTCATTCTGAGAAAAAAAGAGGTCTTTAAGAGACGAATGGCCAGACAGTCTGATAACAAATGACAAAATTTTTTTGTGTGATGTAATTACAAATTAACAGTCTTCGGATTTTCTCCTTTGTTTATATTATGAAACCTGCTTTTTGGCAAATTTCATGATTCTAGGTCAATGGAAGGTACGTTGTAGGTTTCGATGAGTGAGTTTGCGCGTATCAAAATTTATAAAATAAATAGTCGTATCTTTTGATTGCATTTACTCAGAAGCTTCACTTCTATACAGCATCAAGAGACCGTAAATCTCATCATACGATATAAGGTCAACTTGATACGTCTGGCCGTTCCTCCGGAAAAGGGTTTTGAAAAGGCGGACGGGCGGACAGACAGACAGACAACACAGTGATACAATAAGGTTTCCTTTTTTACCGATTGCCGTACGGTACCGATACCCTAAAAAGTTCGCAGTGTGTAGAGACACTAAGTTCTTAGAGGAAGCTAAGAGCTCTTGCAAAGCTGTGATCATATTACTGTGCATGGGATGGGCAGTGAAAATTACGAGCCCAGATAACGTAAGATTCTTACGTGATCTGGGTTACAAGTTCTGGAATTTACTTACAAAAGAGGAAAAGGACTCGTATCTATTCTTTCTTTATGTATAACATTTTTCTTGTTAAATTTGTAAGTGTTTCTCTGTAAGAGCAGCAGAGTGGATGATTTGTTGGAAAGAAGTGTTCCACAAGATGATGCATCGATTGGGCACAGGGTGTGGCAACCTAGATCGCGGCGTTGTAACGGTGCCTATGTTACCATCTACCCTGCCATCTGTTGGTCAAGCTACGAACTAACACATTTGAACGCTGCGAGTGTTCTTCGTGGCTGTGGTTGTCTGAGCATAGACTAGGTGGCTCTGTTGTGCGGTTGCTACTTCGATGGGATACGTACACTCCTGGAAATGGAAAAAAGAACACATTGACACCGGTGTGTCAGACCCACCATACTTGCTCCGGACACTGCCAGACGGCTGTACAAGCAATGATCACACGCACGGCACAGCGGACACACCAGGAACCGCGGTGTTGGCCGTCGAATGGCGCTAGCTGCGCAGCATTTGTGCACCGCCGCCGTCAGTGTCAGCCAGTTTGCCGTGGCACACGGAGCTCCATCGCAGTCTTTAACACTGGTAGCATGCCGCGACAGCGTGGACGTGAACCGTATGTGCAGTTGACGGACTTTGAGCGAGGGCATATAGTGGGCATGCGGGAGGCCGGGTGGACGTACCGCCGAATTGCTCAACACGTGGGGCGTGAGGTCTCCACAGTACATCGATGTTGTCGCCAGTGGTCGGCGGAAGGTGCACGTGCCCGGCGACCTGGGACCGGACCGCAGCGACGCACGGATGCACGCCAAGACCGTAGGATCCTACGCAGTGCCGTAGGGGACCGCACCGCCACTTCCCAGCAAATTAGGGACACTGTTGCTCCTGGGGTATCGGCGAGGACAATTCGCAACCGTCTCCATGAAGCTGGGCTACGGTCCCGCACACCGTTAGGCCGTCTTCCGCTCACGCCCCAACATCGTGCAGCCCGCCTCCAGTGGTGTCGCGACAGGCGTAAATGGAGGGACGAATGGAGACGTGTCGTCTTCAGCGATGAGAGTCGCTTCTGCCTTGGTGCCAATGATGGTCGTATGCGTGTTTGGCGCCGTGCAGGTGAGCGCCACAATCAGGACTGCATACGACCGAGGCACACAGGGCCAACACCCGGCATCATGGTGTGGGGAGCGATCTCCTACACTGGCCGTACACCACTGGTGATCGTCGAGGGGACACTGAATAGTGCACGGTACATCCAAACCGTCATCGAACCCATCGTTCTACCATTCCTAGACCGGCAAGGGAACTTGCTGTTCCAACAGGACAATGCACGTCCGCATGTATCCCGTGCCACCCAACGTGCTCTAGAAGGTGTAAGTCAACTACCCTGGCCAGCAAGATCTCCGGATCTGTCCCCCATTGAGCATGTTTGGGACTGGATGAAGCGTCGTCTCACGCGGTCTGCACGTCCAGCACGAACGCTGGTCCAACTGAGGCGCCAGGTGGAAATGGCATGGCAAGCCGTTCCACAGGACTACATCCAGCATCTCTACGATCGTCTCCATGGGAGAATAGCAGCCTGCATTGCTGCGAAAGGTGGATATACACTGTACTAGTGCCGACATTGTGCATGCTCTGTTGCCTGTGTCTATGTGCCTGTGGTTCTGTCAGTGTGATCATGTGATGTATCTGACCCCAGGAATGTGTCAATAAAGTTTCCCCTTCCTGGGACAATGAATTCACGGTGTTCTTATTTCAATTTCCAGGAGTGTATTTCATGCCTTTGCATCTTCTCTTATGCTGTGTGGCAGAGGGTTCATTTGTCCTCTTTCCTGTTCCATTGTCGAATGGTGCATGGGAATAATGACTGTCGGCAAGTCGCAGCATGAGCTCTAATGTGAATCAGCGTCGCGGTCATTTGGCGAGGTGTATGTGGGAGTAATGAGTTGCCTGATCTTCCCTGGACGGTAAGATCTAGGAATTTTAATAGTGAACTTGCCTCTGACACACAAAGCCTCTCTCTAGCTTCTGTCACTTGCGTTTGATAAGCATCTTTGTACAGGCGCATTTACACTGAGTTGTATAACAATGTTCACAACATTGTTAGTGGCTAGTACTGGACTACTGATGGTCGCAACATATGTTGCGAACACAAATATTGTTCCATGGCTTTGTCGGTACAAAGGGACGTTATTTGTGGTCTGGTAACACTAAATGCTCCTGTATAGCGTTAGTGTTTGCTTATGGTCTGGCCCCTACATTGTGTAGTGTTGCGTATTACGTTGCATTAAATTGTCTGTTCCTTTTCGAAAATGTAATGGACAAGAAACAATATTTACGAATTTGTCACACTGTTTGAGGCAAAGGAGTGCCTCTGAAATGTTCGAATCTCAGTAACAAAAATACTACATTGAAGCATGACTCAGTTGTTTGGCATCAGCAGCACTGATGTGGATAAAAAACTGAAGTCGCTCAAATCTCAGTATAGGTATGTATAGGTATGCGAAATGAATACTAAAGAATTGAATATGGCGAGAAATCTGGAAGTGGGACAGATTCTTTGTATCAACCAGAATGGTTTGGTTTCAATTGTCTACGAAAACAAGTGGACTCAGTGGATGAAGTGACAAGGTTATGATTCTGTATTGAGAGGCACCCACATGCCTTGCTCATACTGTGGCATCAAGCAGTCAGGCCTGCAAGATGAGTGGTCTGCCAAGCGAGTGGTATCTTTCTTAGTTATCGAGTAATATTAGCTCTAGTACTCACACTTAAGTTACAAGTTATCCTCCTATATGATTACTACGCAACGGAAACGCATATCTGACTATCAGTGATTTACAGAACTCTGACTGTACACTACGCACTGGCAGTACCACATTTTCTTTTTGTCTTTTATTTGACGGCTTTTATTAACACGTGGCCATCCCACTGAATATGAATGGCGCACACATTATAAATTCGGGACATTATGACAACATACAATTTGAAGGAATAGTCTACCAATCTCTTTCTTTTCACTAACTGATTTATTCTGATAAATTCCCTAACCTAAACACACAAATTCTATAACCTACAACAATAACATATGAGAAATTCCGCCCAGTGGGCATGGCTTTACATTAGTGAATCTCTATATTATGGTCTCGTAATTTATTTAACGCTACAGTGCACTTTCTGGATAGGTTGGTGGATCTTTTATTATACCTCACACTTCGACTCTCACAATCATCATCACGAAACTTTCCTCCAGACCGAGCGGTACAGAAGGAACAAGCATATCCCACTAATCTTTTGAAACTACTTCGCTTCACACCCATGGAAACCACACATACCCAAATTACATGTCATACACCACACAACAATATAAAATACTACACAGAGAATGGTTACAACATTATCACTTTCAGCTTTCCCACTTCAATTAATATTGATCCCAGTTTCCACGACACTGCCCCACTTTGTAATTCTACTTTCCTACTGTGAACTCTGGAGATAAATGCACGTCTTCCTGTGCAATGCAAGCCAAGTGGCGTTGCTGGATAGACGGCCGACTCACCTTGCTCTCTCTCAGAGTTTGAGTCTAGCGTCACACGCAAGTTAATATTAATGTATTCATCACACACGCGAGTCCTCAATTGATTCCATGGACGAGTACTTCTCTTTATCCTTTGTCTCATACACAGATTGAGACTCACACAGTACTCACCACGTGGAAGTACTCGTCTCTTATTTCAAGTCCTGCACACGCCATTTCTTAAATATTTCAACTTATGGTACACACGCTATTTCTTAAATATTTCAACTTATTGTACACACGCTAGTAATTCAACTTAACTTAAGCACACGGAAGTATTTCAACTTATTGCTACACGTGGTTTCTTTGTGACCGTTGGTCACTTCCGAAGATTACTACAATCCCATTAATATTACCTGCCTGACATTTAATTCTCCCCACAAAAGTTCCTGAAATAGAGAAATTATTATTTCAAACTACTCTTAAATATTCCACATGCATACCATGCCTCCATTCTTTCGTCATTACGTAGCACAACTAAAACAGGTGTTAACAGCACAGGATCCAGCGGCAGAGTGCTGAAACATGGCCGTATTCAGGTTCTCTCGCACCTCTGTCGAAGTGGGAGAAGCACCTTGCTACCTTATTGGTCAGCCACATTTCAGGCGCTCAAAGCTCTGGTAAATTTCATCTCTTTGGTCCCACCAAAGGATCGACTCAAAGATGATCATTTATTCACATTCACTATCTGCGGTTAGCAGACGACCATACATTCACTCATTTCAAAAGATCTCACCAAACTGGATGTAGGGATTTATTTTGTGGGAGTGCACATACGATAAATTAAATAAATAAATTGTCATTCATTTCTACACTGGTATCCGGCTTCGCTGTATTAATTGAAATTGAGTTATTTTACAAACAAAATGTGTTGTTCTGACAAAAATAATGAAGTATGTTGTACCTATATTCAATGTCGGGCGGTACTGTACCCTTTCACCACCGGCTACCCATGCAGAAAAAAATGGCACGGTACTATCCTTGCAATGCGAGGGTAGTTCCGAACATTTTTTTAAGAAAACTGTATTAGAAGAAACGTAGCAAGTCATCAAAATAACCAGGAGGAGACCTTAACCCCTGGTGACCTCAAATAGACGACCAAATGCTGTTACTTTACTAAATTTTTTTTTTTTTGACAGAGTTGTTGCATTATTGTACTCTCCACAATCCGGAGTAACGTACACATACATATTTATAACAATCCAAATGACAAATAAAACATCACATCATACAAATAAAAAAAATAATGGTGAGATAAAAATTTGCTTAGTTACTGGGACCTTCGTTATTTTTATGAGTAATCCAAACTTCACTAATTCTATGACAAATAAAAAAAATACTAATTGTACTCATGAAATTTTAAATAGCTCACCGTCCAAACACAGAGCAAGTAATCTGACATTCATAAATTGCGGGGTAAAAACCTTTACACAGCAAAGTCTAAATACAAAACAAAATCAACAAAAGAAAAAATTTCGTACACTAGTTACATGTAGAATGTCAGGCTCCATACCATTACTCTAAAATATACATCAAACCTACAGAGAAATAAAACTGAGGAGAAAAACAATGAAATATACCACAAGTTACATACTGGTTACGTAATATAGTTCGTCTAAGACATCATGTCATACCTAATTAACTATCATCACTTAGGCAATTGACACAACTACTCGACTGTGAGTTTAACCTTATGCTTATCCACCAGTACAAATACCTGCTGTTGAGCCAGTCAGTCCATCAACTTTGATCAAAACGCGCAGTAAATAGTTTAGCAATAAGTGCTTGAATCCACCAGTAGCTCTCATATCTTACTCTACTGCTCATTTCTCTGTTGTTACACATTTAGACGACAAGAACTTGCATTTCGACTAGCCTTCTTTACACTTTAATGTGAAATATCACCACTGTGATAATGCAAATAAGTGGCTTCAGTCAACACACCAACAAGATCATTACTGTCCACGACATCAAAATGCATCAGTTAATCCCGATATTTGTTGTGCAATGCAAATTCCTGTCCCCTATGACAACCTTACTGACCAATGCAACAAGAGCCGCTACGTTACTAGTACGCCACTGGCTAATAATTAAAACATCATTGTACCAAATATTCTAATAAACATGTTACATGTACTTGATAACCCAGAACAAACAAACAACAACAAAAAACACACTAACTATTCTAAACACAAATGTTAATGAAATACAATTACACTTTCTGTCCCTTCAGGAATGAAACATATAAAAAAACATTTACACAATTACAAATACATTATTCCCTATCTTGCGAGTCACACGGAAACATTTCATTCTGTGATTTTCTTGGGGTCAAAAAAGTTGCTGACAGGTTCCCTAGAAACACTGTCTCGGTGTCAAAGCTCTCCCATGGTTACCCGGACGAAAGTCTTTAAGTCACTTAAATCGGCATTTTGAACACGCACTGAACAGTAAACTGTATCTCACATTAAACACAAGTGTCATAGTCACACTCAGCGTACCATCCACACGAATCTAGTCGTCCAGATATGGCCCTACAACTACTATTACCCACGGTTCTGTCCTTTCAGTTCATGGTGTAATTAAAAGTCGTAAGTCCCAACAAACAGCACTTATTTTCGCGCACCAATTCAAGAAATGTCTCCTACTACAGACGCAAATGTCAATGTCCCACTCTAGTTTCTTGCGTTCATACAATAATTAGTCACCAAACGACAACTGTCCTCTTCAAGAATACCAAGCGTCCCGCATGCAATTCACAAAGCACACTGAACAAGTCACTGCCAAAAGTTTATGGATCCCACCGTTCAGTGGTCAAGACAAAACAAAACGATCGTCCTGTCTGCTAAAGACAAAATCTTTTCCACCACTCACAACGTGGAAACACCAGTCCTTCACTTCCCACCTTATGGAGACATACGAGCAGTCATCTTGTTTCACGGCTCCACAGTCCAGTACTAGTTAATAGTTGCTGGTAACAAATGCCCGCCGGGCTCTGCCGCGCGTCGTCCATTCTGCCGTGGCGCCGCCGCGCGCGCGCGCCGTTGAGCAGAAGAAACCACCCGCTGTTGCCTCTGCGGGATACTTTCCCCAGTCGTAAGGGTGGCGGAACTTATGAATGGCCAGTGGTACGTGCGTGTCGCCCCAGGCCGTTGACCTGCTGTAGCGGGCGCGTGGAGCGTACTCCGACCGGCAATGGAGTGGGGAGTGCCGCGGTTCTGTTGCCGCCGTCTGCTTGGCTTATGTGGTACGGGCGTGTTCGGTGTAGCCCTCAGCGCTACGACACCCAATCAGTCAGACTCTTCCGTGCATCTCGCAACATTACAGACAAAAGGATATTCTTACAGTATTTAAATACTCATTGATTACATGTATGATCTATTAGATACATTGGTAATAAAAGAATCTTTGTTCTAAAAAAAAAAAAAAATAAAATTATGCATCCTAGTTTTCTACACATACAACATCAACATTTATCTCTTTTCTATATACAGCCCATACTTGTGCTACTGATTGTACCTGTCGTCCTTCATACAAAACATGAAAGTGTTAAAAAAAAGGAATAAGAAACAATCTATACAGCTCATAATTACAATATCAAATAGTAGACTACTTTAACATCCTATCATAGTGAAAATATTAGAAACTGTTCTCCTAATACTACAATATACAACGCACCTTTGTGCTTGTGACAGACTGAAATTAATACCCCTTGAAAGTGTTCTAACAAAAAAATAAGAAATAATCTACACAGCTCACAATTACCTACCACAGGTTATTAAATAGTAAATTACTTTAACATCCTAACACAATAAACATTTTAGAAACTGATGACTCTAAATCTACAACATACAATGCACCTGTGTGCCTGTGACAGACTGATATTAGTATCTCTTTATATATTTTACATTTTATTATATATATAACAACATTTCTAGGACACGTATGTACCATCCACATGATGTCAGGTCCTGACCTGCCATCGAGGTTCATCCAAATCAAACAATACACAATAATGTTTTAGTTACAGATCGGTAGCATCCCCTTTACAGGAGTGTGCGCATTGATCACAGTACTCTACGACTCTCACTCACCAGACATCACATTTTCCTTCTCATTCAGTCCATTAATACACTAACAGAATAGGTCTAGAAGTCAGCTAACCTTAACACCACCACACTCACGACAACATACCATACCTTTGTTCCCTTATACTCAACCACATAACACATGAAGCTGTTTCGGAGATAGCTTTCCAGTCTCCAAATTCGTCCTTTCACTCTGGCACCTCTCTCCATCGGCTTACCTCTGCATTCCTCCTGCTAAATATCACTTAGAATTGCGACATTTCATCTAAGAACAAAAAAAATACACAAATTACTCATCCTGCAAAATAACTGTACACATTCTTGGTACCGTTTTAATTAGTTATACTGGTACCAGGCTTCAACAACAACAAAAAATATTATTTTCACCAAATTGCAAATCTTATGGTAGGAATTAGATCTACACTTATATTACATCTTACGTCAGTATTCCACAACGTTCACCATCTGAATCTCATACTCCCTTCATGTCCCTTCACATTGTGCAGTTGTCCTCATCTCTTCATTCGTATTTCGGCTCTCCGTCCGTCCATTACTGCATCATTTCCTGGTCTTCCTTCGCCATTGACATCAATCTCTATTGCAGCATACACAGGCCTCTCTGTAACATACATCTAAGACATCTCGACATTATTAATTCTACTCACCTTTATTTACCACTGTTTCATCCCGTCGAATCTCTTTTTATTAATCACACTGCTTCACGTCGCTTCTTTCCTTAAATATCACCTTTATCTACTACTATTTATCACGTCGCTTCTCTATCTACCATCTTTATCCACTCAATCATCACGTCGTTTCTGCATGATCCTTATTCATATGACAAAAAATACGTACATACACCACTCTGTCGACTCCTGTTCATGACTCATTCGACCAGTCTATTCCGTCATACTTCCTGACATCCCGCCTGAAAATTCTTATGTTCGATTTGACCCTGCACAACGTTACACGCCACAAATAAATACACTGACTATCTACCATAAATTGCCTACTTTAGATCTATCCTTAACTTTTCCATAATTTGATGTTAGAAATGTGATGAAGCCCACGAGATTGTTTTCCCTTGATCGTCTGAATCAGTACAGCATTTTCATGGACAATCCGCCTCACTCTAAATGGTTCACTGTTCACAGTAAATAATTCGCTAGTTAGGAGTCTGTGCATACATGAAAATTAAATGTGTGCAGAGAATATACAAGCTGGGAGAAAGATACATCACAAGTGTTAGAAACTTTGGTGCTAGTGGCCTCTTTCCCTAACACCCGATTCCGAACAACCATACACAGCACTTCATTATAACTGTCACCACGACAATGACATCAGATAGCATCTAATTTAAAAACTTCGATCACAATGTTGCCTTTTTACATTACGTGTTAATTACCTGCAATAGTCAAATCACACTAATTAAACTGGACTCATTGGCATTATTACATAACATTTTAGCAACTGGTTTCTTTGAGGAAACAGTCCTTTTACTTTACTGTTCCAAATAAAAATTTGCAAATTTTTGCTCTGAGAGATCAGCCTAATAGATTCCATTACTGGTGTTATATCTATGATCAGAAGTATGGTATTTGCACTCCTACATATTAGTAGAGTATGTCTGCTACGTAGCCAATTTTCAGTGCCAGCTGCATGTGTTTTAAGGCAAGATGCTAAGGGCTGATATGTTGGATTAGTTTCTCCTACCCTTCAATCCATTATAACAAGAATGAAATGCCAGGATTCCATGCTCTCCTGTCATTCTGATAGTTTCTGCCGTTCCTATCCTCGACACTATGTGACCCATGAGTCGTGTCGCCGTTCACAATGTTGCTCTCATTACCCAGTTCCTGTAACAAGTGCTGAAATGACGCGGAATCGTCTATGCCTCTGCCTGCTATCACTATATCTCTGCGCAATCTCACTGGCAACTTCGTTATACAGATCCTAATGAACTCCATAGTTTCGTATGGCACATCCAAATACCTGTTTCGTCTCAGCATTTCCTGACAGCGCGACACTGGATATCTTATACCATCTTCGTTACAATTTGGCATCATCAATATGCTTTGCTTAACCAGGTCCTGCTTACTTTTCGACCAGAATTCATTTAAATAACTACTGCAGTCTTTAATGTCTTCCTGCATTTTCGCTCTAGCCTCGTCCCTCAAATGGTTATACACAAACTTCGTTTTGAGGAGCGGTCCCCACGATGAAGGTAATGAATCTTGAAGTTGAGAAAGCCTTGGACTATACCCAGTTGGGTTTGCTACCTGTTTTATCCGACGCAACCGTTCTTCTGACACTCTGAATTCGTCTTCCTCTTTCTGCCTATTTTCTTTTTTTTGAATTTATCTCACTCTCCCTCTGCAATCTACCTGGTGGTGTGTCACCTTCGCTACTGCACGCTAATTGCAACTGTGCTAGTTCTTCACTATGTTTCCTACTTATTTCGAATTGTGCCTCTTTAAACTGTAATGGTGATTGTGTTTCCTCCTGGTCGGCATAAACCTCTCGCCGCGTACTGTCAGAGCCTGTTTCGCCTCTTATACTGATCTTTTCTACATCTGCGCTAATCGCATTCATTCTGACAACTACCTCTTTGATTCGCTCATCCGGCAACACGTCCCTACGTTCAGTAGTATCACTCTCTATTGCAAATACTTGTACCTCCAAATTATTAGATTTTTCTTTCACGGCGTCACATACTTGCTTCAACGCACCCAGATTCTTCTCCCCCTCATCTAACCGATTATTAACTGCGGACAGACGCTCATCGATAACTGTGTGTAGCTTCCTCATTGCCTCTTTATTCCCCTTATCCATTGCCTCCAATCTTTCCTTATTTGCTTCCAATCTTTCCTTAGTTGCTTCAAATCTTTCCTTACTCTCCCTATCTCTCTCCTTATTGTCTCTATTCATCTGCTGTAACAACTGCAGTAGTACACTGTCATTTGCTACTTTCGGTGAGCTCACCTCGTTCGTCTGAGAAACCATAGCTTCGCTAAGGGTAGCTGCACTTTCACTGCATACCTGACCTAGTCCCGGCTCGCCCGCGTCGTCGGGAAAAGCCCCCGATTGTGAACAAAGCCCGCCGCTCAAAGGATCACCTTGCAGCGGTCCACTGAACAATTCAGCCCCTTCGAAGCGTTTGCCGTCCCCGCTCATTAACAGATGGTCAACCGCTACTTCGTGCTGCACTGCTACGTCCACCCCAGAATCGCTATTCTCCATGGTGGCTACACTTTTCGACTGCGACCTAGTTACTACGGACATTACGCAAAAAAATTATACCACGATCTTCCAGCCTAGGACGATATAGCAATTAATTACATAAAAAATAAAAGATCCTCACCAATCCAGAAAGAAATCGCAAACAGAAAAAAAAATTTACTTCTTAGCGCTATCACAATATATTCCACCAAAAAATAAAAAAAATCTTAACAGGAAATTCTAACAGCAAAATATCCTGGCAGGGTCGAAATTATGAGAGGCACCCACATGCCTTGCTCATACTGTGGCATCAAGCAGTCAGGCCTGCAAGATGAGTGGTCTGCCAAGCGAGTGGTATCTTTCTTAGTTATCGAGTAATATTAGCTCTAGTACTCACACTTAAGTTACAAGTTATCCTCCTATATGATTACTACGCAACGGAAACGCATATCTGACTATCAGTGATTTACAGAACTCTGACTGTACACTACGCACTGGCAGTACCACATTTTCTTTTTGTCTTTTATTTGACGGCTTTTATTAACACGTGGCCATCCCACTGAATATGAATGGCGCACACATTATAAATTCGGGACATTATGACAACATACAATTTGAAGGAATAGTCTACCAATCTCTTTCTTTTCACTAACTGATTTATTCTGATAAATTCCCTAACCTAAACACACAAATTCTATAACCTACAACAATAACATATGAGAAATTCCGCCCAGTGGGCATGGCTTTACATTAGTGAATCTCTATATTATGGTCTCGTAATTTATTTAACGCTACAGTGCACTTTCTGGATAGGTTGGTGGATCTTTTATTATACCTCACACTTCGACTCTCACAATCATCATCACGAAACTTTCCTCCAGACCGAGCGGTACAGAAGGAACAAGCATATCCCACTAATCTTTTGAAACTACTTCGCTACACACCCATGGAAACCACACATACCCAAATTACATGTCATACACCACACAACAATATAAAATACTACACAGAGAATGGTTACAACATTATCACTTTCAGCTTTCCCACTTCAATTAATATTGATCCCAGTTTCCACGACACTGCCCCACTTTGTAATTCTACTTTCCTACTGTGAACTCTGGAGATAAATGCACGTCTTCCTGTGCAATGCAAGCCAAGTGGCGTTGCTGGATAGACGGCCGACTCACCTTGCTCTCTCTCAGAGTTTGAGTCTAGCGTCACACGCAAGTTAATATTAATGTATTCATCACACACGCGAGTCCTCAATTGATTCCATGGACGAGTACTTCTCTTTATCCTTTGTCTCATACACAGATTGAGACTCACACAGTACTCACCACGTGGAAGTACTCGTCTCTTATTTCAAGTCCTGCACACGCCATTTCTTAAATATTTCAACTTATGGTACACACGCTATTTCTTAAATATTTCAACTTATTGTACACACGCTAGTAATTCAACTTAACTTAAGCACACGGAAGTATTTCAACTTATTGCTACACGTGGTTTCTTTGTGACCGTTGGTCACTTCCGAAGATTACTACAATCCCATTAATATTACCTGCCTGACATTTAATTCTCCCCACAAAAGTTCCTGAAATAGAGAAATTATTATTTCAAACTACTCTTAAATATTCCACATGCATACCATGCCTCCATTCTTTCGTCATTACGTAGCACAACTAAAACAGGTGTTAACAGCACAGGATCCAGCGGCAGAGTGCTGAAACATGGCCGTATTCAGGTTCTCTCGCACCTCTGTCGAAGTGGGAGAAGCACCTTGCTACCTTATTGGTCAGCCACATTTCAGGCGCTCAAAGCTCTGGTAAATTTCATCTCTTTGGTCCCACCAAAGGATCGACTCAAAGATGATCATTTATTCACATTCACTATCTGCGGTTAGCAGACGACCATACATTCACTCATTTCAAAAGATCTCACCAAACTGGATGTAGGGATTTATTTTGTGGGAGTGCACATACGATAAATTAAATAAATAAATTGTCATTCATTTCTACACTGGTATCCGGCTTCGCTGTATTAATTGAAATTGAGTTATTTTACAAACAAAATGTGTTGTTCTGACAAAAATAATGAAGTATGTTGTACCTATATTCAATGTCGGGCGGTACTGTACCCTTTCAGTATAGTCATTTGTATTCTGTACTATGCAACAGTATTCACCTATAATTATAAAATACTAGTGAATACTTTGCAAATTCGTCACGAATGTATTTGTATGTGTTTGAAGTTCACCTCATCATATTTGGGAGTGCAGTAATAGACGATGCAGCAGCATCTCGTCTCCATATCCGTGGAATCACTTCTCCTGTCTATAGGCATTAATAATCGAAGCTCCTTGTGGACTGTAATAGCTCCTTGAATCGTAATTTCTCAGGAAGAACTACTGTCACAAACTTCATGCCTGCTCAGGTTGCAACACCAATGGCTTTCGGATGACACGAAACACAGAGTCCATAATACCGAATATCCTTGCCATAGGCGATCGGAGTTAAAACTTCTTTCTTTTGTGCCTTGCTTGTGCTTTCCTGGACATGACTTCTGTTCAAATTGTTCAAATGGCTCTGAGCACTATGGGACTTAACTTCTAAGGACATCAGTCCCCTAGAACTTAGAACTACTTAATCCTAACTAATCTAAGGACATCACACACATCCATGCCCAAGGCAGGATTCGAACCTGCGAACGTAGCGGTCGCGCGGTTCCAGACTGTAGCGCCTAGAACCGCTCGGCCACACCGGCCGGCTGGCTTCTGTAGTGGAAAAGCATAATCTGCCATGGATACATAATATTGTAGCGGCTTTGTTCCTCCAGATAAATATTCACGCGATGTTGCTGGCTTTGGTGGAATAATGTTCCAAACAAAAACATGTTCTTTAATTCAGTGTAAACGCAGCTTAATTCTCTCGCTCTTACTGCACCAATCCGTGGCGAAAACAGCAGCTCGTCTTTGGAAAAGATCTCAAAAGTGACGAAAGTAGTCAAAAACAGAGCGAATGAATGTTCTGTAAGGCTCTCCTTTTGTGGATAATTACATTTCCTTAATTAAGATTGTCCCAATGAATCTCAACTGTGTATCTGTTTTAGCCCACAAACAGTTTTGTGTGGCCAGTCCTCTTCAGGTCGATCAGGTCGGTTATTTCTACGTGGGGCGTTCAATAAATAACGCAACACATTTTTTTCGGCCAGTTTCGATTGAAAAAATGCGGAGTTTGCTGTGGGACATTGTGGAATAGTCCCACTTCAGCTCCCATAGTTTCATGGAGTTCCGATAGGTGGCGATGCTACACGTAGCCTTCAAAATGGCGTCTGTAACAGAGCTGTCACTGAGTTTCTTTTGGCGGAAAACCAGAACATCGCAGATATTCATAAGCGCTTGCAAAATGTCCACGGAGACCTGGCAGTGAACAAATGCATGGTGGTCATTGGGCGAGGCGCCTATCATTTTAAAAACAAAGTCGTGCAAATCTGTCCGATCTTCCACGAGCTAGCTGGCTTCATACAGCTGTGACTCCTGCAACGCTGGAACGTGCAGACACTGTCACTCGAGGTGATTGATGGATCGCAAGCAAGCAGCTCACTGCACAACTGGACGTCTTTTTTTTGTAGTGCTCACACACTCAATCACTAGTTGGGGTGCTCAAAGGTGTGTCCCCTCTGGTTTCGTCGCCGCCTAACCCTAGATCCCGTATCTCGCACCTTCCATCTGTTTGACCCAATGAAGGACGCATTTCCCGGGAAGCAGTACGTTGATGATGAGGGGATTATTTGATGCAGCAAGACGTTGGCTCCGACGTTGACCAATAGAGTGGTACCGTGAGGGGGAAAAGGCACTCCTCACAGTAAAGTGGCGTAAGGCCGCCGCACTGAACAGAGATTATGTTGAAAAATAAAGAGTTTTGTAGCCAAAAGAGTGGAGAATAATATAGTATGTTGGAATTCTGAATAAAACCAACCTGCTTTCAGAAAAACAGGTTTGCATTACTCATTGAATGCGCCTCTTAGTGTTTTACGGTTGTTACTCTTTGCAGTGATTTATCTCCAATAGTCGATCGAATGGCATCAGATATCTCTGCCTTTTTAAGCGCAAGAAGTTATGTTTATTGACTTTGAGGGCCAGCTGCCAATGTCTGAACGAATCGTCAGTCCTCTGCAATAGCTTCCTAGCGTTGCAACTTTCGGTAGACAAGACCAGGTGAAAGGGTACTGTACCGACCGACAATGAAAATAGGTACAACATACTTCATTATTTTTGCCAGAACAACACATTTTTTGTAAAATAACTCAATTTCAATTAATACAGCGAAGCCGGATACCAGTGTGGGAAAGAATGACAATTTATTTATTTAATTGATCACATGTGCACTCCCTCAAAATAAATCCCTACATCCAGTTTGGTGAGATCTATGAAATGAATGAATGTATGGTCGTCTGCTAACCACAGATAGTGAATGTGAATATATGATCATCTTTGAGACGATCCTTTGGCCACCTTTGGTGGGACCAAAGAGATGAAATTTACCTGAGCTTTGAGCGCCTGAAATGTGGCTGACCAATACGGTCGCAAGGTGCTCCCCCACTTCAGCAGAGGTGCGAGAGGACCTGAAGAACGGCCATGTTTCAGCACTCTGCCGCTGGATCTTTTGCTGTTAAGACCTGTCTTAGTTGTGCTCCGTAAAGACAAAAGAGTGGAGACATTGTATGCATGTGGAATATTTAAGAGTAGTTTGAAATAATAATTTCTCTATTTCAGGAACTTTTGTGGGGAGAATTAAATGTCAGGCAGGTAATATTAATGGGATCGTAGTAATCTTCGGAAGCGACCAACGGTCACAATGAAACCACGTGTAGCAATAAGTTGAAATACTTCCGTGTGCTTAAGTTAAGCTGAATTACTAGCGTGTGTACAATAAGTTGAAATATTTAAGAAATAGCGTGTGTACCATAAGTTGAAATATTTAAGAAATGGCGTGTGCAGGACTTGAAATTAGAGACGAGTACTTCCACGTGGTGAGTACTGTGTGAGTCTCAGTCTGTGTATGAGACAAAGGATAAAGTGAAGTACTCGTCCATGGTATCAGTTGAGGAGTCGCGTGTGTGATGAATATGTTCTTAATATCACTTTGCATGATATGATTCCGTGTGAGGCTTGATTCAAACTATAAAACTCTGAGAGAGAAGCAAGGCGAGTCGGCCGTCTATCCAGCAACGCCACTTGGCTTGCATTGCACAGGAAGACGTGCATATATCTCCAGAGTTCATAGTAGGAAAGTAGAATTACGAAGTGGGGCAGTGTCGTGTGAAACTGGGATAAATATTAATTGAAGTGGGAAAGCTGAAAGTGATAATGTTGTGACTGTTCCCTGTGTTGTATTTCATGTTGTAGTGTGGTGTATGTCATGTAATTTAAGTATGTGTGGTTTGCATGGGAGAGTAGCAAGGTAGTTTCAGAGGTAGTGGGTTATGCGTGTTCCTTTTGTACTGCTCGGTCTGGAGAAAAGTTTCGTGATGATGATTGTGAGAGTCGAAGTGTGAGAAATAATAAAAGATCCACCATCCTATCCAGAAAGTGCACTGTAGCGTTAAATAATTACGAGACCATAATATAGAGATTCACCAATGTAAAGCCATGCCAACTAGGCGGAATTTCTCATGTGTTATTGTTGTAGGTTATATAGTTTGTGTGTTTAGGTTATAGAATTTATCGGAATAAATAAGATAGTGAAAAGAAAAAGATTGGTGGACTTTTCCTTCGAATTGTATGTTGTCATGATGTCCCGAATTTATAATGTGTGCGCCATTCATATTCAGTGCGGTGGCCACGTGTTGATAAAAGCCGTTAGATAAAAGACAAAAAGAAAATGTGGGATTGCCAGTGCGTAGTGAACAGTCAGGGTTCTGTAAATTACTGATAGTCAGATGTGCGTTTTCGTTGCGTATTATTCATACAGGAGGATAATTTGTAACTTAATTGAGAGTTCGAGAGTTCATATTACTCCATAAATAAGAATGAATCCACTCGCTTGGCAGACCACTCATCTTGCAGGCCTGACTGCTTGATGCCACAGTATGAGCAAGGCATGTGGGTGCCTCTCACAGTGTTCGAAAAGAGGCTCACGGAGCCTTCCTACGTATCACGTCGATCATTTACATACGTTGCGAACAGTAACGGCCCTGCAACAATTGCCTAGGGTACTCAGGAAGTGACTAAAATCTGTTGATTTCGTCCCGTGAAGAATAACGTATTGAGTTCTTGTCTGTTTGGAAGTCCTGAATCCAGTCACAAATCTGGTACAATACTCAGTAAGATCGTATTTTGTTCATCAAGTGACCGCATAGAAGTGTGCTCAATACCTCCTGGAAATCAAGGAACAAGACGTTAATCTGGTTGCCGTTGTCTGTGGCGCACTGAATCACAAGGAAGAACAGAGCGAAGTGAGATTAAGTAGACATCTGTTTGTGGAATCCCCTTTCCTTCTAGAAATGCTTGCCACTCTCTGAAGTGTCATCCTTCACATATGCTACTATCCGTTGCCCTGGAAAACTTCCTAAATCTTGCTTTTCCTTAAGCCCAACAGCCTTCTCCTTCGATTCAATAATTCCAACGCTACAACAATGCTGTGTGGCAAAAGCCAGTCATTTTTTCACCCTTTCTGACGTATGTCGTGAAGAAATGCTGTGAGGAGCGTACTTCAGCACTACATGGATCTTGTAGGGATGGCGAAGAAAAGATTAGATTAATAACAGCAGCCACAGAGGCATTTTAGCAGTAATTTTTCCCGTGCTTCTTCCACCATTTGAAAGGGAAGAGATCCTAACATATGCTTCTGTGCTAAGTACCCACAGCCATGCAGTTCACTGTGGTTTGCATATTATGTATGTATATACACACCGGGGATGTATAAAAATATGGCAACACCGCCAGAAAAAGTATCGTGATTCGACCTGGAAAAAGTTTTAACTACAAAAAAACAGTGAAATCGATGAACTTAGAAGAATGGTAGCCTTATTGGAGAAACAGCTGCAAAACTTTGGTTGTAAAACAAACAGAGCATCGGCTCAACCTCAAAGAAATATCGGCTACCAGTGACGTAAACAAAGCAAGAACAACAGTGGAAACCAGCACAAAATTTGTAAATATAAAAGTAAGTGCATCAAATAGCTATAATTACAAAAGTGACTGTACAAACAATGTCACTCAGAAACATGTGAGCCCAGAAAATAATAACAAACAACAGCGCTGTGCACTGTAAATTTTTCGCATGTGTCACATTGTAAACAACGAAATGTGATTAAAAAATTGGTTGACTGGCCTCAAGTGTGCAAAAAGAACGAAAGTCTGAATTTTTGCCGACAATCATGGACGTCAGGTAGCAGTAAAGTTGGCAGATACACAAAATAACGTAAGCGCCCAGGCCTTTGTCAAGTCAGGAGCAGGTGTTGAAAAAGTGGCAAAAACAGTGGTGAAATCGTGTGAAAACCTTGGCTCAAAGACTGTGCTGTAATTTGTGCAGGTGCAAATGATATTCTGAGAGATAAGCGTAGTGAATTTATCACAGCTCATGAAAGTGAGCTACTCAAATCAGGCAACACAAATGTAGCTGTTGTAAATCAGTCACACAGATTCGACCTACCTCGTTGGTCATCTGTAAATAAACAGATAGATAGATGAAGAATGCAAAAAATTTCTATATGTGAACTTAATAAATGTAAACACGTTAGACAGATGCATGCATACCAGCTGTGGCCTTTATTTAAATCACAGTGGGAAACAATTTTTGGTTGAAGAAATCTGTCATTCACTAAACGTGAGTTACAAGAGGCATAGTATAGAAGCAGTTCAAAGTACTTGGATAAATGGGTCATAAAGAAAGATGCGATGTCTTGTAAAAAGAGCGAAGGACTTTTTTAGGGAAGTTGACTGCTTCACAAAAAAATGTGATGCAGAAGTAAATTAGGAATTCACACTAAAAATTGTACATCAGAATGTACAGTAATTAACAAACAAAACTGATGAAATAAATATACTCCTCAATAATGAGTGGAAAGATGTTTTGGTTTGATGTTTTTGCGAACATTGGTTACAAAATGAGTATTTTCATTACTTAAAAATGTTGTATTTTAACATTGGAAACTGCTTCTGTAGAATGGGACCAAAACATGGGGAAGTTGTATATATGTGAAAGTAAATGAAGCTTATAAGAGTATAGCCCCTGTATACAAACTATATTATAAAAGATACTTTGAAATCTCAGGTGTTGAATTATTTTCTGAAATAACTATTATTTTATGGGTTTATAGATCTACTGTTAGCAATATAAGTGGTTTTTTTCTTCAAAAAACGGGACCTTGCTTTAGGCAAACTCAAGACAACTGG